>NW_026901526.1:4055000-4388331 GCF_033783945.1 Neopsephotus bourkii
ACAGATACAGTTAAAGTCAACTAGCTTGAACTTGCATGATGAAAAAAAAAAAAGAGAGATAACAAATTTATTTACACTTGCTAAAAATCTTGATGCAATTACATTTTATTTAAAAGTACATGTGTGTAATTAGCATATTTATCAAACAGTCAGCTCCTGGCAAAGAAAAACTGAAATGCAATTTTGTTATACAGTGAATGTGTGCAAAATGAAATATATATGCTTCTCTGCAAATTAAGTTTTCACTCTTACTGTCTTCTAATTTACTTAGGAATGTATACCCATTGTCATTTATGCAGTTATTCCTGTTTCACATAAATACAAGTTATTGAAGAACAAAACCCACTTCATGAGTCCAATTTTCTGAATGGTGGTGACTTTTTTGATATTTGAAGTTTACATAATGAATTTTTATTTTTATATAGTTTACAACTTTATTACACATCCTCCCCTCCCCAAATCCATTGAGAGGGAAAATCAAAAAGTTTTGGATGGCAGATTTAAATACTTTTAGAATTAATTATAAAATCAAATAGCTCCCAAATCTACCAGAAAACTGAATTTACTACTCAGTGTATTCACCCATCTCCTGTGTCATACAGGAGTTCTGCTCATGACTTAGGTTTCTCTGTGCCTGTTTCATTGTAAAACCCAAGAAGATTCAGCAGGCTCAGATAACAGTTCCTTTTTATAGGCAAGTATAAGCAAAAGAGCTGGAGTCTGTCATTTTTCAGACTGCTTTATTTTCTCTTACAAACTCCTACAAGAAAGGTGTTGATTGGAAGATGCCATGCTGTAGCTGAGCAGATGGGCAACATTCGGGGTAATGTTACATCCCATGTTGACATTGACAGCCACAGAGCACACAGAAAAGAGTTGCATCCATAGGACAAATAGGCCGGACATCAGTCTACCAGGAGGAGGTGGTGAGTGATTGCCTTTGCCTCACTTCCTTTTCTTATTTTCTTTCTCTCTTATTTCACATCTTCTTTATTTAGTGGACAATTTCAATCTTGACCTTCAAATTTTCTTCCTTTTACTCTTCCTATGCTCTTCACCCATCCCCCAACTTGAGAGTGATGGGGAAAAGGGGACTGAGTGAGTGGCTATGTGGCACTTACTTGCTTACTGAAGATAACCCACAACAGCGACAGAAAAGTCTGCAACTTTAAAACCTCTGATCACTGTCTTAGCCAAAAAAATAAAAAAAAAATTAAAAATTGTCAAATGGCAATCCCATATATAGTTTCCAGCATTGTTATATATTCATGCAACATTCAGGAATATCAGAGATTAAGGGATGGCTGCAAAAGCCTTTCAAAACCTTACTCTGACACTGGCTTCCATCTTCTGTGGAGCTGAAAACTCAGGTTTTAAATCTCTCAGACCACTCTTCTCTATTTTGCTAAGCAGATTTAGGTAATAGAAGGAAGGAATAATGAGAAAGCTCATCTTCACAGAGTTTAGCGAGTAGAGCTAATCTGCAATTATTTGTTCTGTACGGTGTTTTTCATTTCAAACCAAATCTGAAAATGGCATAGATGAGCTGGAGGGCAAAAGGGCTCTTTTCTACTGTGCAAAAAGGAGGACCAGGTAGAGGGCAGAGAGAACCCTGGTCAGTAATGAAGGATAAAATTAATATAATTATGGAATGTAGTAGGAAAAGATTCAAAAATTTCTTTTGAACTGGTGGGATGCTCTGGAGACTTTGAAGAGAAATGAATGTAAAACCAAAGCAGGAAATGCATTTGCATAATTTCAGCAATGTAAGATGTTGGAATTGTGATTGAAGACCTAATTCACCTGCATATTTTTAGTCCCTATACTGATTACCATGATCATGAAAAATATGTGCTTCACTTGTAATGAATACCATTTAGATGTTACTTTTAATGTTTATTTGGGGATTATTTTAGTCAGCTTCTCCTCCCCCTGCCCAATTTTCCCAATTTTTTCTTTCTTCTACTGAAAAAAGTCCAACTAACCTGTGTGAAAAAAAAAATAAAAATTAAAAAATTAGGGAAAATATTAAAATAAGCATAGCTAAAATACATACAAAGACTAAAGTAGGAATTCACTTCTTCGGTTAAAATAAACAAACCAACCAACTGTTAAAAGTAAGTAATCCAGTTAACTTTGGGAAAGCATAGATAAATCCAAACAAACTTCTGTTGTTTTTCACAAACAGGAAATCCCTTCAAATATTGTGTGAAATTGCCAAGAGTATGTCAGCACTTCTGGATTTGCAGTCACCTGTAATACTATACTGTTTGTAAAACTGATAAGAGGTTTAGACAAGAATGAAATTCTAAATTAAACTTTTTTCCTTAACTGCAGGTATTTTGAGGTTTTGGCAGGGAACGTTATCATTTTTTGTCTCCATTTAGCTCTCTTTAACACTAACAGCTTATACCACGGTACAAGATAAATAGCCTATTAAAACGTTATCTTTTTGTTCAGTGTAAATTAGTGGGTATATCAAAAGAAAATCCTTTAGCTGTATTTCAGTAGGGTAGTGAAATGCTGAAATCAATGGAACATTAAAAGGTGCAATCTCTTTATGTCACATTTTATAACCTCATCACACAGCTAACCAAGCTCATCGTCTGCATTTCTTTGCTAATGGAAGGGGCTTGATTAGCCTTTTTACTGCTTTACCATTTGAACTGTTGTATGTTACAGTATAGCTTTTTAAGCTGCTATGGTTAAGATGTTAAGGTTGTAAGTAGTATTAAAGTCCATGATATTATGCCATTAGCAATCTATGTAAAATCTATGCACTAAAGACTTCAGAGTTCTCAAAACAGTGATAATTCAATCTGTTGATTGGCAACAACTTGGATTTTTTTGTAGCCAAATATCATAGAAGAAAACTGCACATTGTTGACATCCCACAGAGGAAAAAATTCATAATTTTATGGGTTCATTTATCAAGCAAATGTCTGGAAGACCTTCTGACAGGCATGGATCCTGGAAAGCAGAGATTTGCAAGCTAGATTTGATTACAGATGAGCATTTTTCACAGAAAAAAAATATTGTTCTGTTTTCCTTTTGCTCAAAATTATGTTTACTATGTATTTCTTTTTTTTTTTATGTATCACAGCACTATAAGTTGTATTTAAGCTTTTTCATCGAGTAAAGGTATTTTGCTGATGGCTTGGTAACTCACTTTAGAGGTACTACAGTCTTTGACATGAAAAAAATGTTTAATATAGATCTTGACTTTTTTTTTTTTTTCTTTGTCCTTTGTCATGGTTTAATCGCAGCTAAGAACCATAGAGCCACTCACTCACTCCCCCCCATTCTTCCTCCCCCCAGTCCCAGTGGGATGGGCAGGAGAATTGAAAGAATGTAACTCCCACAGGCTGACATAAGAACAGTTTAGTAACTAAGTTATAACACAAACCACTGCTGCTACCACCAATAATAACAATGATAAGGGAAATAACAAGGGAAGGGTATATAACCGCTCACTACCTGCCGACAGACACCCTGCCTGACCCAAACAGTGATCTGGGCCTTCTGAGTAACTGCCCCCAGTTTATGTACTGGGCATGATGTGCTGTGGTATGGAATACCCCTTTGGCTAGTTTGGGTCAGGTGTCCTGTCTCTGCTTCCTCCTGGCTTCCCCTCCTCCCCGGCAAAGCATGAAACTCAGAAAGTCTTTGGTCAAAGTAAACATTATTGAGCAACAGCTAAAAACATTGGTGTTATCAGTGTTGTTCCCAGGTTGAAAGTCAAAAACACAGCGCTGCACCTGCTACTAAGAAGGAGAAAAATGACTGCTACTGCTGAACCCAGGACACTCGTGAAATAAGCTCACAATGGTAGTGTTAGGATACCTCATAGAAATTTCTGTAAAGGCTGCAGTGGAGCAATGTGGGTAATTATAGCTGTAAAGTCTGTGAGAATTTGAAGTCTACTATTATGGAAGCTTATCACTGTCCAATGGATTGGTGACCAAACTTGACTTTTCACTTTCCCTCTCCATTGACTGCTTTGTATGATGCAGGTGGAGTGATGATTTGCCTGAATACATTTTAAACATGTTCTAAAATTGCTGAGGTGTCTGAATTGCAGTTTCATGAATTCCACTGTCTTCAGCACAAAATACATTAGTATTCCCTTTGTAGCATTTAGTAATCTATGTGCAAAGGATTTATTCTTACTATGTTGGAAAAGAAATTCATATGTGCAGAGGTATTTTTATTCTAGACTTTTCCCCTTTAATTTAATGTAGGTTTTCCCATTAATTTCAGTATCTGAAACAGCAGATATTGCTTCACAAATCTGACAGTCCTAAACAAAGAGTTTGAGGAATACATGTCATCTACTTCCATGACAAATATTAGTAGAATACATCACCCATGCTTACACTGTTTCATATCTAAATACGTTTGTGCCCAAAATGAAAATTTTTCTTTGTGGTTTTTGGGGGTTTGTTCAGAGAGGAGACTAAATTTTCTTAGGGGAGGTACTAACAAAAATTTCAATTCTCTAGTTAAAGTCTGTGTAATGAATTTTTAAATTATGGGTTTTTTTAATTACATTCTTTTTCCTTCTATGACCACAAACTCCCATATATATATCACTACTGTACGCGTGGTGGCCTGAATTTTTCAGAATGTTGAACTTAGTAAGAAGAAAACAAGAAAAACACAAGTATTTTCCATAGCAGTAAATTCTTCCAAAGTAGAGGAATCTCTCAGAATACAACATCAGTATAGTCTTGAGGACACATTGCAGTCTTTCCGTTTGGATTTGTTTAAACAAGACTCAGAAATTACAGAAACTTGAGTATCATCACTGGAGTAAAGCCATAAAGCATAAATAACATACCTACGCTTTGATAGCATCTTTTGATGCAACTGATAGTTAGCTTGTAACTTCCCTGGGCATAACTGATCAGTCTGACAAACTGCTCTTTCTATGTTCAGTTATGTCAATACTTCAAAACATGTCTATGGGAAAAAAACACACCAAAACAGAATAATGCACAATTATCACCCCCTTTTATTTGAGGCACTGAGATATTCTGTATTTACCAGAAGCTTCCTAGTAACATCAGCCATCAGAAGTTTGGCTGCTCCCTTCTCCCCACATCTTATATTAATAAAATTCAGGACATTTACTTGATTGTCTGAAACTATCACATCAAATCATTATGAAGAAAACTTCTAAAGGCTCCAGCTCATGTTGAGAGGCTTGGGACTTGTTAATTTGCTTTTAAGTGAATATCAAAATAGAACATACAAGCATTGGAGGGGTGATCTGAAGAAAGAAGGCTAAGTATAACAAGACACTAAGAAATACAGGAAATTAAGAAACGAGATAAGGAGTTCAAAACATTAGTATGGTGTCCCAAGTCAAACAGTACCTTATCAATAACAATCCCCTTCATAAGACTGTTAGAAATTCATCTTCCAGCAGGGAGTTCTTCAGGAAATTATGTTGATAATAGAGAAATCCACTGTATTTCCACTGGATTATTTCACAAACTCAGTTTGCAGGTGTACATGGAGCAAGGATACAAGCATCAAATTAACTCTGTGCTCTCTCTATACTAAGCACCCACTTTATTTTTCAAAAAAATATATTAAGACCACCAGTAGTTTTACATATGACATATAGCTGTCAAAAATATTCAGTTACTCTCAACATGAGCTTTGTTTAAAAAACTCAAAACTTCTCAGTGACGAGATCATCCCTGGATTCATTCAATGTTGTAACTAAAAGCACTTAAAATAAAATTAATGAAAACATGTTTGTTTGGGCTTTTGGGTTGTTTTTTTTTTTTTGGCGGTTTTTTTTTTTTTTGGTGGTGATATGAAGAGATAACAGTTTCATTTCTTATTGCTGCACTGAAATTACTTGTCAAAGGTCACTCCCTGAAAGACACTTAAGTTAAACGATGACAATTTAAAAATAGTGATATTATGTGGTGTTCCTAGGCACTTGGTTCTCTGGCAGTACTACTATGTTCAACACAAAAATGTGAATACTATGCCAGCTGCTTCAAACTTAATGTCAGTATCTCCTGCCAGTAAATGTGACAAAACAAATCAAAGAGGGCCTTCTCCAAAGCGGGGAAGCTTATTTATTGTAATCTGATCTAATATATATTTTTGTGTTGGTGGTAAGTCTGTCCTTCAGGAAATGGAAAAATAAACTGAAATATCAGTGGAAAGAATTTGTAAGGAAAAGAAAATGTAGTAACATTATGCATAAAAACAGAAAAATTTGTGATACTTTTGCAGAAATAAGCTGTTCCAGTAAACTTAGGAAGTGAAACCAAGCCATGAATAAATCTTAGCAGAGGAAATGTTTAAAGATATCCTAAATTAATACAAAGCACAAGAAAAAAAAACACTTGGGATTGCTGTGTTTTTGTGTTGGTTTTTTTTTTTTGTTAGAGACTTACAAAACTACTTGCAAAATCCAAAGAGATTCAGTGACTGCTTATATAGTATTGTCCTGTGTCTTTCTTGCATTAAATTTGCCTCACGTATGTTCATATAATGTTGTTTCTTCCCCAAGAAATGTTTCTTAGGACATAGTTTTGATGTGGCAGTCTTTAAAGTCTGTCAATCTCTGTAGTGACACTAGCCTAGAAGGAGTATGATTATAGACAAACGTATATAAAAATAAATTAATTAGATTTTTACAAAAACTGGACACTCTTTGCTTGTTAATCAAGATACTTTTCATGCCAGGGTGGACATGGATCAAATTGTACTGGAGAAAGTCTTGAGGCCAATCAGGACTTTTAATGCCAGATGCAAGACAGAGAGCACTCAGAGGAGACAAAAAAATCTTATGCAGACCCAAAGAAAAATGAAGCATATGTGATGATAAGTTCTGAACTTGGCAGTCTTGGGAGAGATTTAGGGCCACTGCAGAACTTCACCAAAACTGTGACAAAACTAACAGAATGTACCTTTAACCTTTATAGCACACCTGGCATCACTTAACAGACATTTAATAACACAAGATGTATCCCCTGACATTGATTTTTATATCCATCTTCCTTAGCTGGAATATGGGGAAACCGCCACCTAAAAGTAGGAGAAAACGCCTACAGATAGAAACCATCCTGAGGAACTACAGGTAAGCTAAGCTTTTTTATCTTGCACCACCTTCAGTATGAGATGTGAGGAAACCTGAGTGAACAACGTTGCTGTTGTTCCTTGATGCATAACAGCAGTACAAGGTTGGAATTACTTAATAACTACTTTGTGTAGTTAATATTCCTAATGTACAGAGTTCAATAGGTTGTATGTTGCAAAATTACAATTTGTTACCATCTACAGTGGAATGAATTATATATTAAATGATGCAATATATATGAAGCAGTAATGACAATAAAAAATAATTTAGTCATATATATCTTTCAGCTTTTGGAGTTTACTGTTGTGAAAAGCATTTACAGTTATAAAAGAAGAAATTAAATCCCCTCAGCAAGGTCATGGCTACACTTCTGCTCATGACTCCCAGTTTGCTGTAATCTCACTTCTTCCTCCAAGTTTTGGACTTTCAGTGTTACTGCCAACTTGATATCTTCTTTGGTACTCTACTTTCAGGTGATATGGAAGAATTTTATCAATAGTTTGCTGGTCTTCTTTTTATATATATATTTATTATTTCACCTTTATTGCTCACTGGATTGCATCATCACACTTCTGTTCATTTTGCCTCACAATTTGCTCATTTTGTTGTCTTGTCAGTTAAGCATTAGTCATGAATACCAGATAATTTGAAATGAAAAAAAAATTAGTGAAAATATTACTACTGACACTGGTTGAGAATGTGGCTTATTCTAACTCACTTCAAACTGGTTTAGACACAGAATGAATTTCATTCACCTTAACATCTATCTGTAATCTGTGAGAATTTAACTCTTACAACAAGTCTTCAAGACAAGGCTTTTGCATCACAACCACAATAAAGCATACAGTAACACACAACAAATCATATTAGTAGCTTGGATGCATTAGAATTAAAATTACAGCTGGAAAGGGAACATGAGTACTCCACGTTTGTTGATTTCTGTGAACTTCCTGTGAACTCCTAAATTTAGCTAAAATATGAACAGTGGAACATCTCTTCTTGTTTCTTTCATTTCCTGTTCTTCTTTTTCTTTTTCCTTTTTCTTTTTTTTTTCTTTTTTTTTTTTTTTTCTATTTCAGTCTGCATGTAGGTATATATATATTTTTTGAAAGCCCAGTAGTAGACTTTCACAGAATCACAGAATCACAGAATCCCAAGGGTTGGAAGTGACCTCAAAAGATCATCTAGTCCAACCCCTCTGCAAGAGCAGGGTAACCTAGAGTACATCACACAGGAACTTGTCCAAGCGGGACTTGAATATCTCCAACGTAGGAGACTCCACAACCCCCCTGGGCAACCTGTTCCAGTGCTCTGTCACTCTCACAGTAAAGAAGTTTTTCCTGATGTTCACATGGAACCTCCTATGCTCCAGTTTACACCCATTGCCCCTTGCCCTATCACTGGACATCACTGAAAAAAGCCTAGCTCCATCATCCTGACACTCACCCTTTACATATTGGTAAACATTGATGAGGTCATCCCTCAGTCTCCTCTTCTCCAAGCTAAAGAGACCCAGCTCCCTCAGCCTTTCCTCATAAGGGATATGTTCCACTCCCTTAATCATCTTTGTGGCTCTGCAAAGGTTATATTCAATGCCTGTCAAGGTATTGTGATTGTTTCCTCTTCAGAATTTTTTTTTTTTTTTGTATTAAATAGGCATAACTCATCATTAATAATGGTTTAGTTTGTCCTGGGTTCATTTGTAATAGTCATTTTTTTTCTCATGTTGCAGTGCTGCGTTTTCAACTTCAGTCTGAGAACAATGCTGATAACACCCCAATGCCTTAGATGTTGCTCAGTAGCACTTACCCAATTAGGGACTTTCCAGTCACATGCTATGTCAGTGAGGAGGAACACAAGAAGCTGTGAGGGAACAGAGACAGGACACTTGACCTGAACTAGCAAAAGAGGTATTCCATACCACAGCACATCATGCTCAGTATATAAACTTGGGGAGTCACCTGGAAGACCCAGGTTGCTGCTTGGGTTGGGCTGGGTATCAGTCGGTGGGTGGTGAGCAATTGTATTGTGCAGCACTTGTGTTTATTGTGATTTTCTTTCCTTTCCTCTTGTAGTTTCATATTGTCTCCCCTTATTTCCTTTATCATTATTATTGCTGGTGGTAGTAGTAGTAGTTTTATATTACACCTTAGTTACTGGACTGTTCTTACCTCAACCTATGTGGTTTACACTCTTTTATTCTCCTCCCCATCCATCCAGGAGTAGGGGAGAGGGGACAAGGTGGGAAGAGTTAGCGAGCAGCTGCATGTTTCTGAGTAACTGGCTGGGCCTAAACCACAACAGAAGATAATGAAGAATTAAAAATACAAACTGAAAAAAATTGCTTTCAGTATATACTGATCCATCTAATTCTATCTTATAAGATACTGTTATGCTCCAAATAGGAACACCTGTCTTTTCAGAATCACAGAACCATAGAATTGTTAGGGTTGAAAGGGACCTCCAGAGATCATCTAGTTCAACTCCCCTGCCAAGGTAGGGCCACCTAGAGCAGGTTACACAGGAGGCATCCAGGCAGATTTTGAATATCTCCAGAGGGGGTGGTTCCATGATGGTAACTTTTAAAAGTAATTTTTGTTATTTTTAAATTTCTGTTTCTAAAACTTAGCTATAGATTCATTCAGTGATGGACAGCAGTTAATTCTCCAGATGAATCCCAACAACTATATTAAAAAAGCTCTTATCTTCTTTTTCAGTTGTCTCCTGTAGATGGACCAAGACTTAGAATAGCACACCACAGGCTTTGCGAAGCACCTCACACGGGTGTGAAACGAAGGGGTGTACTCCACCTGGGTCACCGTTCATGGGGAGCATTGGTCCTCATAGATGTCATTTAGTTCTGCTGGGTTGTGAAAAATCTAATACTCTGGGAGAAAAGTCTGGACTATGTTTCAACTGTTGGTTATTCAACAAAAAAGGTGGATTAAAGCCTTAAAGCTCTACTTCTTCAGATATAAACCATTTAACTATGGGTCTCCCCCTGCTGGCACCAAATGTATTTTACTTACATGCACAAAATAAAAATTTCTTGGAAGTCAGTACAATAGATAAAAAGAATTTCTAGATTTTTTTTTTATGGTAGAGTTTGATCATTTTACTCACTCTAAAACCAGTGTCAGTGGCAGTAAAGGAAAGCTTGAAATAGAAGTGATTCAACCTAAATTGATGGAGAGCTGAATAGCCAACGTGTATTACTTTAGGCAAACAGGTTTTATCACTGCAGGAATTTTTCAAGACTTTCTATTCCTTTTTCTAATATATATATAATAATATATTTATATATTTTACAAAGGAAATTATGTTTGGAAATTATTAAAAAAGTAACCTTGGAAAATGTTTCTTATCACAGCTTTTCTGGACTGAATGTGTGCAAGTAGTGCCTCACTATCCATTATCTCTTTTCTACAAATAAAGGATCCTTTTTGCTCCATCTGTTCCTCCACTCTGCCTTGATCCATAATAGAAAAAAGAGCCTTAAACACAAAATACCAAAACATACTTGTCCTTATTTAAATTTTACACAGTATCTTTCTAAGGATTTTTAATATAAAGACAACTGTGTCCTGAGTGAAGTGGTAGTATTAACACAAATGATACTGCACTTAAGTAAAATCCAGAAAAAATCATAAAACATAAAGCTATGGAAATTAAATGGTAATCTGAGAAAGGTTTTCTAGGAGAACATGGAAAAAAGTCTAATCTCCAATATATATTTGGAAAGGATAAATATAATCAAGATAAATTACCACAGAGATGCAGAGTTTAATTTCAGGACAATCAATCAGAAGTGTTTGTATGTCCTTTAAGTACATTATTTTGACCTATTATGAGATGCTTATTGTGGTTTAACCCCAGGCAGACAGCTTTTCACTCACTTCCTCCCCTTCTTGCCCTCCCCCTATTCCTGGAGGGACGGAGAGGAGAATCAGAAAGAATGCAACTCCCAGAGGTTGAGATAAGAACAGTTTAGAAATTAAGGTATAACACAGATCACTACTGCTGCCACCAATAATAGTAATGATAAAGGAAATAACAAGGGAAGAGAATACAACACCTCACCACCAGCCAACTGATAACTCGCCCCCCCAGCCCAACCAAGCACTGACCGGTATCTCATCCAACCCTTCAGTTCACTACCCCTTCCGGGTAACTCTCCGTTACCTCCATGGCATGACGTGCTGTGGTATGGAATACTTCTTTGGTCAGTTTGGGTCAGGTGTCCTGTCTCTGCTTCCTCCTGGCTTCCTCTCCTCCCTGGCAGAGCATGAGGCTCACAAAGTCCTTGGCCAGACCAAAACATCATTGTTATCAGCTCTGTTCCCAGCCCGAAAGTCAAAACACAGCACTGCACCAGCTACCAAGAAAGAGAAAAAATGACTGCTACTGCTGAACCCAGGACAACTAGGCATAAGAAAAAAAAATCAGTTTCATGTTATGAAGTATGCACCCATGATGTTGTTCTTAGAGTGCAAATGGTTTATTTTTCGATGCATGGTGTAAGTCCCAATAACTGATTGTCTCTATTGAGAGAAATGCTAAGGTAAAAGATCCTGATGTAACTAAATGAGGACAAAAAATGCAATTGGCAATGCTGCTAAAGGTTGGAGGCTCAATAGAGTTCAAGAGACAAAATAATGCTATGTGAATAAAAATCACCAACCAAATATCAGCAATACATATTTAGAGAGGCCTACAGATATACAGCTTTTGCTAGTAATAACATCAAAAATTATATATTTATTTCAACAAAATTATATAGATGTATTCCATATTATATATGCACATAATTCTGCATCTCTGTGTCCATATATATATTTAAGTTTGAAGAATTTCTAGTCAGCTCCAAAAGATAGAACTTTCTGTAAGATTCTTTTAATTAGTGCTGCTGCTTTCTCACTAAGTAAAATTTTTAAAAATTTACACATTAAACAAAATTATTAGTTCCAAGGCTTGGTACAAGAGGTACTCTGGTATTCCTTATCACCTTCTTTCCTGCATCTGTTTCTTTCTAATCTTACAGTGTAGGTTCATTTTGGGGTTCTTTTTTTGTATTCATTCATGGACAGACTAACAGAAATCCTTGTTGGAACAATGGATCTTAAGTAATTATACACAGATCCCACAAAATTTCAAGTTTTAAAACTATGCATTTGTGCCTATGATATTATCAAAGATCTATCTTGTGCAATCAAAGTGTGCCCAACAGATCAAGTTATTTACATACCAAATCAAACAAGATCAAAGGCTCATGTGCTCTGCATGGATAAATAAAAACTTCTCAATATGCAGGTTATTTTGTGCTTTTGTTTCAAGTGGAAAAATAAGACAGAAATATATGGGGAACAATATGTTTGACACTATATAAAAAAAATGGAAAAAGAAAAATATCCCCACTTTGTAATGAATATTTTCTTTCTTCAGTTTCTTGCATCAGTTACATAAATAAAAAAAAAAAAAAATAGTCTGAAGGAGCAGATTGCAGAAATATGATTTCTTTTTTATGAGATTATTGTAAAGGAAAAAATTACTCAAAATGTCAGATTAATAAGGGTTACCAAAGGAGTGTTGTGGGAACTACTTCACAAAGTATCCATGCCATTGAAATGGCATTTATCTAACTGTGCTACTCTAATTTCTGTGAATGAAAAGCTGACTCCTGGATGAAAGGAGGGCATTTCGCAACTTGAGTAAACTCTGTGACTTATTGAATTCTCTTTAGAGCAGAGAATTTCATTCATCCCATATTATCTTGTGTTGCGAGCATCACAGAGGGAAATCACCTTTCTACAGTATAGTTTCACTAAAAAAAAAAATAAAATCTTATTTTCCAAGTCCTTTGCCAATTTCACTACACATAACCTAAGTTTGTTTCTGATCTTTTAAGACCAGCCACTAAACAATAACAAGATTTTAGGAATGCCTCATCAGGAAAGGCTTTTGTGAAAGGCATAGGTTTAAAAAAAATAAAATAAAGAAAGATGAGGTTTTGTCACATATGGATATCAGGAACTTAAAATTCATAAAAACCTTCAAATGAGAGGAAAGGATATTGTCGTAGCTACCTTCCTGAAAATCTGACCCTCACACATAGTCTTCACTGTGTGGTCCCCAAAAAGTTTCAGTGATATCAGAAGGCTGTAGTACTCATCCATGGCTGGTTGAAAGCTGACTCAAGATGAGCAACAGTGATTGTTATTACTAATTAATTTTAGAGTTTTCACACTGTGTGGATGTAAGTTTGCCTCAAAGTAGGCAAGTCAAGAGTTATCACCTTTGTTTCTGTGGCTTACTAGAGATATTTTAAAATTAACAAATAAGATTTGCTCTCAGGTTTTAATATTTTCTTCCTTTTCTAATTTTCAAAGACATTAGTACAGTCTACTCTTGTCACAAGAACAGGAAAAAAAAAAAGAATAGCATTTATACAGCTATAAAGCTGTTCTACAATGATTACAATCATAAATAAGTTTTTTCGTATCTCCCATCCTATGCTGTAAGAATAGGACCACCAACTTCAGCAAGGTCAGGAACAAGTGCAAAGTTTTCAAAGGAAAGCTCAAATGTTAGTTGAATGACATTTGAATTTTTCTGAGGAATCTGGAATTCTGAGTTGTAACTCAAAGTAACTAAGTAGAAAGACTATGAAAATTGTTTATTTGACCAAAGGTCTCCTAAACCTGTAGGCTTCGCTACCTTCTTAGTCACCAGGGACAGACTGATGACTAAGAGCCAATAGAACTTAAACTTCATTTACTTGTCCACTTTTGAAAATTATGCTGCAAATATTATGAAATTAAAACATGAAAATGAAAGGCAGGAATAATTTTCCATTATTAACATTATACACTTCAAATAATGAAAGCACCAAGAGACTAGTCAGTATTTAATGAGAACGATATATGTAAATCCTTACACAACTGACTGAACATGCTTTCAATTTGATGACATTTCTCTAGTTCTACTAATAAATAATACTAAAAAATCCCCATCCTAGATAATTTAGTACCTCTCTTCCTCTGTCCTCTCCAGAGGATTAGTTGCTTTCCCAAAAATTTTCCTCCACAAAAGGGTAGAATTTATTTCTGTGACTGTTGAACTAAGGAAAATCAGAAAATGTTTTTGAGACATTTTTAGTTTCTTGTACAAAAGTCAATTATTTGCCTACAGTAAAACTAAAGATTTTTTTTATTTTTTAATTTTTTTACTTAACATTTACACCTTGTATTCACATAAGTCTGGGAAGCACCCAACTCACTACAGCTGCATGTTTACCATCTACTCTTTACTAGATGGATTTTGGCAGAAAAGGTTACATCCTTAAAAAAGGATAGTCATTACACTTGAACAAATATTAGGAAAAAATGTTAAAACAATTTACATCTGCAAAGAAAATCTAACATATTCTGGAATCCTTTGGTCTCAGTTTACTTTACTTCAGATTTTAAATCAACATGAAACCATGAAAGATAATGAGAATTCAGGAAAATAACTTTTTCTTTTTTCCTTGAGAGCATGACAATTAGTGTTCTCTAGATATGAATTTAATGTGCATAAAAATACTAGTTTTTCCTCTTGATCAGAAGATACACCAATGCAGTCAGCAGCATAGCTATATTATATTACAGGTAAATATGCAAGTGTAAATTTGTTGTCAGTCAGTAACACAAGGAATTTTTAAGCATTACTAATTAAACTGCTTAGCTGTGTCAGCTAAAATTCTAATTTTAGAATGTATACTTATAGCTTGAATGATTTGAAGAACTGTTTAAAATTAGAAATAATTAAGAATAATTAACATGCTTAAAAATTTCAAGAGATGCTTGCAGGCAATTTGCTTAATAATAATAATAATAAAAGGGATAATCTATTTATCGTGTATCCCTATGTGAACTATGCATTTTGCTGAATGTCATTATATCTGTGCAGTAAATAGTAAGCAATTTATAGCACATGGTACAGTGAAATTAATGAGAACAAGAAGATATAAAACCATCTTTTACTAACTTATGCAAAGATTGTATACTTTTCAATATAGAAGTAGTCGTTCACTTCCATAGCCATGGATACAGGTAATGTCTGGCATTATCACATAGAACAAGTGTTGTTGAGTAACAATGAGAGAAACAGTATTTTTTTCCAAATACTGCTAAATAAAAACTTTACAGTGTTTTCAGTTCTATAATTTTTTAAGAATGGGTTTGCTCAATTAGGCTTTTAAAGTGAATAGGTATTTATAATATTTCAATTTTGTATTTCGCAGATTTCAGCATGAATTTTATGATGCAATTTTGAAAGTTAATCAGCATGAGCTTGATGATCAGGATTAGACACCTACAGAGACAAACTTGGCCATTCAAATGTGTTCAGCAAAGAAAAGAATGGGATATAAAGAGATTCAAAAGACTGCTAGTTAAGCCACCATTTTGTTTTTTTAATAAATGATCTGGAACCTACATTTTAATAGTTGGGCAATACGTAACCACTAAGAGCTCTGAATGATCCTGAAACTGTTAATGATTGAATACTTTATAAAATATATGGAAGCATAAAAGCAACTATAGAAATTAATAAAAAAGTTAAATCTATGTATAACAATTCTTACAGAAAATATATAGTCTACATCAGACCACTGTACATTTTGTTTAGTATGAGTTAGCTAAATACTTGTATGCGATTAGAAAGCTTTCATCTCTTTTTTTCTTGTCTTTCTGTATTTATGTCCAGTTTCATTTGCTTTTAAAAAATGAGCATCATCAGTTTAAGATTTTACTTCTATAGCTTTTGACATGAATTAACATAATTTCCATATTTCATTCACGTTTTCTAGCCAGCAAAAAGGTATATACTACACTTGATCTCATTTTATTGTTTTGACAGAATTCTGTAAAGCCCTGGAGTTTTGTGACTCTCTCATTTAAATTTTTGGCTCTCTTTTTTCCTTAATTCTAAATTACTGTGCTTTTTCGACAACAAATGAACAAACACAATGTATTTTTTCTGCTTTAAAACTGTCTTATCAGTAAAGAAGTTATTGGTTATTCACAGAATTCAGATTTTTTTTTTTGGGAAATCAGGTATAAAATATGTGTAAATATGACTTTGTATACCAACCTTTGAAATCAATTAAAATATTAAATTTATTACATATGTTAATCAGAGTCCTCAGTTTTGAGAACCCCTCAACTTATGCCCAACCCAGTTACATTTATTTTTAATTCCAATGTAGTTTAAAACTGAAAAGCAAAACAGCAAACACTGGCATAATGAAAAGTAGTAGTAGGAGCACCACCTTGTGAGCAGGTGCTTGGGGAAATAAACTAGTTATTTCTGTTTTTTTTAAGCCTATTCAGAATGATGTTTGCACTACCTAACTAAATTCCTTATGAATGTTACAAAGGTTATTTAAAGAAGCAGTCAGAACCAAGATTCTGCTGTTCTATTGGTCCTTCTTGCAATACAGAGCACACAACATATCCATACTCTGGTTCCCTTACTGGGAGATTCATGAACAGAAATAACTAGAATTTTTACTGTCTCTGTCAGGAGACTGTTTATTTTTGATCAATGAGCTAATGTTCAGTCAAATACCTAAGGATAATCACTGGCATCAGAAATCGCACCTGCTGAAATAAGCATGCCTTTCATGACTATTTGGACAAATCATGACAATTTGATAAAAAACTTCTGTTTGAGTTCCAACACTTTACAGACAATTTAAAAAGAATGCTTATGTCAAAGAAACAAGGTGAAAAATATAACCTGATTTTGCACTGTGGAAAACTATCCCAAAGCAAGTTCCAATTAGTTTTAAACAACATATAAAAGAGCTTACAATATCTCTATGGGTGACAGGAATTTGTAGCATTCTTGGGGAAATTCTGTGTTCTTTAAATAAATGATTGACAAGACAACTCTGTACACAAAAAGGTCTTCAGGTTCTACATACAAAAATATGCCAAGTATTATGATGAGTATAGAGAATTGTAAGAATGTTTCAGGCTGGAAAGTGCCCATCTATGAGAAGTGCTTGTCCTGTATTCTTGGTCTACTGGCAAAATCCCCCAAGCCAAAATCATCTCTTTAAAATCAATATTAATAGAGGATATCAATTTATTTGTAAAATTGTTTAAATTTTTTTGATAAATTGACATGATGTTAAAAGTTCTTAACCATCAGAACTCCTGCCTGTAGAAGCAACTTACTTAGGTTCCTGAAGAAGTATACTTTGAAATCCATGAAAAATTTTTAATATTCTTCAGAAAGAAGAAAATATATATTGAATATGTTGTAAATACGTTGCTCTGTCAAAATTTTATGTTCTATGTTAAATAGATTAAATTTGTTAATAACAGCAATTACTTCTGCCATTAGAATGTATTATTCCATTAGTATAACCGCAAACCACAAATCACAGTCAGAAATGTTACATAGTAACATTATGATTGCTACATTCCCCAAAAATATTTCAAAGCATTTTAACTTTTAGCCAGGAATACTTTATTAACCCAAATCTTAGGAAAGCTGTTAGAACAGCTCTGTTATTGAAACAGCACTGAAACGTGGTGTTTTGTGGGGTTTTTTCTATCATACCGACTATTTCTGATTGTCCTAGTTCCATTAAACATCATCAGACAATGCTATCAGCCATACTTTTTTTTTGCAGGACATCCTAAGTGTTCCTTATTGTTCTGTAAAAAGAAAGCTCTCAGGTTAAAATTACAGCTCTTTTATGTTCAGAAAGAGGAAAACCCACACATAGGTGCTTTTCTCTGTCTTCCAGTATTTCTGAGAAAGCAGGAACTTAGTGGTTATTAGACAACTGAAAGGGATTCTGATTAAGATTTCTTATCTCTTAGAAAGAAAAAAAAAATAATAAAAAATTTCACTTCTCTGCTCACAATTTCCAGTTAGTGCCAATCATAGTATGCATTTTTCATTATAAATTCCAGTGAAAACATGGGAAAGAATACTCAACAACTTCATCAACAATTCCATTATTTTTAGGAGCTAGCAAGAGTAACTAGAGAGTGAAGCATTTTAATTTATAATAACAGAAATCTGCACACATGTATATGTAAAGAGGCCTAATACACAACAACTGAAGGAATGAAAACACACTAGCTAAAAAAAACCCAACTATCCAATAAATAAAAAAGCAAGGGGGGGGGGGGGGGGGGGGGACAAAAGCAAACCCCAAAACCACCACAAAACAAAACAAAACCAGCAAAACCCAGTGTTTCCATCGTCTGGGATAAAGACAACACTTGCAGAACTTGCTTTGGAAGTTACGAAAACCTCATGAGAGACTGATACCATCATTGGCTTTTAAAGTGCATTATCTAATTCTCACTCTGCTGGATTTTCCTCTGCTTTGGGAGGGGGGAGAACACACTATTCTGAGTTGAACACTTTAGGCAAGTTTCTTAATTAATGCAAACCTACATATTTATACAACCTTTGAATCCAGAAAAGATCCTTTTATCATATCAGCTCTGTTTATCCCTGTTTCTACAGTCTGAAACAAATAGAAAACACAGTAAGCCACCTACAAAGTACCTCAGAATGTTTCGTAACATTAGTGTATTCCCTTGATTTCTATGCTTTTTCATCGATCTGCTCCACAGAAATCCCCAGGCCTTCAGTCTCTTAGGCCTTCAGTCTCTTATCTCTCTGCTTCACTTCTGCAATTCTTTGTTAAGGGATAATGCAATACCACTTGAGAACACTACAACATACTACCTTACAAGGGAAAAACTGTTTATCTGTGTTTTCAGAATTAAGGTCTTTTAGCCAAAAATAATGAAAACTAGGCACAAGTTTAAGAATTTTGCTGAACAGAGCCATGTGTACAAGAGGACTGTACAGAAGTTTGTTATTCATAAATAACTTCAATGAAAATACACAACAGGCAAAAGAAGTAGAACTTTATCAAAAAAAAAAAAAAAACAGGGTAAAGAAAACCTGGTATTTTATTTAGTAAAGAAGGTAATGTATCCTTTATAGTACCATGATGTGCATTAAATATAAACTTTTTGTATGAAGACTACCAAAATCTGCGAACTAACTTGTCTGTCTGTATACCCAAGTCTTTATAAAAGTTCATCTAAATCTACAAGTTTCCTTTATAGTTAGTATGTATTTTCCAAAGTAACAGTCAAAGCAGTTTTAGCCAATTATTAACCATAAAACCCTTATGATGTTCCTGTTGATAAGACTAAAATTCACTTAGTAAATTATATTTATACTAACAAAGGTATTTACTATATTTGCTCTATTTGTACAAATGTAGTGTCTTCCATTACTGCCACCTTCTACTTAAACATTTTCAAATCAAGAACAATCCCTCCTCATGCTGATATAAATCTTTCAGGAAATAAAAGTTTCATTTAATGTAAAGGGTCATTTATGAAGCTATTTATAAAGAATGACATTTACAAATTGATTCTCAGAAACTAATGGGCACTGTTTCTATGACGGTATAACATTACACAGTAAAGTGCGTACAGAAATGTCACACTGCTAAACAATCTTGCTTTCCGGATTAAAAAAAGGAATTATTTCTCAGATTATTTTTTTTTTTTTCATTTTATAGAAAGCTAAACGTATCTTCACTTGAAATATGGAATTCAACCAGTTGTTATTTCCTGTGATGCTCAGACAAGAATTTCAAAATATTGCATCCATAGTAAATATTTTGCTTCTTCCTGAGGCCTGCTGAGTAAATTCATAAAGAGAGGTATATAAAGGTATGGGCAGTATTTAATCACGAAACATTAATCCACTTGTTAAACCAGAGATGTCTTTCCATTCACCTTTAATTTTCATTATTTATTTATTCCAGAATTTCTTCAATACATGAAAAACACTCCTTCTATTTCAAATAAAAATGTTACAACTTTGCAATTATTGCTATCACAGCTGCTTTTACCAGGAAGATTAGCTTATAATGGACCACTTCTTCTCCTCTCCATCTTGCATTTATTAGGTTCAGTTTCAGAGGGATAAGGGAAAAAATATCAACAAATTCTGCCTTTATAATTTTAGGGGGGTTTATTCTGTTTTGTTTCAGTTTTGTCAATGAACTGAGGGTATAATAAAGGGAACTTTTAACTTAGCAACTGGAAAAGGAAAATGTAATGTACGTGGGCAGAATTTGTCAAATTCCACACCCAGCACCTTGTTAAAGGGGGATTGTTCTCCTCAAGTTGTTTGTGTTAATGTCATAGCATTGTATCACAAAGTTACTCATGCTGTCATATGCAGCACTGTATCAAGTTCAGCAAATATTTTCCTGATATATCAAAGGGTTCCTTCATTCATCCCTTGCCCTAGCTTATATTTGATACAGCAATATATCTCATACAACGTATCATCACTTGCCTCAGGGAAAACTGCATTCTACACAAGAAAAGTTGGTTCTGGAATGCTTGTACTTTGTTGATATGATTCTTCCCTGAAGCCCAGCCCAAGGTTTTAGAAATGCTGTGTATAATAAATGATTTTCCCTAAAGCTGCATAATAGACAAATCCAATCAATACAGAGCAAGAATATCCTGAGGTGATGTAAACAGGAAGACAGCACAAAGCAATACAGAATATAAGGGGAACATTTTTGGGGAAATGAAAAGGGAGACTGAGAAAAGTTGAATATTATCTCAGAAGCAGGGCAAAACTGCAGATATAATAATAAATGTTTGCAAACAAGTTTACATACATATAAATATCTCAAAGGTCACTGCCAGGGTGATGGTGCCAGACTTTTTTCTGTGGTCCCCAGTGACAGGACAAGGGACAATGGCAATAAACCAAAACACAAGTTTTACCTCAATGTAAGGAAGAACTTCTTTACTTCTTTATGTTGAGGGTGGGAGAGCACTGCAACAGGTTGCCCAGGGAGGTTGTGGTGTCTCCCTCTCTAGAGACGTTCAAAAACTGTCTTAACATATTCCTGTGTTGCCTGTTCTAGTGGCCTTGCCTTGGCAGAGGGTTGGACTAGATGATCTCCAGAGGTCCCTTCCAACCCCAGAGATTCTGTGATTCTGATTCTGTGGTTCTTTCACTCCACCCTTAGAAATGATGTCCTACTAGAATAGAAAATATGGCCTACAAGGTAGGAGAAATATGTTGGCAATGACTTCTAAGGGGGGTGTCGATGGATGTTTGTGATCTATTGAAAATAATTTTTCTACTTTTAAGTTTTCTTTTTTTTTTGACAGGGTTGATGAGGGTAGGTTACACAGTGTATATCAGGATCGCTATAGACTCTCAATAACCATCTATATTCTTTAAGGTTTGGGTCAAATTCTGGGCTGTAACCCATGAATGTTTGTTTCCACTCAGAACAGCTGTAAATATTTGTCCATCCATGGATTTTACAAGCATTTTGCAAAAGGAAAATAGAAGAGTACATTTGGAAAATGGATGTTTTTCAGAAAGTCCTTTTCACCAAGAAAATTCTTGCTGGTGACTAAGTAGGCTGCACCAAAGACAGTTTTTGTTAAGTGCATCAATATAGCTACAGTTCCATTAGAATAACTTCCAAATCCGTACTGAATTTATACTATTGTGGAGATACAAGCTAACAGTAGAACTTCAAGTGGATAACAAGCTATTTCAGAACTTGTTTTAGAAATGTCATCCAGATAGATATTTCATATTAATAGTAATATTTCATATTAATATTTCGTATTAATATTAGCATCAATAGCAGAACCGCTAAGGTAGATGCCCACTTTTTATTTAATCTCTGCTGTTGAACTTTTGTATAAGCTTGGACAAGTATTTTCATTGCTTCAAATTTCACTTTCTCTCAATAGTAGAATTCATAGTGTAGAATTAAAAAGGCTATAAAAGAGTGCAGTGCTATTTCACTTGTTCATTGGTAAAGGTAGTAATTCTACATGTGCTTAATCAAGCTTAAGTGCTGCTGTTCTGTTTGTATGATATCATCTAAACAAATTTAGAGAGAGAGATAGGTCTACGTACAAGAATACCCATGTTATTAATTGAATTTCTGGCATAGGGTAGTAGATTTCTTGAGGGGCTGAAGCTCCTCAAGGTGCTTCCGGAGCTGTTTGAGAGTTCAGGAAACCCTGTTTATTTGTATTCTTGAGATAGTATTTTGCATCAAAATTATTCTAATAAAAAAATAAAAAATAAATTGTGTCTTTCTTTCTTTCTTTCTTACTGTACTACATCTAAAGAAAGCAGGTAAAGTGGGGAGTTAGAATTGCTCTTTCTTACCAAGGAAGCTCTATGCATGGCTAGCTAAAAAATGCCTTTGTTTCATGGGGTACAAGTTAGCTGCAGATGAAAAAATATTTCAAGCATTAGTCAAACCAATAACAGACTGCATCTCCTCACTACTCTTCTGTTGCTCTTCAGCTTAAGTTATGAACCTTGCTTATATGATTCTGCAGCTAGAAGGGATATTTATTTTAATACATTCTTCTAAAAATCAGTATTTGTTAGTCTATTTTTTTTTTTTTTTCTCTCCTTTCTCTTCCCCTGGCTGGGAGAAAAAGGTCAACATAGAAATGTTAAAAACAGTAATTGTGAGATGCACCTTCCATTGCATCTGCTTATTCAGTAATTTGCTTTCCACTTGCTACACTAGCATCAGGCTCCCTCATATTCACACCATATTTAGCAACACCATGAGCAGAAAAAGAGCAAGTTTAGAGATGAACAATTTTGGATGAAAATTAAAAGAAATTAACCATATATATATATATGCCTGGAAGCAAAAAAAAGTGAGCAAGCTCTGTTGATCAGCTTTCAATCTGACAACAGATATCTGCCAAATTTGTGCAATAACATGAAGTTAAAAAAAATCAAGCTGTATTGCTAAAATGTATTCTCAGGCTAACAGGAGATACTATATCTCTGATCACTTTCATTATTTAAAATGGCCTGAAGAAGAAAGAGAAATAGATGTACTTTCAAATTTACTCTAGACTTTATCTTTGACATGTAATTGTCTCTTACACTGCACCTTCCATACATATGAAGTCTTTGTGCTGTGTATGTCAGATTTTAAACATAAAGTTTGGGATTTTTCTAATGTTTTGATGAGCTAATTACTTTTTCCCCTTGCAATCATTTGTTAAAATCACATGAAAAACCTGTATTAAACTTTTCAGAAAAAAAAAAAAAACAACAACAATTTTTTTGCGGCAACTGTATAATAATATTGTAGGCAATGAATACTAATATAAATTTTAGATCTTTATGATAATAATTCCATCAAAAGATTTTAACACTAGAAATTTTATTTCCTGGTTTTCCTTAGAAGGAAGAAGAAGAGATAATATGATTATGTTGGGTTAGGAAGAGGTAATATGAATATGCTGTGTTTAAAAAAAAGCAAAAAGGGTCTCCCAACATAAACAGCAGGAATTGCAACAGGAAAATGTCCTTAAGCCTCTGTAAATAAGTGTTATGTGTCCTTATAACCAAGGTGGTGAAAACAGAACTTCTTTTAAATGCCTTGACCTTAGGAGAAATGGTTCAGTGAAGAATAAGAGAATGAGTAATGCGTTTAAAAGATTAAAATCTCATAATCCTTTATTTTTCATTACAGCAAGTTTTGATTCTTACCTAGATTTGAAAAAAAAAAACCCCACAAGCAAACAAACAAACAACAACAAAAAAACCCACAAAAAAACCAACCAAACAAAACAAACAAACAAAAAGACCCCAAACCTGATATGGATCAAGAAATCTTTATTGTCTCTGATCTTTGTTTCTAGAATGAATAGCAGAAAATGAGACACAAGACTGTTTAAAAGATTCTGTACAGGGAAGCACTTAAATTTAGGAGACGGCTAAGGACAAACTACTGATTACCATAATCCTAGAGAAAGTAGTTTTGCCTTTTGTTCCCTAGATAGGCATTGGACAGACATGGAACCCAGTTCAGAGAGCAGGTTTTATTGCCGTTATTTTATCTTCATACACTGCACTGGATTTGGCTGTTAATTGCAGTTAATTTTCTTCCTAAAAGCTGGTGCAATGCTGTGTTTTGGTTTTAATCTGAGAAAAACACTGATAAGACATCAATTTTAGTTGCTGCTAAGTAGAGCTTATCTTGACCAAAGACTTTTCAGTCTCTCATTCTCTGCCAGTGAGGAGAGGCACAAGAAGTCGGCAGGGAGCAAAGACAGGACACTTGACCCAAACTAACCAAAAGGGTATTCCACACCATGGAACTTTATGTTCATCTACAGTCTGGGATGATTTGGCCTGGAAAGGCCGATTGCTGCTTGGGGACAGACTGGGCACCAGTCAGCAGGTGGTGAGCAGCTGTTTTGTATATCATTTTTTGTAGCACTTCTGGTTTTTTATTTCTTTCTCTCCATATATATTTCCTATTATACCGTTACGATTGTTGCTATTTTTATTATTATTAATATTATTATCTTATTTCAAATATGAAACTGTTTTTATGTCAACCCACAGGGATTTTCCTTTTTTACTATTCCTTCTCCAAGGCTTCCCCTTTCAGGGCTGCAAGCAAGTGGCTGTGTGATACTTAGTTGCCAACTGGTCTTAAAACGCAACACACAGGAAGCAAGTATTACTGTGTCCTCTTAGATTCCTTTAAAATGAAGCCGTCAATGTTTACGAGTTTTTCTTCACTTATTGGACATCCTAGAATTTCTATATGAAAGGCTTAGAAGGGTTCCAGAAAATTATGTTCCAATACAGAAAAGAACCAGAGAAATTTCCTAGAGCCTACCTGAAGCACTGAACTCTTGACTTTTTTGTTTGTTTGTTTGTTTGTTTTTTGTTTTCCCCTAAAGATTTTCACTTTATACACTATCAATTTATCATTTACAAGTTTGGGGTTTTTGTCTGTTTTTTCAAGGGTTTGGAAACCAACACCCCCCCCACCCCCTCCCCGGTTATAAGACAGGGAGTCCTCCTTTCCTTTACCCTGCTCCTTTCTTGCTCACCTACAAGGTGAGCCTCTCTGTAACGTCTATTTTTTCCCTTCCACAAGGCAGAGCAATTTACTGTTTGTTGTAACTGGGTCCATTCAGAATAAACTATCATGCAAACAAATGAGCCTATGAGCTTACCTGTGCTACTCCTTTAGCTCAGTTCCAGTATGTGCCCTTGAAATGCATTTCCCACTTGTAACCATGTTCGGTGCTTTAGATCTCAGCATAGAGTAATTTCTTTCAGAGGCACAAACTGGATTTCCTTCAGTTAAATGTGAACTAGAAGGTGTGCTCCAGCTGGTAGCTATGTTCGCAGATTTCCAAAGTATCACAAATTTCTGGGAAAGTGTACCTTATCTTCAGAAAAAAATGCTACTTCATAAGAAATAAACCCTGAAATATTGATAGTTTTCTCCTGAAAATAAGCACAGTTATCCCACTAGGAACCTAATATAACTATTTCAGGGACTATTGAAACTTTGAATGTGAAAGAGTAAAAAAACATGAACACAAGTTAAACAATGTTTAAAGACTAGTTTAACCTACATAATTCATCTTTGATAAGCATTTTTTTAAGAAAGTACATATTCTGAGCACCGTTGATTTTTCAAAGAATAAATTTTATTTAGCATTTTAGAAACATTAAGTTTTTGTTAGTAACCATAAAACGTATTTGTTACATCAAAATATGGAATAGCTTAATAGAAGGAGTACGGTTGTATCCCACCCAAGTCCACTACAGTGGATGCCATAAAAACATTCTCACAGAGGGCAGTATACCATACCTACATACACCAAAAATAAAATGGGTTCTTTGAATAGTTACTTCTTGAAAGTGTATATGCTCTGTAACGGCAATTTTTTAAGTTAATACTGACATACATTTTTCCAAATCACTATGATATTTACAATATAATGTTACAGAATGTTAGACCAGCACTTGGTAGTACTTCAGAAGGAGATAGAACATTTACATGGGAAATGACATCATCTACTGCTGTACAGCTAAAGTGGAAAAAAACACAGTAAGATCAGCAGAGGTCAGCATATAGGGAGAAAATACTTCAATTCTGTGGAAATATTCTAGGTTTAGCTCAATATTTTCATCGTTCTTTCTTCAAAACGTATAATTTTCTGGTTCTAGTCTTTCACCCATGCCATTACAGAAAACAGTGATTGACCCATGGTAGCAGCATCTGCTAGCAGGCAGAGCTCACCTATTTTGGAGCTTGATAAACCTTTCTTAACCAAAAGAGAATCCACTCAGAATTAATCTTTATGTGGGTTTATTAAGACTTGCAGATCTAATAAACCTATGGTGAGTGTGAACTGAACTCAGTTCAGAAAGAAAATGGTAACAATTTTACTACGTTTTTAACTGGTGTGATAATATTCATCCATGCCTTTCCTGCATTTTATCAAAGACAATTAACATTTTACATTACTAATTTTGAAAAGAGTCAAGTAGTGATTACTCACTATAATCCCAACATTAGATACTACTCACCTATTAGTCACATAATAGTCAAAATAATCACAGCAAATGAGCGTCTTGTATTAAATGTCTCTGGCAAATTTCAAAATGCCTTAAACGGATTAATGCAATGCAATTAATGTTCTAAAATTCAGTGAAAAAAACCAACATGCATTATTGTTACCTTTATGTAGCCAAACTATTTATTTGGTTCCATGTAGGATCAAATAACTGGATGAAAGTAGCTGTCCTGAGCTAAGCAGAGGAATAGACTCCGGGATTCAATCATTCTGTTTTGATCTGAAATGTATGAATGTATAAATAGGGAAATTGAAACATAGATTGGTAAAGTCGAAATCTTCAAAACTGTTTATGCACTCAGGCATACACAGAAGGAAAAAAAAGTAGCGGAAGGGTGACTTATTACGTTTCAATGGAAAAACACAAAGTGTTAAAACAGATTTTCTTAAAGTAATTCCCTGCTGTTGATAGTTTAACATGGAATCGTAGAATCATAGAATAGTTAGGGTTGGAAAGGACCTTAAGATCATCAAGTTCCAACCCCCCTGCCATGGGCAGGGACACCTCGCTCTAAACCATATCACCCAAGGCCTCGTCCAACCTGGCCTTGAACTCTGCCAGGGATGGAGCATTCACAACCTCCTTGGGCAACCCATTCCAGTGCCTCACCACCCTAACAGGAAAGAATTTCCTCCATATATCCAATCTAAATTTCCCCTGTTTAAGTTTTAACCCATTACCCCTTGTCCTATCACTACAGTCCCTAATGAAGAGTCCATCCCCAGCATCCCTATAGGCACCCTGCAGATACTGGAAGGCTTCTATGAGGTCTCCACGCAGCCTTCTCTGCATCAGGCACCTGGGCAGAGTGAAAGAACAACTTCTATTTTTCTCCCTTAACAAATATGAGCCAGGCAATTCCAATACTGAATACATTTCTCCAGAGGACAACAATAAAAATGTTAAAAGAATATATACTGTTTACCTTAACAACTGTCTCAGCAAGTGCATATATCAAGTCCATGCAGGTTAAGGGTAAAAGATCCTTGAGACAGTTCACAGCTTTGATCTTACTTTACAAAGACTAATTGTTTTTAAATACATGCCATAGCTGCAGAATGAGCTCTATTTCATCATGGTTTTCATCATGAAGGACAAATCGTATTCTTAACCAGTAGAACTAGCATTTTCATCTCATTACCTTACAAGGTAATTTTAAAGTCAAATGTATTTAGCCAGCACAAATAGGGAGAGACATGTGTTACAATTGCAATGATGGAAATAATTAAATTTTTAAGCTGTTTGGCAAAGCGTTCATGGCTTTGTAGCCTTAATTCAGCTCCCAGAGGACAGCAAATCAGACTCCTTAGATCACATGATTTAGAGTATGTAGAGTAGAGTATCAACAAATGAATTATGTGTAGAGCAAAGGGTGATTGCTATATTATTTATTAGAATTGAGCAAGTAATTCACAGCAAATACTCTCTGCTCAATAGATTTTGTGCTTCTGGAATTACTGAACCAAATATTTCTTGACAATATTTGTTGATTTAAAGTATGTGGTTTTTATTGGGTTTTTTGGGGTTTTTTGTTGGGGTTTGTTTGTTTGGTTTTTTTGGTGAACTGATCATAAGCAGTTTGCTATTTTTGTGTCTAGTTTGTTTAAAGATCTTTTCCTTTCACCTCTCCAGCACCCAGCACAGTATAATGAAATTAAAAAAAAAAAGAAAAAAAAAAAAAACAACAACAAACTTTTCAGGTAAAATTGAACTTTTTATTATTTTTTTTTAAGTTATAGCAGAAATCAGTCCAATAAAAATTATCAGTTTTACCTGAGACAACAAAAAATGGGGTGTCTGTTTCCTTACAACCCATAGAATGCTTATTCATTTCAGGATATTAGTTGTTAGAATACTACTATATCTTTTTTAACCTTTATACTTGAAATGCAATATCTAAGTACCCTATTTTCCTACTAAAACCATTGGCCTGTATGGGCTTGAGAGGGGAGAAAAAAGAATTGCAAAGCCAATAAAACTTTAGCAAGAACCCTTACTGGGAGTCCTTTTCCATTCACGCGAACACTAAACAAGTTTCTGTCAACTGAGTTAAAATGCCAGAGCTAGAAAGAAAGGGGACAGTTTTCTGAGAGCTTGTTATAAAGCATTCAAAATCCAGGATACATTGGGAAGTAAATCTTAAAAGACCTAGACAATTTTAAGGATATGGACCTCCCTTTTTATCACTGGGCAGCTGCAAAGCCTTTAGCAAAATATTAAGCAACTTCTGGAAATCATTCAAAGTACTTCAAAGAATATATGGACCAGCATGTTCCTTGAAGGAATTTTTTTTTTTTTTTTTAAGTGGAAGACATGCTTAGTGGATTTCAGTGCATCGCTGAGATTTTGCTACAAGAAGTACTAGACTGATATATGAGGGCTGAGAAGTATACAAGTAGCACATCCATATAATAATTTAAATTACTACATATTTACTATCATACTTGTTGAAAATAAGAAATATAAGTTTCCCAAAATAAAAAGTATGGCTTTAATTTTAAACAAGAACTGTAGATTCAGCTTTTTTTCATTCCATTCTCTCGTGGTTTAACCCAACCAAACAGCTTGTTCACTTACTCCCAGTGAGTGGTGCCAGGCTGGAAGCAATCGAGGTCCACGTTAGTCCGCCCCCTTCCCCAGGGGTTGCCGCCCCATTTTCCCGCTCCCAGAGGGGTGGGGAGGAGAATCGAAGGAATGCAACTCCCACCGGCTGAGATAAGAACAGTCTAGCAACTAATGTACAATACGAATCACCACTGCTACCACCAACGACAACAATGATAAGAGAAAATAGCAAAGGAAAGGAGTACAATACCACGCGCCGAACCACCAGTCTGACCCGGCCGACCCCCTCTCCTTCCGGGTACCTCGCAGTTCCCCTCTGGGCATGACGTGCTGTGGTATGGAATACCTCTTCGGTCAGTTTCGGTCAGGTGTCCTGTCTCTGCTTCCTCCCGGCCTCCCCTCCTCCCTGGCAGAGCATGAGACTCACAAAGTCCTTGGCCAAACCAAAACATCATTTTTATCAGCTTTGTTCCCAGCCCGAAAGTCAAAACACAGCACTGCACCAGCTACCAAGAAGGAGAAAAAATGACTGCTGCTGCTAAACCCAGGACACATTCTAAGCTTTATACTGTAAAACTGGTAACCTAAACTGAAATGTCACCTAATTCCATGTACCTCCTTGAAGTGAGATAAATAACAGCTATCATATGCAAAGCTAGGATTTTTTTTCTTTTTTTTCCTCACTATATTTTTATAAACAGGAGGAATTTCTTAAATTATAAAAATCAATGGTGGAGCTGTTGATTTTGGGAGCGGAAATAAGAAAGGGAAAAATTGTCTTTAATTTGAAAATGCTTAAGTTCAATTATACACTTGCAATCCATAAATGCATAAAGTAATCAAATCTAGCTGTTTTGGAACTGAATAGTAGTATGCTTATTAAAAGTACAGCAAGTAGAAGACAAGCACAGAAACTTAAGTATTTCATAAATACCATTGCAACCCTTCTTTTGTTTATCATTGTAACTCTAATTTGTACAAACACATTACATAAACCCGAGCATCTTCACCTATTTTCTAAAGCATTTTTATTTACTTACTATAAAAGTGGTATTTCCTTTCCTTTCCTTTCCTTTCCTTTCCTTTCCTTTCCTTTCCTTTCCTTTCCTTTCCTTTCCTTTCCTTTCCTTTCCTTTCCTTTCCTTTCCTTTCCTTTCCTTTCCTTTCCTTTCCTTTCCTTTCCTTTCCTTTCCTTTCCTTTCCTTTCCTTTCCTTTCCTTTCCTTTCCTTTCCTTTCCTTTCCTTTCCTTTCCTTTCCTTTCCTTTCCTTTCCTTTCCTTTCCATTCCTTTCCTTTCCTTTCCTTTCATTCCTTTCCTTTCCTTTCCATTCCTTTCCTTTCCTTTCCTTTCCTTTCCTTTCCATTCCTTTCCTTTCCTTTCCTTTCATTCCTTTCCTTTCCTTTCCTTTCCTTTCCTTTCCTTTCCTTTCCTTTCCTTTCCTTTCCTTTCCTTTCCTTTCCTTTCCTTTCCTTTCCTTTCCTTTCCTTTCCTTTCCTTTCCTTTCCTTCCTTTCCTTTCCTTTCCTTTCCTTTCCTTTCCTTTCCTTTCCTTTCCTTTCCTTTCCTTTCCTTTCCTTTCCTTTCCTTTCCTCTCCTCTCCTCTCCTCTCCTCTCCTCTCCTCTCCTCTCCTCTCCTCTCCTCTCCTCTCCTCTCCCTCTCCTCTCCTTTCCTTTCCTTTCCTCTCCTCTCCTCTCCTCTCCTCTCCTCTCCTCTCCTCTCCTTTCCTTTCCTTTCCTTTCCTCTCCTTTCCTTTCCTTTCCTTTCCTTTCCTTTCCTTTCCTTTCCTTTCCTTTCCTTTCCTTTCCTTTCCTTTCCTTTCCTTTCCTTTCCTTTCCTTTCCTTTCCTTTCCTTTCCTTTCCTTTCCTTTCCTTTCCTTTCCTTTCCTTTCCTTTCCTTTCCTTTCCTTTCCTTTCCTTTCCTTTCCTTTCCTTCCTTTCCTTTCCTTTCCTTTCCTCTCCTCTCCTCTCCTCTCCTCTCCTCTCCTCTCCTCTCCTCTCCTCTCCTCTCCTCTCCTCTCCTCTCCTCTCCTCTCCTCTCCTCTCCTCTCCTTTCCATCCCTGTCTCTTTCCCTTTCCCTTTCCCTTTCCCTTTCCCTTTCCCTTTCCCTTTCCCTTTCCCTTTCCCTTCCCCTTTCCCTTTCCCTTTCCCTTTCCCTTTCCCTTTCCCTTTCCCTTTCCCTTTCTCTCTCCTCTCCTCTCCTCTCCTCTCCTCTCCTCTCCTCTCCTCTCCTCTCCTCTCCTCTCCTCTCCTCTCCTCTCCTCTCCTCTCCTCTCCTCTCCTCTCCTCTCCTCTCCTCTCCTCTCCTCTCCTCTCCTCTCCTCTCCTCTCCTCTCCTCTCCTCTCCTCTCACCTTGCTTCCCCTCTCCATTCCTTGCCTTGCATCACCTTACACCTCATCGCATCGCACTACCTTCCATGCTTTTCCCTTCCCTTTCTCCTTCCCTTTTTCCTTCTCCTTACCCTTCCCTTTCCACTTACCTTTACCGTTCCCATTCCCACTTTTCTAACTAAGCTAACGACATTGCCCTATTTGTGTAGCAATTCTTTCCCTATTCTAATAAAATCAACTCAAACTCTGGTAATGAGATAACCTTAGTTCATAACATATTTTAAAAAGAAGTATCAAAGTAGCATACGTGTGTGTATGAACTCCCATGTATTTGCACATTCTCTGAGGAAGAGCAGACTTTCTAGCAGTTTTGTGTGACTAATACTCCTTTCCTACAATGTAGCCATAAGATCAAAAAGAAAACCAACAAGAAAAGCCAACAGCCACAGCCTCTTCCCCCACTCCCAAACTAATACCTAGGCAGCAGCTGCTGAAGATAATGGATAGACTTACTTTTTACATTTTTAACCACACGAACTGTATGAATTATTTAGAAACTTTAAATATATAATGCTTTCAAGACAGGGAAATGGACCAGGTTTCTAAAGATATTGACCTCAAAACTGCTATATGGAGAGGCAAAGTATTAGACTTTTAAATATTCTGATCTTAATCTTTACCATAGAGTCTATCAGTGTATTGATTAGAACATTGTGATTTCATTCTTCTAGTGAAGGCCATTTGAAGATATTACTAGCTGACATTCTAGGAAATGCATTTTTTTGTCTTATCTTCCCACATAATCACAAAGTCCCAGAGCTTGCTTTGTCAGAGTTGGTGTTTTGTCAGCTTTTTTTAAAGCATGACGTTCTAATTTTCACAAAGACCAGCTTTTTATTCAATTCTTAAAGGAATACAGACATTACCATTTAATGGTAGGTTTGGATTTAAAAAGTCAGAGGTGCTGTTCCAGCTGCACGACCTACAAATTGCATCCCAATGTTCATTAACGAAAGGGGACAGAGAAACTGAGTTAAATTAGCTACTTATCCTAGAAATAGGTGAAGTTAATAGCAAAAGAGGGATCTAGAATCATCCTATTTAGGCAGATATTAAGAAATTCAGGATTTCAGAGATATTAAAAAAAGGTTTACTGATTTCTTCAATTACTAATGTGACCTAAAAACTTCCAAGGTGTGATTAATGTTCAAGTCCTCTACATCATCATGATGTTTTTTGTAAAAAAAAATTCTGAGAGAATGTCAAGATGTTCACTTACATTCCACATCCCTAGGTCAAAGTGCAAAAAAACAAGAGTTCTGATGAAATTTTGTTTCTTTTATTTCATAGTGGTAAAGTATTATATATAAAAAAGGTATTTAATAGCTTTTAATGTGATATAAACCCAGTGAAAGTAGTTTAGGGCTATACTGTAACTTCTATACAACACTGTATATTTTTGTTTTCTTCTGTGCTTTTGAAAACTGGGTCAGGCATTGAAAGCTGTAGATTCAGGTCAGAAATGAGAAAAACTTTCTTGCAACCAGTGAAACACTGGAACAGACTTACTTGGGCCTCCAGCAGTTGAAGTCTTTAGAAACAACTTAGACCACCCTTGTCAGGAGTAATAAAACTGTAGTTGTTTCTGCTCTGGGGTAAAAGAACAGAAAATATTATCTCTTGAGTCTTTTACAACCCTATCAAGCAATTCTAGGACAGTGCCTCAAGAAGACATATTTTTCAGTACCTTCTTAGATGTTTAACGTACCACAGATTGACTGATACAGGTTTTAAGAGGAAAGGAAAGAATCCCAAGTAATGTATTCTAGAAACCTTTCAAATGTAATATTTTAACACTCTTCCTTCCCTAATTATATGATTCTCCTTGTTTTATAATAGAAGGAAAGTAAGATACAGAATCATTCATGTTTCAATCTTCCTCAAACAAATCCAAGCTGAAAAACTATAGAACTCTCATTGCACATTCTGAGGAGAAATGACATGAGGATTTACTGATCTATCTTAGAACTTTTTTACAATATCCATTGCTGTAATTTAGCTATAGCCTGAAAACAATGCAAAACAAAGATGAAAAGAACAGATTTAGAAACCAAAAGAGGAAAGTTATAATGGAAAACCTGCCAGTAACAATATACTAAAAATTACAGAAAGCAACTGTGTTCCGAATTTCCTGTTTCGATGCCTTGAAATTCTTTAATTCAATTTCACTTCTAAAGTACTTAACAGCTAATTGCCGTTAGTATGTAGGGTTACATTCCTTCCAACAAAGATGATTAGAAGTCTTTGAACAGAAAGAGTAAACAACATAAGAATTCCTTCCACCTGAATTTTGATAATGCATTGAAAAAAAAATTATAAATAACCTTCTACTTAATTAAAACATAGATAAAATACTTCAATTAGCCAGGTACAGATTTAGGTATGTTAGTGCAGTCTGGATTCTTTTAAAATCAATAACAAGATTTTTACTCCCTTCATTAAAGCCACAATATGTGTATATATATATATATTTTTTTTTTTTTTTTTAATAGATATGTATTACATAGGGAACTGGATAAAAGATTTTCAGAAGTTTCTGTCTAAAAGAAAACTTACTTAAAACATATAAGAAAGAAAAAAAATATCTGAAAATCAAGCAAAATTGAAGACATGAATCCAAATATTCCAGGTATTGTAATTAAGGATTTGTGAGCTTTTCAATATAAATAAAGCTGCCAAATGTTGTCATGCATATCGAAGTGAAACAAAGCAAAACAAAACAGAAAATCCACAAAATAAATGAAATATATATGTTAAAAACTCCTTCAATATGTCAAATATTACATATAGCAGAACTCTATGGACCTCATGCAGGAACCCCAGTAAGGGCTCAGTTTGAAGACCTGTTTATGAAGAGCGTTGAGTATACCTTTGCATGTTATGGACCTCTGAAGATGTGAGCAAGAGCATCCTCATGCATTGTTTTTTCACATGATTCTAGTCTGATGCTTAACTCATCATTGCCAGCTATGTCAGGCCATTGACCTGATGTCTGTACCCATGTATTCTCTACTAATTAATGTATGAATAGAAGTGAAATATAGAGCATACTGTCCCTTATTTCATGCCATTGTCTGCAGCAGTGATGAGTGGAGGCTACAAAAAAAAAAAAAAAACAGTAAAAACCCCACTGAAACATGTCCACACAAATCTGGAACACAATGTAGCTCTGTGGAGAAGGACCTGAGGTTCTGGTAGACAACGAGGACAAGGTTGAGGGAGGTAATCCCTTCTCTCTGTTATTCTATGATTCTGTGATTCTACGCTGGGCCTGTTCAGCCTGCAGAAGAGAAGCCTCACAGGGGATCTGATCAATGTGTATAAGTATCTCAAGGAAGAGTGCCAAGAAATGGGTTCAGACTCTTCTCAGTGGTGCCAGGTGACAGGATGAGAGGCAACAGGTATATATCAAACCACAGGATGTTCCACCTGAACATGAGGAAGAACTTCTTTACTACAGGAGTGACTGAGCGTTATAGTAAGTTGCCTAGGGAGGCTGTAGAGTCTCCTTCCCTTGGAGCTGTTCAAGAGCCATCTGAACACAAGCACCTCCAGTTTTTTTAAAAAGGTAAAAAGAAGACCCCCGGGAACTACTGGTCATTCAGCCTTAGCTCTGTGCCCAGCAAGATCATGAAGCAGATTCTCCCTGGAGCTATGTCAAGGCACATGTATGAGAGAGAAGTGATTAGAGACAGCCAGAATGTCTTCACAAAGGGCAAATCATGCTTAATTCATCTGGTGGCCTTCTACAATGGATTGTGATGGTGGATGTCCTGGTTTCAGCTGAGATTCAGTTATTTTTCTTCAAAGTAGGTGATGCAGTGCTGTGTTTTGGTTTTAGTTGGTATTAGAGAATAATGCTTTGGTAACACACTGATGTTTTAGTTTTTGCTCAGTAGCACTTACCCTAATCAAAGGACTTTTCAGTCTCTCATATTCCGTCAATAAGGATGGGCTCAAGATGCTGGGAGGGAGCAGAGACAGGACACCTAACCTGAACCAGCCAAAGGGATATAAGGTGTATTCTATACTACAGCACATCATGCCCAGTATATAAACTGGGGGGAGTTATCTAGAAAGGGTGGATCGCTGCTCTGGTCAGGCGGGGTATCATTCAGCTGGTGGTATTATGCATCACTTATGTTTTCTGGGCTTTCATTTATTTTTTGTTGTTTCTTATTATTATCACTAGACCTTACTTTATTTTAATTATTAAACTGTTCTTATCTCAACCTTCAGATTTACAGTCTTTCAATTCTCCTCCCTATCCCAGCTGCTAGGGGTAAAAATGAGGGAGTGAAGAAGCAGCTGCATGGTGCTGAGTTACTAGCAGGACTTAAACTACAACAGTGGATAAGAAAAACATAACAAATATTATCTACCTTGCCTTCTCTAAGCCTTTTGACATGGTTCCACACAACATTTTCATTGTTAAATTGGAGAGACATGGGTTGGATGAACGGTCTATAACATGGGTAAGGAATTGCCTTGATGGCCAAAGCACCCAAAAAATACAGTCAGTGGCTCAACATCCAAATGGAAAGTAGTAACAAGTGGTCTTTCAAAACGGTACATTGTGGGATTAATACTATTCAATATCTTTCTTAATGAAAAAGAAAGCGGGATTAAAGGCACCAAGCTGAGTGGTGTAGTTGCCATAACTGAGGGAAGGGATGCCATCCAGAAGGACAAGCATTTTGAGTGGGCCCATGTGAATCTCATGAAGTTCAATGAGGCCAAGTGAAAGGTCCTGCACCTGCATCAGGACAATTCCCACTATCAGGAGTAACTGGACAATGAATGAACTGAGAACAGCCCTCCAGAGAAGCTGGAGATACTGGTAGATGAATATTTGTCTATAAGCTGTCAAAGACTAGTTGCAGCCCAGAAAGAAAATGTATCCCAGGCTTCACAGAAAGAATCATGACCAGCGGGTCAGAGGAGGTGTCTTTCTGCCTCTGCTTCATATAACTTTAGTACCTGGAGCATTGTGTCTAGTTCTGGGTCCTCAGCACAAGAGAGACATGGACTTGCTAGAAAAGGTCCTTGTAAAGAAGGGCCACAAAAATGAGCAGAGGGCTGGAAAAGTCTCCTTCAAGAGAGGCTGAGAGAGCTGGGATTGTTCAGCCTGGAGAAGACTCTGGGGAAACCTTATTGTGGAGGCTGAGAAAAAGAATAGAGGAAAACTTTTTACCAGGGTCTGTAATGATAGGAGAAGCGTAAACTAGAAAAGGGTAGATTTATATTGGAAATAAGAAATAATTCACTAGGACAGTGTTGAGACACTGTGACAGGTTGCCAAGAATAGTTGTCTATTCCCCATCCCTGGAAGTGTTTGAGTTCAGGTTGGAGAGGGTTTTAAAAATCTGGTCTTCTTGAAGATCCCCCTGCCTATGTTAAGAGCATTGCACAATATGATCTTTAAAGGTCCCTTTCAAGCCAAGCCATTCTATATTTTTATGATTTATTCTTTCATTCTCATGCTGGCCATTTACTGTTTTGATCTATCAAATCTATCAAATACAGACATTGTCCATTCTGTTCAGACAACAGCATAAGCCATATAATGAGAATAAAAAGCAGGGTTTAGGTTTTTCAAAGCTATACAAGGTGGCTTATAACTATATTATTTTTAACAGGAAAACTTCAAAGAGCAGGTAATTTTTAAAATACTGCCTTGTTGACCCTCATGTAAAAAAAGTAAAGGATATTTCAATATTCCGAACAGAAAAATAATTTTTCAATAGCCAACTTGTTGTTTATTGTGAAATACATGGTAATTGTATTTGGTTTAAGAACATTTCTGTATATTTTCTATTTTCAAGGATATTGTATACTTTGTGGTCTTAGTTTTAGCTCTGCTTTTACAGCAACATTCTTCTTATTTTTAAATTTGTTGTGAAATTAGGACATTATCATGATATATAAAGGTCTATATAATTATTGTATATAAAATTGAAAATTTCATGCAAGAAAGGATTCTCAGTATATTAAAACCAGTGTTAATAGTACAAGTTATACAAAAAAAGACCAAGGAATTCTAGTGATAAATAAGATAAAGTCTTGTTATTGTATATCTGCCTTTTTGGTGAATCTTATACCTGGTTTACAAAAACATTTTTTTTTTCCTCCAGAAATATTCAGAGAAGAGAAGAAATCAAAGCCTCTTGAAAAACAATCAGATGTCTAAAAGAGTGGTAGAACCACTGATCATTGGTATTGTTTATGTTGTGTCATGTTTGCTAGGCTTCGCATATTTTATTAGCTGTATGTCAGGTATATTCTAACCTTGTTCCCTAAATGTAGGAGAGAAGAAATCAATATACTTGTTTCATTTCTGGGAAGAGCATGTACACAGTCATGATGGGAAGGAGTACTCAATTATAACTAACTACTTACAAATCATTGAATGTTGCCAGCAACAATTGTTTCAAAGTAAGTGAAATATCAAGGCACAATTAAATCTGATGACATATGTCTTCAGACCAGAGATCTTAAGGTCTAGTCATAGATAAGACACATTTAATTACCCTTCTCCTTAATCAACTTATTCAATCTCAGGTGTTTGTACGCTTATCAATAGAGACTCCTTTTGTAATAGGACTAAATATTTAAACATAACTAAGACCATTCCGAGGAAGTATTTGAGTTAAACATTACACGTAGCCTATCTGAATTCAAGCTATGAAAGTAAGGGCTATTCAGCCTGGAGAAGAGAAGGCTGCGTGGAGACCTCATAGCAGCCTTCCAGTATCTGAAAGGGGCCTACAAGGATGCTGGGGAGAGGTTTTTCGTCAGAGACTAGCAATAGGAGAAGGAATAATGGGTTTAAACTTAAACAGGGGAAGTTTAGATTAGATATAAGAAAGAAGTTATTTCTTGTGAGGGTGGTCAGGCAGTGGAACAGGCTGCCCAAAGAAGTGATGAACGTTCCACCCCTGGCGGTGCTTAAGGCCAGCTTGGACAGAGCCTTGGATGAAATCGTGTAGTGTGAGGCATCCCTGCCCATGGTAGGAGGGGTGGAGTTAGATGATCTTAAGGTCCTGCTCAACCTTAACTTGTATGATTCTATGTTTTAGTGAATGATCAGAGGGAAAAAGAAAAAAAAAAAAAAAAAGAAATTTGAATTGTGCTCCATTATCTTAGTCTTCAGGAATATTTATGTTCAATTTAACACAGGAGTGCTAAAAAAATTGGATTTTTAAGTTTAATTTCAGGGATGTTTTAGTCTCTCCTGAATCTGTTCCTGAAGATACCTGCTTAAACTGTTATTGGAACAGGTAGCTCAAATGCTTCAATTTGTCAGTGTCCTACAAAAGACATTCTTTACATACATTCTACTTGAGCAGGGAAAGCATCGAGCTTTATGAAAATGTTGTATTTGAGAATACAAAAAGTTCTTGAGTGAATAATATACTATTGTATCTTTTGGAATATCACCTTGCAGTACAATTAAGAGCTAAGAAACGGTAAAAACCAACACAGGGATACCTGTTTCTGCCCTAGGATTTATATTAGCTTAATTCACTCCACATGGACCACTAAAAATATTGTTCTTACTGGTATAAAAGTCAGTACAAGAAGATACTAAACCTCCCTCATGCAGGGAAAATGTCTTTCCTAAGTTTCCTCACTGGGAGATCCTAACCAAGTCAAATGTCTGCCATTGATCCAATCTCCCCATCAGCAGAATGACAATAATAAAGCTCTCTCATTATTGTAAGGAACCCTGACATGCATAACTTAAAAATAGCTACAATAAGGGTTAAGAATTAGGCAAAGAAGACCAAAGCAGAAAAAATCAGTCTGTGTATGGTGTTTGGTTTTATTTTTATTTTATTTTTCTTGTGTGTTGTTGAATTTCAGCAGGAGGATGAGTGAGTCAGCTGTTTCAACTTTCCAGAAAAATAGCAGAAATACCGCTATAATAATGTAGTACTCTTCTAGTTGAAGCTAAACAATGTAAGAACAATGTACGCCAAACCAAAGAAGTTTCGGATGCCTCTTTTTCACAGTTTTTGGAATAATTTCTACTGAAGTGTTAATATCAAGTGTATTTTTTGAAAAGGATCCACCTACTAATTTGTTAAGTTCTTAATTCTCATAAGAACATATATTCTGGTTCCTAAAGTGATTTGGGGACTGAGTAACAGGGAATTGTGGCCTTATGAGCATAGGCTTATTCAGCGTTCAGCAGAGATTACTACTGCAGATACAATAATAGAAGCCTTAAGTGCTCTGAATGATCCTCTGCAGGAGTCTCCTAGATGTTCAACTGCTTATGGGAGAGTGTGACTTATTAAAGAAGGGCATATTTACAAGGAGAAATCACTGAGACCAAGCATCATTAATTTCAGTGTTTCTAATTTCATTAGATGTCACTTGAATTTAAATTGCTCTTTATTATAACTGGATGCATATTGTATGTGGTTTTGAGTCTTCAGATAATGTTTAGCATTTGCACCTAAAAGCTTAAGTAACTCTGAAAAAAAAAAAAAAAAGAAAAGAAAACCCCACATACCCAGACATTTTTATTCCAGGAAAATAATCAAGGTACCTAAATTGTATCAGACCAAACAGTTTATGTTTGGTAGCAGTAGATTACTCTGGGGCTATATAACTTTTTAAAAGAGGAAATATATTATCTGGCACTCTGTGGACTAAATGGAAGTTTAGCTGCATTTGCAGCCACCTTATCTGCTGAGCAGAAGCAAAGTTTGGGCATAGATGCTGATACTCCTGTACACACAGTCCTGCATTATGAACCTTACTCTGCAAATCACTCTGCAGCGCTGTGGAGAACACCAAGTCAAATCAGATGCCGCTCATGACTAATTAGGCTAGCGGTAAATAAAGCCAGCTAAGAAATAACAGACCTAGCATATTTCAAGCACTTACCTCAGAATTTGCAATGTTTTATTGTGTATATTCCAGTTGTCATTTATGCCAATGGAGGCGTTTTGTTCTGAAATGGTTCTGGGCATTTTTCTTTGGATGAGAAAAAGATTGTTTCAACATTTGTTTGTAAAATATTTTGTGATTTTGAAATGTAATCACAAGCAGCATTGTCACTTTTCTATGTATGCCAAAAGCAGCTTCAGAGTTAGTTGATGAGGACCTTGAAAACAAGAAAGATGGTAACTAACCATTTCAAACAACAGGTATAAGGCTGTGGTGGATGGAGTTTTCTCACTGAAGTGCCTCAAACTGTGGCAACTTTCTAAAAATTATTCTGTGACCTAATTATACAAGACTTCTGTGATACATAAAGCAGAAGAGCCAAATGCATGACCATATTATGAATGAAAGCAAATAAATCACCTATAATGGTCTCTGTAATAGCCTCTTCTGACCTTAAAACCTTTGAATTTTCTGCTTTCATTTGAACCTTCTGTTTCTAAGAGTAACAAAAATATTTCTGAATTTTGCTGGAATGAAATAACCACAGCAACACTGTTGTCTTACTATAGTTTTCCCTCTACCAGAAGCAAGATACATCAGGTTTCTTCTCTTTTTCTGTCAGCCCAACAAGTTTGTGAACGTTTCTTATTATTTACAAATAACCACCTATAAGTATTATTTTGAAATAGTTTATAAGCGCAACACAACATAACTATATATGAGGTGTAAACCAAAGACAAAATCTATGGTTACCTTAATTAAAAATAAAAATAAATTGATCCATATTAACTAGCCAAATGTCATAGAAGTGCTGAGGATGGCAGTGACATAGTTTAAAAAAACCCATATTTTTAGGTGGCTTGCTTTTTTTAAAACAAATCCAATGTAATAAAAATGGATGGAAAGAATTTTCTTCTACTTAGAATCATAGAATCATAGAATAGTTAGGGTTGGAAAGGACCTTAAGATCATCAAGTTCCAACCCCCTGCCATGGGCAGGGACACCTCGCTCTAAACCATATCACCCAAGGCCTCGTCCAACCTGGCCTTGAACACTGCCAGGGATGGAGCATTCACAACCTCCTTGGGCAACCTATTCCAGTGCCTCACCACCCTAACAGGAAAGAATTTCCTCCTTATATCCAATCTAAACTTCCCCTGTTTAAGTTTTAACCCATTACCCCTTGTCCTATCACTACAGTCCCTAATGAAGTGTCCATCCCCAGCATCCCTATATGCCCCCTTCAGATATTGGAAGGCTGCTATGAGGTCTCCACTCAGTCTTCTCTTCTCCATAAACTATACCGAGAATTCTCAAATAACAAATATACAGGTTGAATATGTACATACCAACATGAGTTGCATGTTTGACAGTTAGCTTACAGTGCCAAAATCCTCAACATTTATTTCTCAAAAATCAGAAAATACCAATTTTGAGTCTCAAAACAACCCTTTCTTTTCTTCCCTCATTCTGCCAGGAGAATCATGCCAAAATATTTCACTTTTTGTGGGCACAAATTGAATCAAAGTATATTTTTTTATGAATAAGTCTGAAATCTTCAATTATGTATTGTTTTGACTTGAAACTATCTGTTGAACTGCTCATGAGAATAACAAGATTTGTGGTGCATAAACTTCAGTCATGCTCTCTTTTATAATTAGGGCTCTCTAGAAAAACATCTCTGTGTGGAAAATGAGCTTGAGGTATAGCACAAGATACTCATGACTACATTGTATGTTGGCAGATGTTTTTATGTATAAGGGGAAATGAACGTAGCCTAACAGAAATTAGAGATTTTGCTTACAAACTGCACTTCCATTAATGCACAGAAGTTTAACAGATATAAACACATCACTGAGACAAAAATGAATTTGTTTAGATATCACCAAGTGAAATATTTAAAAAATATTTGTCATGTAAAAAAACCCCCATTATTTCAGCTTGCATTAATAAGGACAAAAGCAAACAAGCAAACAAATATCAAATTTTTCACCGCAGAGACACCCCAGATTGCAATCATTGCAATAGGTATTTTTTGCTCTCATTGCAAAATACCACTGAGATCCTGTCTGTAAAATCTGATGCAACTTTAACATACAGATTTTACACAGCCAACAAGGCTACATGTTTCACTAGATTGAGTTTAAAATTACCACCTTAGAAAGGCAGCCTGGTAAAATGGCTAAAATAACATGTCTGCAAGTTACATTCTGTAACTGGTTATCTTTTTCAGTATAAACTGCTGGGTGGATAACAGATAAATATTTTAATTTTTTTTTAAATGTTTTCAGTAGTTACTGTACAAAAAAATGCCTTTCAATATGACATGTATTTATTGCACATTATGCTTCTGGAGACTGTGGAATGAATTACATTCTCTAAGGCCTCCATAAATATCAAAAGCAGCAAAAATCAAAGAAGACTTTCTGAGAACAGAATCTGTGGTGGTTCAGTATTATACATTATCTTGGAGAATATATTCATAAAACATGCTAATAAAATGTGTTCAAATTCTGTCAAAATATATTTTGAAAGAAAAATAGTAAATAAGACAAAGTAATTTATGATATTACAATTTACTTACAATGAATTTATTAAAAAAGTAAAATGGGAGTTCTGTCTAAAAGTTTCATGTTCTCGTATGATGTATTTAAACTGACAACACCTATCCACTTATGCTCCTGGTTTCTGCCACATCTTTTGGGTTCATGAAACTCAGGAACTGACTTAAAAGGAAGGGATTGATAAAAAGAGGTATGCTTTTTCTTTTTCTTATTCTTTTTTCTTTTTTTTTCAGTGTCTTTACAACGCTTTCTAATGTATTTAACAGAATTTATTTATGCTGTGCATTTATCTAATAATTCTTCTGTAATGGGACTGGTTTTCATTTAGAAAGCAAATGCAATTCTGTGTGAGCAAATTCTCTGAGCAACTGATGAGTAGCTGAAAGAAGAAAGCGTATGACAACTGGGTGAATGACCTGTAAACAGTGCTATTTCAAGGGCTCTGTTATGCCATGTGCCCTTTTGTACTCTTCCAGACAGAGTTCAGAGCAGATAGCAAGGTGCAACTGTTAGCTCAAGTAATATCACAACCTCCTTTATGTCTTAAAGATGCAAAATAAAAATTATCTTGGAGAAAATGAAACAATACGTAGATGACAAGCCCAACAAAATGGTACACGTATTCATAACTAAACAACAGGGTGTATAGTGTAATGCATTACAGTTCCACAATCAATACAAATTATTGGATATAAAATTACTTTTTCATTACCGGAGTGAAAACACAAGCTTCTCAAGTCATTCCTCACACCACTATTGATTTTAGTCTACTTTTTCTATTGCATTTTTTAAGGATTTCACGTCAATCCTTTAAGTCTCCATTCTACTGCTAAATGCTAATGAAATGCATGAAGGAGAAACCTGGAAGTTTTAACGGTAGAGAGCTCTAAATATTATTTTTCATCCTTTAATCTCCATGCTCCTTGTAACACAGCCTATTGAAGGCTGAAACCTATCTTCTTAGTCAGACTACACACAGGAACTACCGGAATTTTCCTGACCTTCTAACACCTTCATTTATTTCATGATATTAAGCTTTACCACTCCATAGCAGCTTTCTGTCATGTGGCACTTTGCTTCCTGCTGGTTCCCATGGCAATGGTCAGGTCGTCTGTCAAATGACAGAGCAATATACTGTAGTCATCTCTCAACGCTGGTAAGTGGGTTCTTTTATTTTTCATTTCTCAAGTTGTCAAATACTCAGCAACAAGCACAGTATTTCTGCCTCTTCTTTTCCTGAGAGGTGAAGTAGGAAACTTAAGGACTGAGATGAAGATATGAAGATAAACCTAGGAATACTTTTCACTGTTGTATTCTTTTTTTTTTTTTTTTCTGGATTAACTGGGTTTCTTATGGTATAAAGACTTACTTACAATTTAGGGTTAGATGTGGAATTAGCTGATTTGAATACCAGGTGGTAAAAATTTCTTCCCATCCTCATCTGTGGTGAGACTAGTGTATGCATCTTGTTATTCCCTCCATTGTTTTGAATGTGACAGTATTTCTAGTTTGCTGAAGTTCTAATGCTTATTGCGCTGAACATCTGTCTGTATTTACAACACTGAAAAACTATGTACCAATGTCTGTACAAGAAAAATGTCAGCATGATACTGGAAACCTATCTTGGAAAGAAATAGAATAATTGGTTAGCAAGCATCAGGACAACATCCAGGCTAACAGTGAGAAGAACTACTCCACACAGTTGAAAATTCAAGGGTATAACTGCAGTGGGCAGACTTCAGTTATATATAAATTACTTAAGCCATGACTCAAACGTAGTCATCCTATGCTTGCTAGACAATGGATAACATGATGTTGTACATTAGAGAAACATTTAGTTTCAGGACTAATGAGAAAGAGATGCACAAAAATGCCATCTGAAACCTACCGCCTAATCAAGATTTTGATAGAAATCTTCATCAAGAAGAGCATCGTGTGCAACAACTCTGCTGAGGGTGTGAAGAACTATTTCTATTCTTTTTTTATTCAGAGATTAAGCACAGACACTGAACATCAGGTTACTCTACATTGGTGTCATGGTTTAAGCCCAGCCTGTCAATTCAGCCACACAGCCCTCGCTCAGTCCCCACCATTCCTTCCCCCGCTCCAGGAGGGATGCGGAGGAGAATCAAAAGAATGTAACTCCCACGGGTTGAGATAAGAACAGTCCAGTAACTAAGGTATAACACAAACCACTACTGCTACCACCAATAATAATAATGATAAGGAAAATAACAAAGGAAGAGAATACAACACCTCAGCACCCACCGACCAACACCCAGCCCTACCCAAGCAGGGATCTAACCCTTCCAGGCAACTGCCCCCAGTTTATATACTGGGCATGACGTGCTGTGGTATGGAATACCTCTTTGGCTAGTTTGGGTCAGGCGTCCTGTCTCTGCTCCCTCCAGGCTTCCCCTCCTCCCTGGCAGAGCATGAGCCTCAGAAAGTCCTTGGTCAGGCTAAACATGTCTTAGGAACAACTAAAAACATCAGTGTTATCAGCACTGTTCCCAGGCCAAAAGTCAAAACCACAGCACTGCACAAGCTACTAAGAAGGAGGAAAAAATGACTGCTACTGCTGAGCCCAGGACAATTGGAAACAAGTATAAAGAAGTCATTGCTAAGAAAATGCCAAGTAACATCCTAATGTAAAGTAAGATAAGAGAAACCCTTATTGCCTTTTTTTTTTGCAAGGTACTGTTGTTTGCAAGGTACCTTAGTTTGTTTGGTGCTTGAAAAAGAATATGATCATCAAAGTTTTGCTGTTGACATTCAAACAGGAACCTTCAAGGCAGAAAAAGGAACGAGAAAACTAATCTGACCACTGGTTTGCTAAATTCTAACAGAAATTTCACATTTACACAATTTTCCTTGTTCAGCTTTCTACCATGTAGAGAAATATATAGAAAACATAACATTAATTAGAAATATGAGAAAGTATTTGTAGTTTGTAATTGGACACTGGACATTGATGCAAGTTTACAGTAAATGAACTGCAGACATGTTTCCTATGCTTAAAGAATAAATATGAGGAACACAGAAATAACTTGGTTAAAAGGACAGTTTTCTTACAGGGTAAATAAAATAACAGCACAATATGATCATTTTAGGTCAGTGTTCACATAAAGTGACTTTAAAGGAATGTCAGATTGACTTTTAGTAACTATAGCCACATATTTTATTAAAAGTAACCCACATTTTTATTTGAATAATACTTTGAATACCAATGGTATGGTTCATCACACTTCGATTACATTAATGCAGTCCATTTTACTTCAACATTCAGTAATAGTCAGTAATTGTTGACTATTTGGTTCATTTCCATATGATTTAAAAGATATAGGTAAACAGCTCCTTGTCTGTATCTTCCCTAGAATTTCTCTGTTGTTTAAAGCTATGACCATGACAAGTCTCAGTGGCTTTGTCATAGCTCTAGCTCTCATGATCAAGGAAGTAACTACAAGCTTAAGCCTTAGACCTGAATCCTTCTTTGTAAAGATGGCACGTTATGACTGCCAAGTGATTGCCATACTACCTTTACTATTTGTATGAAATTGCATCTTTTTCAAAGAGTTATTCAGGAATTAGCTCATGAAATTCTTTACCTTCAGCTATACACTGACAAGGTGTTTTAACAGGTATGTAAATTCCCCATCTCTTCACTCCTGACATGACTAAATAAAGAAAAAAACAACCCCCACAATCTTTTTCATGTTTAAGAAAACATCAAAAAACACTGAATAAAATAGTTGTCTTCATTAGGGGTTTTGTTTGTTTTTTTATTTGTTTCTTTATCTCATCATGATAGAACAAAGGTAATGAATGCTTTTCTTCACCACTCATCACAGTGGATTCAGGTCTTTGTAAAATATGCTGTTAATTACAGATTATCCCAAATAATACCAAACACAGTGTAAAACACAGTAGTGCATTCAGCTGTATCTATGGCAACTTCTATCATGGGTTTTGGAAAATTCTATTTGTTAGAAAATTTATAACTTGTTCTACTGTAAATACTTTTATATTACATTATAATCTTGACCACTTACATAAAAAAATCTGATGCTTAGATTTTTGATTCTTTCTACTCATAACACTGCGTACCTAATTGACTTGTTTTCTTCTTGTTTCTGAGTAATAATTTACTTAGCAAAGTTTTCAAAGAGAAAGAAAAAACTGAACTCATGTACTGATAGGTGTTTTATATGCTGTAATTGCATACAAGTATTTAACATGCATGTGAATTACATCAAATTAAAGTCAGAAGACAAAATAAAAGATGCTTAGAGATAATTACTTGTTTTAAGCTTTATAACATCATTTAGAACGCACTCTTTTCCTGCAGACCTTAAATTTCTGGTTTGTAAGATTAGACAGTATGTTGTCAGCTTATCTGAAAATGCAAAAATACTCCATTCTTTCATCCAAGATTGCATTTTTAATGCTTATTATTCTCTTGACCATTTCTGCAAACTTTGGTTGAATGTGTAACCTTTTTTGGTGCTTATTTATGTTGGAGTTTTCAGTCTTTTTATCTCTGTACTGCAGTAAGAAACCACTGCTAATCTACAGGGTAAGTTGAAGTGAGTGTTTATAGACACTGCGAAAGAGACGCCCATATTATTAAAAAGATTCTTCACCCCTTTCATTTCAGTTTAGTTTTTCTAATGGGTAACTAATCTATTGTGGGCTATGCAATAAAATATGTTTTTTTCAGAAGAAAATAATACTTCACATGGATTTTTTTTTAATGCGTTATTTTTCTCCTGTAGCTCTCAACTACACTTTTGTTAGATTTCCATCCTGATTGAAAGAAGTTAGTGTTAGATTTGACAGTGATGAGAACCATGGTTTCTAAAAAGCTTAAACCATTCTCCAGCAGTAGAATTTTACCACCAGAGCAGAGGACATAACTAGTTATTTCATTAAAACGAGTAGATGTTTTCACATTGAAGGTTTTCTTTCCTAGCATTGTCATAACTGACACTTATCACATATCGTGATAACAAGGTTTATGGCAAAAGATTGAAGAAGTCAGAATTTCCAAATCTCATACCAGAGAAAACTGAGGGAAGGTATGATTGTAGCCCTCAGCTCAGAAAGTGAGCTGCCTCAAAACCTCATCCCTACGACTGCAGAGTGTGCAAGAAAAGCCAGTGGGCTTAAATTGCCCTGGATGAGGTTAGAGTAGGTGTACAAATAAAACTAATAAAACTTTTTCATGTTAGGGGGAATTAAGTATAGGAGATTTTGCAACCTGACATGCAGTAATGCAATTTCATCCCTGGAAATGTTATATGCAAGCTAGATTGTTATTCATATGCTGTCATTGTTTCTTCTTGGTGGAAGGAGTATGAATTAGATGATAGTGTCTGTTTTGATCAAGAGAACACATGAGAGCTTATATGTTGTGAAGTCAGGGACAAACCATCATTGCTTTTGGAATGTTAGAATTTGCTAGTTTATCTTCTCCGCTTCAAGAAGAGACACTGAACTGTGTTAACATAATGTTGAGCCTTAAGTATTCATGACCCCTGCACGTTTAAGAAAAGGATGCTGGTATTTAACACAAGATAACCTTGTGAGTTGTGTGTTTTTCCTGTTATTAATGGATACTTTTGCCATTTTTCTCCATTCTGATATTTATTTATTTATTTGCTTGTTTGTTTGTTTATGTTTTTATTCTGGCAAGCTGGAGACAGACATACATCCCTGGTTTAACAACTGTAATACCTGGCAGTTGTTTGAAGTGGCATTATAGTTCAGTATTATCTTCATTTATCATTTACACATCATCTGACTTTGCAAATTAGGAGAGAGATCTCATTGTCAAAATGTTTGTCATTCTCTTCACAATCCTTATCTATGCTTAGTTGATTTTCACACAAGCATGAGGCAAGAATTTGGGTGTTTGTAATTTTAGCATCTCTGATAAGTGAAAGGTGAAAGCAGTGAATAAAAGAACACTCTTTAGAACACAATTAAAAATATTTTTAAGAATGTATCTAACACTGAAAGATTATTTATTAAAATATTAAATAAATACTTAACAGAAACCTAATATGCAGGGAACACTGACAGCTCGCTCTCTCTCTCAGCAAAACCTGAGGGCATTTCTCACCTTTTGGTCAGTTAATACTTATCACTTTTCTAGTATACAATCAAGAGCTGAGAAAAGGAAATTTGTATTTTGTTAGGACACTGGACTTAGAGTGACAGATGATAGACCAGAAGTGAAAGTGAAGTGTAATTATTTCTTTCACATTAACAGACTTACCAGTTATAATTAAAGCAAAGTGCTTGTCACAACTGGTGCAACATGAGCCCTCTATGTCACTAATCACACCACTGTGCTGCCAGTCAGTGTCAAGCTGAAAGTGCCATTAGGAAACAGATGACCACATCAAACTAATGGATAAAGTCATGATTCTAGAGTAACAGCATGCTTAGAAATCGCACAAATCACAGTTTTCATATGTATAGACCTCTCTGATACTATTATACATTCATCATAATTCTTTCTTTTCCTGCATTTTATTGTATCTATTCTCTCTTGCACCCTAATTTTCCAACCTTGAATGTTGGAGTCCCTCCATATATTTAATTAAATCTGATATTAGATTTCCAAATCATCTTGAGTAGCCAGTCCTACTGTAGACTTGTCTCTCCCTCCCTTGATTTTACTAGAGAAAAAATAAAATTTGTACTTCGACAGGATAAGCATTCGCTTTATCAGGCAGCATATTAGTGTGGGCATATCTCATCATAATGTGCACCAAATTCCAAGATTATGACTAGTTTGTTCTCCTATTAAGTGAATGATAAAATTATTTAGGTATATAGATACAGAGCATCAGGCTCTTTAGGAATTATGTGTAGTTGTCTCACCCTAACTTGGTGAAAGTCTGAGAGCTCTTAGGATATACAATTATGTTAAAGGGAAAGAGTGGGCTTTGCATAGGGAAGAGAAGATTGTGAAAAACAGCAATTCTGCCTCCCAGGAGTTCACGACTATAAACCCACACAAGTTCTGGAGTCTCTTTACCTTGCCTTATCACTCCTCAGTACATGATACAGAGGTAATGGAAGTGGAAGAGAGAGACAATGTTTTTATGGTAAGTTGCTTTGATTAAAGCACACAGAATTGTGTCTCATGGTCAAGTCTTGGCAGTGAATCTTTATTAAATAAACAATTGTAAAAGCATAAGAAAAGTGCATCAGATCTAAGTATATCTTCTTTCAGATATATTTGGAAAAGTATTTCGCAGTCTGATGTTTAATGGCCAAACTAATGATAGGCCACTAAATGAAAGTCCCCATAAAAAGTCTGCATTACGAATATCTTGCCTTGAATGAGGCTGTAAAGCCTGCAGAACTGTGTTGACTGCATACTGTTTTCAATGCAAATGTTTATTTAGGCTGCTGTACAAGAAAACCTGTTTCTCTTTTTACTATTTTAAATTTTATTCCTTCCCAAATCTCCCTAAAGTTGTAAATCCAGTTACAAAACTATTCAGCAATTCCACTATCACTACAGACCTTATTATTCCCATTGTTTCAACTATTTTTTTCAGTATTATGTAACCTATAATTCATAATTAGTGTTATGATTGTTTTGTAATTGTGTTTGTAATAGGGAATTAACATCTTTCTGGCTTAAAATGTCATTTTACAATAACCTAATATAGTAATGAATTTCTATATATTCATGGTTAGTTTGTGACATGACATTCTCATTTGCATCTTTTTGCTTGTTTTTATTGTCCTATAATTTTTCATGGTGTTCTAGTGCCATTTCAGTCATGGCATTAGAATAGTAAAGGCTAAACACCTGTGCTGAAATTATTTGTGCAATATGTTGAATTCTTCTGTATCGTTCTTCATTTTCATAATAAATTCCACTGTCTATATAACTTATTCCAGCTCTGGAAAAACTCTTAACTGCTTTTGATTAGCCTGTCCAAGTTAGCATTATATCTATGGCATTTTGTAACACAGACAATACTTTTCAATAACATTTGTTTTCTGAGAGTATTTGTTAAGAATTTGTACAACCATGGGTTACCAAAAGACACCCGCCCCCCACTGAAGTATTTTTTTTACCTTTTATTTTTTACTTAAATTTGTATTTTATTTGCAGGCAAAAATTTTACCCATGCAGAGGAAAGGTCAATTTTACTATTATTACTAATAATTATTATTTTTTGTTTTTATTTTTCACCCTTAAAATTATGCCAATTTCTGCTTCACTGTGCAGTGTTTTCCCAGGGAACTTTTCTCCCTTTTTATTCATATGTTTTGCCCTAATGCGAAGTTTTGAGATCCATTTAGTTGGAGAAAAGTGTATTATCAATGTCATTCATTTTAGACAATAAGTTGTGCAAATATAAAGAATTTAAACAGCTGCCACTTGAAGTATGGAGTTCCAAGGAAGAAAACCCAGACTCCCATGTTTAAGAACTCATCCAAAACAACAGCCTGTCCATGGCTGTGAGATCTGTAGGATAGTCTACACCATGAGCCTCAAGATCTTTAGCTGCTCTCTGCAATCATTTTGTAACAACAATGCCTCCTGATGATTCTCCACATTCAAAACCACAAGCCCATGGGCATTTTAACTGCTTCCAACCCTTACGTTCAGGCATACTGTATATAACTTTGAATGTTCACTCTCCTCGCCACCTGACACCATCTTCGTGCTGCACTCTGCAGCACCTAAGATACAAAGAGTGTAACTGTGCACATCCCTCCTCCTTTTCATGATGGTATTTTCATTTTTTTTAATTCATTTTAGATCTTAAATTCTTTTGCAATGACCTGTTCTACAAAAGGAAAAGGACATTCCAGAAAGACAGCAATGCAGATGCTACTAGACCTTCTCATCCCAGGCAGACGCAGAGGTCCAGAGTGCAAAATGAGAATACAAAACCCATTTAAACAAAAAATTTCAAATACACCACAAATTGTTGTTATGATTGGCATGCATTTCTCTAACTGATAGAAAGCAGAAAATAGGCATACAAAGGTTTCCGTGGAAAGAGTCTATTCTGCTCAGGTGATGGAATAGAACATCTTGTATTGTGCATTTTCTCATACAGGATGAAACTGACTTGCTTCTCATTGACATACAAGTAATAGAATTCATAGAACTATCCTTATGTCCATCAGACAATTGTACAATTAACCTTTTATTCCCAGCTACTTCTAGTAAAGCATTACTCTGAAAAAGCTTTTACTGGAGCTTTACCTTTCTATTTGCTAAGGATGACTTGTAACTACCAAGATGTCATACCTTTGGGTAAACATAATATCTTATTATTCAATGACTTCTCTTGTGTTTCCATTATTGTATTAATTACAATCCAAGCACATGACCTAAATGTTATTGATTTTTCTAATTATCTAACATTGATTTGTTTTAGCTGGCAATATGATTCTGTTATTATTGATTACAAATAAAATCTTTTTAAGCAACTGTTTCATAATATGTATTAAAATACAAATTCCCTCTGAGGCAAAGGCTGGTGTTATGTAGAGCTAGTACTGTATAGAAAGCAATATACTTGACCTAGACTTTTAAAAAAGAGAAAGGCATTTTTCTCTCTGTCTGTTTTTTTTTTGAAGGTCCTGAGCAGGTTGAGCTGCTCTTTCCACAAGATGATTGACACCATGTAACAACATCTCCTGATTTGTCCCATAGTTTCCCAATCAGTCATTAGAAATCCAAAAGCAAATGGGTGCTTTTTAGAAGTAGTGAGTCTCCTAATGAAATAAATAGGGCAGAGAATAGATTATTATAAGAACATTTGGAAAAAAAATCCCTACATCACATGAAGGAAGACCTGATTATAGGCTTAAAACCTGGATTTTCAAGGAGAAAGTCTACACTCCAGTATTTGTCTCTGTCTTCCTACTCAGAGATACAGAAGAACCCCCACACTTGAACAGGCTGGAAAAAAATTAATGAGGAACTGCAAAGAAGTGTGAGAGGCCCAGAGAGGATTAATCACTTTCATTGATTAAGCAGCTCCAAAACTGGCAACTTGACCAGATCTCGACTCTTCCTTCAGCCCTGTTACTTCCCAGTTTTTAACTTACCCTATTTTTTCAATGGAATTATTTTTCATCTGTTATGTTCAGCACTCCAGAATATTGAGCTGATGAGGGTATAGTCGTACTGAGTGAAATCCTGTCCAGGTTTTCAAGTTATTTTTCATTAAAGTTTTAGTTAGAAGTTTAGTATCTTGCACTAGTATTAGTTAGACTAAATTTATATCATATTTACAACTACAGTTTGAAATTTGAAACATTGTGTGTTCTGATGATCTGAAACTAATAAGTGCTTTATCCTTTTCTTTTTTCCTTTTTTTTTTTTTCTTTTTCTGTCCTTTTTTTTTCCATTTACAATAGCACAGATTAATATTTGTAAAGGAATCTCTCCTTACCGACTTTGTCTTTTGATACAAAAAATATGTTTGCATTAAAATACCTATTCAACTCTCATACCATTTTGAGAAAGGCCAAACTGCAGAGCATGGAGGGGTAAAAGGAACCGATCTTCATCATAAATCTGCAGCAAATGAGTGCTCATGTAAACTTTGGGGTGGGGCATAGCTGGCTGGAACCAGTCAGGAAAGGGCACAAAACCACTATTAAATTAGCAAGAAACTATCTACATGATCGTAAAAATGTACATCTATGTCTTAGATTCTGTGTCCAGCAGGCTAATCTACAGCAGAAATCAAACTCTTACATCAGTGAAGTTTTCCATATTCAAAGATATACACATATATACACAAGTTACGACATGCATACAGTAGTTATTACATTAACAGCCTAAATAGGTGAACTATCTATTGCTTACATGAATAATGATATCAACAATCATTAAAAGTATGCTTCTATTCATTATTTATAATACTGAATGTACTTCTGCTCAGTATAGTTAATTGTTAGCTTTTTATCACTGAGATACAAGAAGCACATCTTTCACCAATGCAAAAATCTCCTAATACTAGGTGGAAAACTTAGAATTCTTAGAATTAAATTTTGGAAATTATTACTCATAGTTGTTTCTTTTCTCAGAAACTAAACAGAGATCTTCCCCAGACAGTGCTGTGATATTTGTAAAGAGTAAATATATGTCTGGAGAAATATACATGCTAGCATGAATAGGAAGATAGCAGTAGGACTTTACTGACTTGAATAAACTAACCTGGCAATTATACTAGAAGAAAGCTTTCATGAAACTGAGTCATTGGAATAAACTGACTTTTGTTCATTTCTGAAAACCCTTTGCATTTGACTAAAGGTCCTTGTATTTATTTAATTTATTAAATAAATAAATTTATTTATTTGATTTATTAAATTTCCTTGTAGTTTTTTTCTTATGTATAGACAAAAGATTGTGAGTTGTAAACATTTTTATGTAACTTTGTGTTTGAATTAGTACAGTTTTTCCTTTTTTTAAGTTTGTTCCTTTGTTTCCTCCAGACAGGTAACCTTACCAGGCTCTAGCCTACAGCATTATTTGCTTTTTCTAGGTTCTGGGTGGGCTTGGCAGGGAACATTGGGTGTTTGAATACACTTCTTCAAGGTATCAAATACATCATCACTATTCAATAAAGAACTTACCTACATTCTCTTATGTTTTGCTGATCAACATATAATGACCACTCCTGAAATATTCACAGTGAATTTCCCGTTCTGTCTCAAAATTATTTACAAGAATCAGAACTGAAGCACACATGCAATGTTTGATAAATTTTTGTTAATCTTTTTTTTCTTTCAGAAATAACAAAAAGGGAAAATAATTTTGAGGACACCTGAATAAGAATTTGCTTAAGCACACATCTTTTGAATAAGCTCTCGTATTGATACTTGGTCCATTCTTCTCTTCTTTCTGGCTTAATTCTATCAAAATTACATAATTCACCATAAAAAAAGGCCAATATATACTGAGGGATAAAATAAATTCTGTAACTGGTACTCTCACTGGTCTTCCAAAATGTCTTTTTTATTCTGCCTAATGCCACAGTCTGTATTGCTTTCTATTCAGAAAAAAATACTGGAATAAACCTACATATGCTGAAGCTAAGCATTATGTAAACTCTGCTTCCTTGTTTGGTTGTGTTAATAAAGATGATGCTAATCTTCAGAGACTCAGCTCTATGGAAAGGAGACCAGGATAGGGCAATATCACAAACAAAAAGGGATTTGGCAATATTGACCTATAGAAAGCTGGAAGAACAAATCAGATGGAAGAACTATCATGGTGACAGCTACATCTGTTGAGCAACCAGCCATGACTGGAATTAAAAGTTACTAAAGTCAGCAGAGAGCTATACAGGCAGAGGTTCTTAAGAAGGCTTTCATCCTTCCTAGCTGTCCTGTACAGTAAATGGCTGTACTTCTATAAATCCCTTTTTCAATGAATGTAAAAGATCGCTTTACACCTCCTCTGAACATATGCTTTCCTTGACTAACTACTTATTATGATTGCATTTTACCACTTTTTGATGGTGTTTCTGTGTACTTTTTTCCCAGAAACAAAAGTTGAAATGCAATATTATTATTCAATCCTGTGACAATATTGGAGATCTATCATTTTATAAGCTGGTGAAGCATAAAAAGAAGGGATATGTGATGAAACTGAGCTTAATCCAGTAAGGTTGATATAATTTCTTCTCTAAAAGGGTGGCCAGGTGTTGGAACAGGTTTCCCACAGAAGTGATGGAATTGCCCTCCCTGCAAGTGTTCTAATCCATGTAGAGGAAGCCCTGGGTGGCATGGTTTTGTGATGGACTTGGCAGCCCTGGAGTAGAGGTTGGACTTGATGATCTTAAAGGTCTTTTCCAATCTGGTTAGTTCTATGATTATATGATTTCCAGAAAAAAAACCCCATGATTTTAATAATATATTTTCATGCAGTACAGGTGCATATAGCATTCCTAACATATATTGGTTTATCACAGCACCAATAAATATGTTCTTTCTTATCATCATATATGAAAGAAGTATGTACTGCTTTGAAGATGGCTAGAAGGGAGATCTTATCTTCCATAACTGTTAATAGCCTAAAATGAAAATTGTTCTGGGAAGACCTAAAAGTGGCATTTGGAAAATAAGCACAGTCAATTGTATGTTTACATTAATACACCTTCAAATCATATAAATATCTATATATATATATATATTAAAAGCCCATTGGGGAATATGCATGCACACAAATTTAATTAAAGGCCAGTGGAAATTCACATATATGGAAATATTAAAATACTGTACAACACAGTTAATATTTTCTAAGTGAAGTTCATTTCAAACAGGACATGTTATGAGACTGTCATTTTATGCATGCATTCACAGAAGAAGGAGCTAAGATAGGAATATTTCTGTTGAGAAGGACAGTCTCTGTGGGAGACAAGTTGCTAGATTGTTATTTTGAACTTCTCCTGGCTACCTTGAATCCACAGATAACCAATGTCCTGTTTTGTTTTGTTTTCCAGGATTGCTAAAGTAATGACACTGCTAGAATTAAGGCTCAGTATGATGCCTTCTTACGTGCAGGTACATAGCTAATGCAAAATAATTCATCTACAATAGATACTGACAGAGCAGCAGATACAGTAAAACCAAACCTAAGAATGCTGAAAGAATTTGTGATTCCTTCTGTGACACAATACTACAGAACTGATTCAGACAGAAGTCCCAGGAGCCCAGGTTTATGGGTGTAGACCAAAATTTCAGGGTAATCTAGAGCACCTAATATGGGGGGGGGGCCCCCCGGCGGGTTGTGTTCTGGCTGCTGGAGGGACACTGGTGTCTTTCCCATCAAAATGAATGTATGAGTATGGGAGAGTAGGAAACAGACCCAAACCTCAATCCTTATCTCACCCTCAGCACACAAATTAGGCGTGGCAAAAGCACACACCTTAAGAATGAATGGGGAACTACTTCTGGACACTGCAGCATATACGTGACATTGGAAATTTTAACTCCTTCAGTAGTTTAAAAAAGGAATATTTGTTAAGATCAAAGAACAGGAGAATAGGTGAAAATAGGATTTGCAAGCAGTAGTAACAGATAAACTGAAAGGAAATGGTAAGGAAATAATCTGCAGAGAAGAAATCGATAAAAATGCTGAACTGTTATGAAATTTGAGGGGAATAATACATAAATTCTTCCACCTTTCATAAGAAATAAGATGTTCTAGGTAAATCACCACAGTCATGGAGATTTTGAAAAGGAAATTAACAGAGCTTGTGACGTTGCACTAGCCATTTTTATTGAAACATTTTAAGATACGAATGCTTTGAGCTTCCTAAACCATCACAAAGAGATTTTCTTTCATGTCTGTTCCTTGGGAAATTGCAGGTATATCTTTTTATAAGAATGATGGCAATGGTTACATTCTTCGAATTTTTTTTTTTTTGTGCTTTGAAAACACTGAACAACTTGTTTTGAACCTACTACCAAAAATGGAGTTATTACAGTTACTTGAATGAAGCAAGCCATAAATGCAAGACATTAGTATAATGAACTTTATTTCAAATAATGACATTATTCATTGCATATATGCCAGATAAGTGGAGCATTAGAAAGAAGACATGAATGAAAAGCAGGCATATAAATAATTTAGCCTGTCAAAGTGTAGGACACATTACGGATGAAGAGCACTGCATCGGAATCAGCCTTCAGCCCCCAATTATTTTCATTTATGGTAAACCCTCTTATAGCACTCTGCAAGTATGAAAAGAAGGGTACTTAATGAGTCTAGTCACACAATAAGGGACATTTAGAGTTGTCAGTGCAATATATTACTGCAAATATTAAATTTGAAACTGACTTATCTCTGATTTAATAAATGTACTTTCTGGAATCACACCTTCTCTCCTGAAAGTTCCTCTCCTACGCATTAAATTCAACTCAGAGATATCTAAAGGTTAATGCCTTGTTTAACACACAAAACGGCAGTTCTAGAGGAAAACTCAGGTTTTTTTCCTATCGTTCTCCAGCTATAGTTTGCAATTCATAACCTCATTAGAGCCAATGAGCTTGAACTGTCTTTCCAGTGAACTCATATTAAAGCTTCATTGTTCACCTTTGAAAGCAAATAATTTCCCATAGAATAGAGTTCATACTTGCAGAATAATTTCCAAAGGTTTTAATAGTTTTTATTTATTTTATATCTTAAAAATCTCTTCACTGTTTTTTTCACCAGTCAATATATGCTTTAGCGGAGCAGAAAAGATTATTTAAACATGTTGTCTTTCACATCCTGTAAAAATAAATTTTGGTTCAAAATTAAGAGTTAGCCCAACACAACAGAAATTCTATACACCTTCATGCATTTGCCTTTATTCAAGCTACTTTCACCTCTTACAATTTTACCCTATGATGAACTCTAGGAACAAACACATTAAAGATTTACCTTGTTCTCATGAACCAAAACCAATAAAATACATAAAAATTAAAAAAAAAGAAAAAAGGAAAAAAATCTGGTATCATCAGGTGAAAATCGACTAGCAGGGGCATCTTACAAAAATTCATAAGCCTGTTACACCATATCTATTCATCCTGCTGTCAAGTATTAATCAGGTGATATTACATACTTAAAAGGTAGATTTGTAAAGAGAGAAGTTCACTATGTAAACCTTCAGGGTACTCCACAATGTCTCTTTCTTCTATATTTGCAAAGGAAAGCACCTGAAACTGTCTCATTACCAATGGGACATATTTGAAACTAACAGAGATATAGCAAAATTATTGTATAAAGAGAAAATAGTTGAGACTTTTTTTTTTTTTGCAAAAACCTTTTATTTGTGTGTGTGTGTGTGTGCATTTTTACAGCAGAATATCTTAAATTTATAAAGTAATCTGGTCTACTGTTGATGCACAAGGTCTGATGTGCTTGACAAGTGCCATATTGGCAAGGTTTACAGAGCTTGAAGGATTTGCCAAAGCTAGTCTATAAATAATATTAAACAGGAACCTGGTTTTCCCCACCTTCCTTTCTGTGAAATGTTGCCTGAATTCTAATAATAAATCTGGAAAGGGACAGCTCTGTTGCTATTTGAAAACCCTCTGATACACTTTAAAGACTACAGACAGTATATTTTCTGTGCTAGAAAAAAATTTTCTTTTAAACTGAAAAGCTATGTAACATAAGGAAACTACATTATTCAAGTGATATGAAATACATCTCTCTAGCCCAGTCTTCACCTTAATTTAACCAAGATGCAAGTCAATATCTTTTAGCATAGTAAGGCTGATTAAACGAAAACTGAGCTAAAAAAGAAAGGAAGAAGTAAATACACATAGACATATGGAAACCGTTCAAAAGATGGGTTGAGTTGGTTTTTTTTTTTGGAGATTTACAAGACATCTTATGACATCATAGAACTGGACACTAACTAATATAAAATCAAGAAATAGAAAGACATTTAAACAAGGCTGAATGCCGGTATGTGGGATAGTAGAAGCAGTGCCTATGCTGAGTTTCAGGTGTAGAGGTGATTTTGTACTTCTGTGATAGTAAGACATATCCATATGCAGTGACAGTAAATCATGTTGTGCATAAAAGTATGCATTCAAAGAAAAGAAAGAAGTCAGAGAAATCAAAATAGTTTTCCCTTAAATAACTTTTAATCATACGGGGAACAATTTCAGCAGTATTGGCCAACCCATTTAAGTGTTAATAATGCAGATTTAGACCCTGTTTCCAGTTCACATTTTTCTTAGTCATTGTATCCTGAATTTTCAATCTTTCTTTTTGGTCTGGGATTCAGATCCAAGGCTCTCCTGGGAAGAGAGTGTCCTCTTTGGACCACTTTGCCAACTTGGAATGTGATACATGAACAGAGTGAGGGAAGTAAAAGAAGGATTTTAGAGAATTTTCATAAGTTTTGAGCACTGCAAACGTGTGAGGCATTTCCTTTATCTTTCTTTCTGTAAACGAAATATTTCTGTGACAGTTTGGCTCCTAGAGACACAAATGAAAGTGCATGTAAGTAAAGAACCATTGCAAAGTACAACATATGTATCTCTATAGTAGTAGGCATGTCAGACCACATGGACAAACACTCCATTATATACATAACACATGCATTGACAATGAGATACATGTAATCTAGTAATCATGGAACAGGAGATTGTAATATTTTTAATAAAATGGGGTAGCTTTTCTTGTTGAACTTCCACTTGAACTTCCATGTGCTTAACTGTGTTCTCACTAGTCACTTTTTTATTTCAAAAGAACTCCAGCAGTTTGAATTTTCCTGTAACTTGAGATTTTTGTTTCAAAATACTGTATTGACAGTCTATGTATGGTTCCAGCAGACACCTGCTCGATTCACAGTAAAAGCAGAAAAAATATACCTGAAGAACTCCTTCTTGAGACTTCTATTCCCCATGTCTAACTGTGCTGAGGCTGATAGAATTTGCCATAACAGAGATTAGACCTTGTGTCCAAACAAAACTGGCAACTAAATGAAACTCACTGGTTCAGTGGTTGTGCCACTCCTACAAAAGTGATTTTGAAGATGTCATGAGATGGCAACATGGTAAGCAACACAGATCAAAGCCACAGGATCAGTGTGTAGCTAATTCACTAGCAGCCACTGAAGAATATTTTAGTTCTTCATTGCAGTGATGAAAAAAAAAATAATTAGGTTCCCCTTTTCCTTCAATATGAAGAGCACACTTTTAATCTCTTTGCTTCCTTTTGTTCAGACTGCTGCATTTTGTGGTTTGGTTTGGTCTTTAAACAATTACATCAGAAGACTGCAGTTATTTAATTTATTTAAAATCTATTAAAAAAGTAACTGAATACGAAACGAAAAACTGAAAATTAGGAAGAAATATATCTGAATTATTCCCATTTGTTGAGATTTCATTCACTTTTCAATCATAGAATCATAGAATAGTTAGGGTACGTCAGAAGAGATTTCTACTGCACATGCGAACACAAGCTATGGTTCTCAACATATCGTACTATTATTTACACTATTTATGACTACACAGGTAGGTTTCAGCTTTGATATAATTTCCAAAACATGCAGAATGTTAGAAGATGAAATGCTTTGATTACTTGCTGCTCTCATTAGTATTGAAATTGAACCTGAAATATAAACCCCCTCGAATTATATATATATGTATGTATATATATAAAACTAGAAAAGCAGTTATCTGGATATAATAGGACAAATCCAGTACAGAGGAATGAACTCCAATAAAACGCATAGCTGTGAATCTGCCCACGACACTAACAAATATTGAAAAAGGAACATATTTATAATTTACCATACTAGTTTATTCTCTTTCACATTTAACTGGGAAACATGGAAAAATGATGATTACATTTCTTTCAATACTTTATCAAGAAATTCTTAACAATACCATTAAGTAAGAAACAATGCATGCCCTGTTCTACCATTACATGAAAATATGCAGTGGATATTAAATTAAGAAAAATCTGCAAAAATATACAGGGTGCTCTCTCAGAATATATTTAAAATTCAGTGTAAGCTCTAAGGTCTTAATTCCATTTCAAGCAAAATATCTAAATATATTGCAGCCATGAAGCTTAACTACACTGTGCTCAGTATATCTGTTCCCATCATGATGCACATATAACTTCTGGTGTCATTTGGCTTTACAAAATGCAAATATGTTCATTGTACATCAGCATGTTTTGGATCGCTTTCTCTGCTCTTTATGTTTACTTTTCTTCGTACTGTTAGCAATGCATTACTTAAGCTCATTAGATGCTGCTGTTGCAAATTCCTTGCTCATGTTTCTTGTTAATAGAGCTTTTCAGAATTAGTTTTTATTTTGATGGTTAAAGCTACTTTCAGACTTAATATAGATGTTATTTTGTTTAAATTGCTTTATACACCTATGTTATTCTAACAAAGGTTATTAATACTACTCATAGGCAGAAATAATGTGCATGATGTAGAGGGTCAGACAGGATGATTTCAAAACTGGACATTATATTACTAACAAAGATGACAAATGAAGGCAAAGAAAGTAGCAAGTGATTTCCTAAATAAATTTCCCCTTTTACAATAATGTATTGTTTTAAATTGGATATTAAATAATCATTCCTCCTGAAATCTGAGCAGAAATCTACCTTTCTACATCTTGTTTTGTGGATAAGTAAAGAAGATCTGCTAAATTACTAAGACAGGTACAATGTTAAAATACCAACTGGATGTGGAACCAGCTGTGTTCTCCTCCTTCTGCATATCAAACTTTCATTTAGTATAGCTGTTTTTGTTGATGAAATATCCCTAACCTTTAGCTACATGGAATATTCACTTACACTTCCACTCACATGATTAAAATGTTCAGAAATAACAAAATGCAAGAAAAGGTACAGGGGGGTAAGAAAGAACAAAGAACTGTTAATCTTCATGTTATTTAGTAAATAAAATCCTCCTGTTGATTAATTTTGCATCAGATGGAATTGGGATCTATGCCAGTTCTTGCTCTTCTCCATGTTTACTTGATAAACTGCAAACAAATAAGTAGCCATCTTATGATGTACATGTTTCAAATACATTCACAGTTGTCTTGAAAAATATGGCTAAACACATGACAAATCTTGGTTCAAGGATGCATCACTGTTATTGATTTGTTAGATTAACATCTTAGAAAGGAAAGAAGGATGAACATAAATTGGTAGGCATCCCAGGAGTAATGTTCAGAAAGCCTATTATACACAGATTTTCAGCTACTGTTGAAATGGATCTTTTGAAGTCTATCCTGTGTGCAGCTTTACACTGATACTAATACCATGTTTGGTATTATCAATATTGTGCATTGATGTTCATAATATGTTTGCATATTATGAACACTTTATACTGACACAGTTGAATATGTTCTCATCTTCTTTATAAGCTTATTTCCTATGCCAGAAAGATGGGTGGACTACACAGTTTATTTAACAAGAGGCTAATTCAGAAAGAGACAGCAGGTTTTGCCTAGACACCTACCACTGTGCTGGTTTTTACGTTTTTGTGAATGCTACTTACTATTGTCATTAGTTTTCCTTGGTGCTTCTGGCTAGTGTTATCACAGAATGGCACAGCTCTATGCTTCTATTTCTCTTTAGTCAATTCAGAAAGAATATGAATATAAATACAGAGAAACAGGTAGGTGAAAATGTTGCCAATGTGGAAAATTTTGCATCAGAAGAGGAATTAAACAAAAAAAAAAAAAAAAAATCCATAGGCAAGTTTTCATTAACTTTCAAAAGATGCAGGTCAGTGAACGTGATAGAGATAGACATAATGGAAACAAAGATAAAATAGTAGCTTCCTGTTTCTTATAATACAAGAAATAGCATGTACCAATGAAGTTTAAATTAACAAGAAAACATGGTAAATTCATCACATAATTGTGGAGCTTGCCATGATACAATGTTTTAGATAGCAGAGGTACAAACTGGATTAAAATGGGTCAGATATTTTTATGCATGGAAGAGAGGTATCTCAAATATCTTCAAAGAGAAAATATATTTTCTGAGGAAAAAAAAACCAAGAGAAAAATATTACAATCAGAATCACAGAATCATAGAATCATTTGGGTTGGAAGGGACATTAAATATCACCTAGTTTTAATCTCCCTGCCATGGGCAGGGGCACCTTCCACTAGAACAGCTTGCACAAAGCCCCATCCAACCTGGCCACAACTGCTCTGGGAAACCTGTTGCAGTACCTTACCACCCTCTTAGTAAAAAATTACTTTCTAATATCTAATCTAAACCTATTCTTTTTCATCCATTATCCCCCTTGTAAAGTGTCCCTCTCCAGACTTATTGTATCTCTGCTTTAGGTACTGAAAGACTGGTATAAGTTCCCATTGGAGTCTTCTCTACCCTAGGATGAACAAGCCAAATGCTCTCAGCCTGTCTGCATAGCAGTGCTCTGAAGAAATGTTCAGAATATCATAAAACACGTGTGGGAAAATGGAGACATCAGGCCAAGTCAGCATGGGTTCATGAAGGGTAGGTTCTGCTTAATCAGCCTGATCTATGGAAAGGTGACCTGCCTGGTTGATAAGGGAAAGAGGTGGACATTGTCTCTTTGGACTTAAGTAAAGCATTTGACACTGTCTCCCACAGCGTTCTCCTGGAGAAAATGGCTGCTCATGGCCTGTAGAGGTGGACTCATTTGCTGGGCTGGAATCTGGCCGGATGGTTAAACCCAAAAAGTGGTGGTAAATGGTGTCACATCTAGTTGGCAACTGTTCACAAGTAGTGTCCCTCAGGGCTCAGTGTTAAGGCCAGTGCTGCTTTATGTCTTCATTGATGATCTGGATGAGGAGACCAAGTGTGCCGTCAGTAAGTTTGCAGACAACACCAAGTTGGCTGTGAGTGCTGATCTGCTGACGGATAGGGAGGCTCTACAGAGGGATATGGACAGGCTGGATTGATGGGCTGTGGTCAACAATATGAGGTTCAATAAGGTGTAAAGTGCTGGGTCCTGCACTTGGCCCACAACAACTCCATGCAATGCTACAGGCTTGGGATGAGCAGCTGGAAATCTGCTCATGGGAAAGGATCTGGGGGTGCTAACTGATGGGCACTTAACATAAGCTAGCTTGTGCCCAGGCAGCCAAGAAGACCAACAGCATCCTGGTCTGTATCAGCAATAGTGGAGACCAGCAGGACCAGGGAAGTGATCATCACCCTGCACTCGGCACTGGTGAGGCTGCACCTTGAATCCTGTGTTCAGTTCTGGGCCCTTCACTACAAGAGAGACATTGAGGTGCTGGAGCAGGTCCAGAGAAGGGCAACAAAGCTGGTAAAGGGCCTGGAGAATAAGTCTTATGAGGAACGGCTGAGGGAACTGGTGTTGTTTAGTCTGAAGAAGCCTCAGGGGTGACCTTATTGCACTCTACAGCTACCTGAAAGGAGGTTGCAGTGAGGTGGAGGTCTGTCTCTTCTCCCAGGTAACAAATGATAGGACAAGAGGAAACGGCCTCAAGCTGCGCCAGGGGAGGTTTAGATTGGATATTAGGAAAAACTTCTTCACTGAGAGGATGCTCAGGCATTGGAACAGGCTGCCCAGGGAAGTGGTGGAATCACTGTCCCTGGAAGTATTTAAAAACTGTGTAGATGAGGCCCTCAGAGTCATGGTTTGATGGTGGTCTTGGCAGTCCTGGGGTAATGGTTGGACCTTCTGGTCTTAAATGTCTTTTCCAGCCTAGATGATTCTATGATTCTATGATTTGAACAATAATAGGTAACAAGTCCTGTTTACCAAGATAAATAATAACTTGATGGATATTTATTACAAAGGCTGAATACACTTAAGAAAATAAACATTAAAAATCAAGAAAGTAGAGAGAAAGTTTACAGCACTGCTATGTGCTGACAATGAGTAACGACATATGGGAAGTTTCTGGGGGGGGGGGAAACAGTGTTGAATTTCTCCTGTAAACCTGTGTTCTTTCCACACTGTGCCCAACTTTGAGTCATAGCTGTTGAAAGAGAAACCACTCATGAAATAGTGGACAGTTAAAACAAATAAAATGACAGCTTTCACCCATCATCATCTGAACACAATATTATTTATACCTCAGATCCACCCACCAAAACTATGCCCTTAGGAAAGCAAATGATGTGATCTTTAAGGAAAGCACATTTCATTTCTAAGACTAGAGCATAAATAGAAAAAAAAATAATGCATGAAGGGCAGGAAATGCAGAATTGTCAAAGATAATGCCATATCTACAACAATATTACAGTATGAGTGAATTGCTACCTTCGATTTATGAGAACACCTGCTTTAATATCTAAATACTAGTTTCATCATTCAGCCCCAACAAACGTATTAATGCAGCTGCTTCAAAGGATGCTCTTCCCTGCTTTCCTACACAGGTCAAACTATGGAAATGTCATGACATTTAATATATAAGAAGAGGCAGCCTTCTAGTGGTGACAATGAGTATGCAATTCTCTCAAATTTAAATATATGTGGAAAATTATGACATGATATAGTTGTCTAACATGCATACATAAAATCAACATGTTAAAGCATTTGCACAGATGTTTACTATTAGGATGACTATGCTTTGCAGCTGAGACAGTCTAGGATCTTGCTGTGGCCAAAAGAAAGAGGTACAATATCCTTTATCTTAACCCATGCCTTCCTCATTGCATACTCCTGCTTCCTTATTTGGCTTTGGTTTTCTTCCAGTCTTTTCTCAGATTATTAAATTCAACCCTCAACATAAACTCTTGGAAAAATCTCTTCACTTTGTTTTAGTATGGCTTTCTTCAGGTTCAACAGCTGAACTGTTTGAAGGCAAGATCTCTCAGCTGCCAGGCCAGCCTGAAGATGGGCTGGAGCACAAAGCCAGGACCTCTCTCCATGAGGCTAAGGCAGGTTCTAATTTCTAATTGGACTGGGTAAGGAAGTGTAACCTTATGGTCTTGTAGATACAAAACCAAAGCATGTTAGAGTTTGAAGGAAAAGAGTCCAGCAGCACATAAATGTTACCATTTCTATATCATTTTTTATAGTACAGAGGAGGAAGTCAATGAAAACAATTTTTTGCAGTGAGAGCAAGGGATGGGTTTTCCAGATTTTCAGTCTTCTGATATAATTAATTATATCTTTAATTGTGATCAACATTTTGCCTGTTGGGGGATGAATGTAATTCTCCATGCAACTATTTGATGTTCTGTATAGAAACTAACACTATTTTCAAATAGATTCCACTTCCAATAGTCAAGGTAACTAAAGTATACTGATTATATACCTGTAATTACAAGATCTAGCCACAGTTTGGACACACAGGATTTTTTCATCATTTTCTACAAAGTTCATTGTGTCATTTTAATTTTAACTCATCATATAAAGACAGGGCTAACATAACTAGTCTTCGTAGCCTGAATAGCATCCTTGATGCTGTACATCTATACATCATTCATATATTTTTTCCAGGCTTGTGTCCCTCTGAATTTAAAATTTGATATTCATATTGCAAAAGATGCCAGAATTATCAGAATTTATTACACAGCTCTAGTTAAAAATGCAGTAATACTATTAAGAAGAAATAAAATACCAAGGCAAAAAACAAGTAGGAAAATTCCAAAACCTGCATCAATTTAGAACAGTTGGTGACCTGAGCAGTTCCTGTGTCATTAACTAAGCCATTCTAGGTTTTTTCCATTTCTTCAGTTATTTTTCAGACTCTTTACTCTTTCCTTCTTTGTCTTTAACTCTTGGCCACCTTCTTGACATCAAAATATATTTAATTCACAATGACTTTTCTTCTGGTTTTTTTTTTTTTTTTTTAGTGGTTTTTTTTTTTTGGGGGGGGGTGTTTTTTTTGGGGGCATGGGGTTTTTGGTTTGCTTTTTTTTTTTTTCTTTACATATATATGCTCCAAAATAAACTCGTTTTTAAGCTTATTTTCTTGTCTCAGAAAACCAATGAGAATCTTATTATTAACTTAGGTGGGTTCAGAGTCAGGCTACAATGGCTTCACAAGGACATATGAGGGAACTTAGCTAACCTCTCTTCTAAGCCATGTAACAATAGTGTCCAATGAGCTTGCCAAAAAGCCAAACCCATTGATACTTTATGGCACACTTCAAGGCACAGTGCACAAAGAATAAAAATCCTAAGAATAACTTTATCTCAGATTTCAGCAATCTCTCAGGAATACCTTTTACATTTTTATGTTTTTCTTAAAGTAGTCTTGATACTGACACTTGGCTTTTAAAATACTTGACAAAGTAGATCATTATGTTACTAATATTACTATGTATTCTAGTAACACTGAGAAGTCCAGATAAGGACCACTGAAGAATATACAGTTTAAAACAAATCAGAACAGGGAGCAGGAACAAAGCAAAACAAAGCAAAGCAAAACAAAAGAGTGTGAAGTAAATTGCCTATGATCAGAAACAAATCAGTAGCAGAAAAGGGAGTTAGATTTGGAAGTCTTCATTCCCAATCCAATGTGTATCTTCCTCTGGGGATTTCACTGATGTGCTATGCCTCAATGTTGTTCAGGGAAGACATACTTTCCCCAGATTGCTCCACAGCACATAACATGGAACAGGAGAAATCTGAAGGGCATAATAGGTGCCTGCAGAATGTATTATAATGGCTTAACACCTTTCCACAGGTTCAAGTGAAGTTTGAACAATAGCTTGCAGATTTTGCTCCATCTTACTAAATAGTCCACAAAGACCAATTTTCTGTCAAATTGCCTTTTCCATACAGGCATTACGAAAGCTAGGGAGATACCTTAAGCCTGAAAGTCAACTACATATTGACAGGGCACTTGCAACTGTAGGTATTGTTTACTGCGTACAGCTGTAGCATCATTCTGTGCCTTAAATGGTACCTCCTGTAAGCAGATATGCACAATCTATATACAGGTTCCTGTTCACATACCTGTTATTTTCTCCTTGGACCAAAACCAGGATAGAAAATATTTATGTAAGTAGAAATAAACAAACAAACAAAAAAATCTCCAGCAGAACTTTCATGAGAACCAATATCCCCTTGCCCTACTGCCAACAGAAACAAACTCTGCAGAAGCAGCTCTCCTTCATTCTCATGTGGTGAGAAGGCACAAGATTTGAGACTTCAGCAATCTTTTTTTATTTATTTTTTCCTTTGCTACTGATTTATTGTTGTGAGGAAAAAAAAAGAAAAAAGAAAAAAGAAAAACCAAACCTTGTATATTAGGACATTTATTATTTTTTTAATCATGGCAGTCATATTCAGAAACAGAATAAGGTATATCTGTTGATCTGTCTGGAACTCACTCCATCTCACAGTTAATGAGAATGCTCTTCTGGATTTCTATTAAACCCCTTCAGCTTTTAGTCATGCTCATATATCAAGTAAAGTGCTTTGGAGATCTTTAAAAAAGGCAGTTCACCAATAAGTCTGTGGAACAGACCCGACAAAATTCTGTCCAAGACAGTAAATATAGATCTTTTCCCTGCAGCACTAAAGCAGGTAGACTAACAAAACAGAAATGATCTTACAGACCAGGGAACAAAAAAAGTGTGAGAACAAGGAAGGAGAGGGAGGAAGAAAAGTAAAAAGGCAATTAAGCTAATGCAAGTTGGGTATCACAAGGTTATAGATATTTCAATTGCTGAGCAATTTACCGTCTGGAAAAGCAGAAGAGCTCTTGCATAAAATGTCCCCCAGTTCAGATTTATTATGCTTTTACTTGCATTATATGTGATACAATTAGCAGGAGGTGCCAATAAGGCATTCTTTCAAGGACATGGTCATTCCGTGCCATCTGTTATTAATTGCATTGTCCTTTCCACAGCTAGCTAGAGGGGAAAAAGTTCTCTGAAAACCACCTGCAAATTGACTGTATGATGACTGGAATTTAAAAAGATCTAACTATAGTATGCAAGAGGATGAAGAGCATCAGAACAAAACTGTTTCTCAGCTGCAGCCTGCTCATTGGTGGGTGAAGAGCAGAAAAGATCTTGACTCTGTGTAGGAACAATAACATCCCTCTGTTATCAGCACTGTCTCCAGCACAAATCGAAAATATATCCCATACTATTTTCTATGAAGATATTTATCTCAGCCAAACCCACACACCATATCTTTATAAAGATCTGTTAAACAGACTCATATTTAGAAGTTTTAGTTGTTATGTTGGGCAAGGTTACTGTTTATACCTATGTACACCCATGTATTGAAAGAAGAAAAGCAAGCTGTTATTACCTTTCCTTAGTTATTTGAACCAGATAAAAAAAAAACCTAACCATGTCGTCCTGATGTCACTAAGGCAGGGCACAAGAGGCTTGACTCTGATGCAGAGCTAAATGATCATGTCATGCAAAAGTACATTTCATCAAACAGAGAAGCTTATGGCCAAAAAAATTTAATTATAAAGTCTCTACCTTGTAAGAATAAATGTACAAATCTGAGCTTGAGAAACAAAAAAGTCTAATACTTTCAGGATACAACACAAACATAGCGCTTATGATTGTTATATGTATTCGCCAGCCAGTATTAGGCTATCAAGCTTCCCAACAACACAGAAGCTTGCATTTTATGTTAAATATGTAAAGTCCCAAAATCTTCTCCTTATTATATTCTGGAAATTAACACATGGTGCCTGGTAATTCACCTTCACAACAATTTTACCTGAACTTAAGTTCAAGCATAACTCTTCTTTTGCTTCAAAAAATGTTTATATTCTGTGTCCCTCAAGTAGTTTCCAAAGACTAATTCAGGACTTTAAACTTAGATATAGAATGCTGTAGTGCTTAAATTAACTCTATCATATTTATATATATACATTAAAGAAATATGATTTTGTATCTGAAATCATACAGGTCTGTGACACTCCTCCACCATTATTTTTAATCTAAACTGTTTGCTCTTCTTCTTAGTGAGGAGTTGAGAGCCCATAGCAAATCAGGAGTGAATTTTTAATTCATCTTTGTGTTTTCATTAAACAAAGGAATATTTCTGTAGTTTTGTTGCTCTCTATAAGAAGGAAGAAAAGAAAACAACATTATCTTCCTTCAAACAGGCAGAAGTGGCTTTCAGTTCCTCTCAGGGGTACAGCCTCTTCCACTTTAGGGTTGCTCCCAGCCCAAGCATCTTTCTCTACATTTAGTGGGGAGCCTTTTATATCTTAAGTGAATTCCCATTTTCATTACTTATTTATCCCACCAGACCAAGGTAGCTGCCCTTTGCATCCTTATAAATGCCACCCTAAATTATCGGAAAAAGGGAAGCCATTCTAAATGAAGAGTAAAAGGGATAAAATCAGGCTAACTACCTGGGGATGGCACACAAATGCACAAATGTTTCAGGGACAGGTGCTAGTGAAAGGTCCATCAGTGCTCCACAATGTGCTAAGTACCTTGAAGCACATTTGGAGTGTCTTTATACTAATGCATGCAGCATGAGGAATAAGCAACAGGAGATAGAACCTTTGGCTAAATCCCAGAGCTATGACATTATTGGCATAAACAACATTGATGGGACTAATCCTGTGACTGCTGTGCCATGATGGGCAGTTATAGGCTCTTCAGGAGGGCTAGGCATGGAACAGGAGGTGAAGTGGTAGCACTGTGTGTAAGGAAGGGGTCGAAGGTGTGGTGATCATGGATGTGTTGTTTGTAGACAGAGGACTTGCTGGTGAAATGGTGATTGGTGGCTGTCGTGGTCACAGTGACCATGAAGTAGTTGAGTTTCAAGTTGTTGGGAAAAGGAGAAAAACTGCAAGCAAAACTTCAACCCTGGATATGGAGAGAGCAGACTTCAGGCTGCTGAAGGAGCTAGTTAGTAAGTGAATCTGCTTTTGAAGGTATTGGGGTCCATGAATTCTGGTCACTTTAAAGGCCATCATTTACAAGCACAGGAGCTAACAATTCCAAAGTGTCAGAAGTCAAGCAAGTGGGGCAGAATGTCAGCTTGGCTGAGAAGGGATCTTATTCTAGAACTTAGGTGGAAAAAGAAAGCGTATGGGAATTGGAAGCAAGGACAGGCGATATGGGACAACTATAGAGATATTGTTCACCACTCTAAGGAGAAAATTAATGTGAACAAAGCTCTGTTAGAGTTCAAGATAGCCACCCACAACAAAAAAAAAAAAAGGCTTTTCAAAATAAGCAAACAGCAAAAGGGGGATCACAGATAACATTGGTCTTTTACTTGATGAGGTTGGGCACTTCATAAAAAGGGATACAGACAAAGCAGAGAAGTTTGTTGTCTTTTTTGCCCCTGTCTTCAAAGCTGTTGTTGGGCCCTGGGACCTGAAGAGCCCTATGCTGGAAGACTGTGACTAGGGGGGGATAATAAACTCCCAGAAGACCCTGATCAAGACTTGCTGCTCCAGCTCTATACAGCCTGACGGGATTCATTTGGGGTACTGAAGGAGCTGGTCAATGTTACCACATAACTTCTCTCCATTATTTTTCAATGCTCCTGGGAGTCTGGAGTTTTTCAAGAATGAGAAGAAGGAAGACCCCGGTAACTACAGGCCTCCCAGTTTCACTTCAGTGTCTGGTAAAATATGAAGAAGGTTATCCTGGGAATTATTGAAAAACACTTAAGAAACAATACAGTCATTGACCATAGGCAGTACAGGTTCATGATGGAAAAGTCTTGCTTAATTAATTTCTTTTTATGTCACGATCACCCATTTAGTTGACCAATGAAATACAAGTCTTGGTCTTTAATGTTCACCCATAAGTTCTCAACCTGTGCATTGCTGGTTTTCAAAGACAGATCTGTGCAGTCAATCCCTTATTTTTTTTAATGTAGAGGACTATCCTCCACCTTTCTTTCCCTGCCTGTCCTTTCAATACAGTTTGTAGCCATTGATTGCAGCACTCCAGTCATGTGAGTCATCCCACCAAGTTTAAGTGGTCGCAAAGAGAAAAGTTTTCCAGCTGCACAGCTGGAAAACTTACTATTTTCTCCTTTCTTTCCCTATATTACCATACTACTATTGAAGTCTCCCCTTGAATGGCATCTGTAATGTGAATGAAGTTGGGAATGATTGACAAGCCTTCTCACATGGAAAGATTAAGGAGGAAGTTTAGAACATACTTAGAAATATGTTATTAAATTACAACTTGTTAAATTTCATCACATAATCCAGACCTTCAGAAATACCTTATAAATATGTATTTCTTATGAGTTTGCCTACGTTACATTTTAATGCCACAAAATAAGGTGAAAAGCCTAGACCATTCATTATGCATTATTCTCTGGTGCAACTAGGTATCATCTCCTAAGAAGCCAACACCTATGAGGACTCTAAATTCCCTTCCATATAAAGAAAAACTTACAAGCATATCCAGAGATCAGTATCTGCCTCTATCCACTAGTTATAACCTATTACCGAAATATTCAACTCTAAGACAGTTCTCTGTATTGAAAAAAAAAGTTACAAACAGGTAAAGAGACAGAACTATCTTGCTAATTTTACATTCTCCCAGATATTTGTAGCCATCTTTTCAGCAGCAAAATATCCCCAGTCATGTGTGTTTTGTTGAAATACGCATGATGCAGCAAGGAAAACTCTGAGGAATGCTGTAGTCTTCTCTGTATGCACCACATGTGGTTCTGACATGGATAAACTACCAAAGCAGAGAACAGGGAGAAGAATATTTAATATAAATCCTCCACCAATGTAATACGAAGTCAGAAGCAAACAACTGAGAAAGTTGTATTAGAACACATCTATAGTTGAGTTTAATGTTTATATAAGATATTGAAACAGCAGCCCTAGAGATGGATGCTTTTTATTCAGCCATACCAGGGGGAGAGCCCATATGCTTTTTTCTGTTCCGTTGAACAGACAGCAGCAGATGGACATTTCTTTTTGCCTAAGAAAGAATAGAAAGATCATGCTCAAGGGAAATGCAGCTGTAGGACTATATGCTGCAACACCAAATTAATACTGGCAGACATTACACATGCTGTAAATTCTGTAGGTATGATCAGTGAGGAAGGAACAATAACTGCCAGTGTGCCTCATTTCCTTAACTGTGTGACCCAGTCTGTACCCAAAAACACTTTGCAGCTGTGTTAGCTTCAAGTAGGTTAAGGCTTTCCATTCAAAGTTAGCTTGGTAGTTGCAGACAATCACAGGTAGCTAACCCTGCTGTTGCTTCTGTAGGCTCTTCATTAAGCAGACCTGTTAATTTATTTCTCTCTTGACATGTGAGCTGCATGTAATAGTGTTCGCCTTGTGAGGCTTTGTGTTAGGAAAAGCATGCTGTGTACAAACCATTCGTTAACAGAAGACAAAACACATTAGCCTGATATTAGTGTGTTTGCTTCTTTTTGTCGTTCCTAAGCAGTTCTGCATCATCACAGACTATCTTACACAAAATCCCAGGCACCAGCTTCATGGAAGAGCTCAGATAAGCTGACTAGCTGTAGCCACAGGATGGGACCAGATGAGGGAAGATGCAAAGGTATGAAAAGAAAACATAGCAGAGGTGGGATATATGCAGAGAGAACATAAGATGCAAATTCAGACCTGTCACAGGAGAATCACCATCTTGTTTTTCCCACTAAAAATAGAAGTAATTTTGGTTATGTCCTGAACGATATTCCTTAACTTTACAGAAGGGCTTTTTTTGTGTGTTTGGGTTTTTTTCACTGAGTATAGCAAGGAATTTGCCCTTTATTCCTGACCTCTTATTTCTTTCAGCACCTGTGGTCTATCAGATGCTAATTTAACTAATACTTTATTAATATAAAGTATTGTCATGAAATATAACCTAGAAACAAATACCTATATCAACCCATCTAACTCTTTGTTTGTAAACAAGTCTCTGGACGATTATGACAGACCACTGCTCAGAGTTCTGGTGTGGGATTTTTTAGATTTTTTCCTACAAAGTTCATCACAGACAAAGATAAATGACTTCCAAATCCCAACTTTTATACTTAGGAAGATTTATTATAGAAAACTAAAATGCAGAGTATTTAACATTCTTCGTGGAGAAAAATCCAAACTGAGGGGGCAGGCTGAGCAGCAAAAAAAGGGTTCATATGCAACACTCCCTCTGCTCACATATCATTGCACCCAGGCACTTTCTACACTGACACATTCTCCATTCCCACCCCGTCTTCCAGAATTTGCTTCCTCCTTTCGCTCATCCTTGGAGGCTAGAAACTTTGACACAGTTTCACTGACAAACTGCAGACAGAGTGAGATATAACAGCAGGGAGCAGCTATATCCCCTGCTGCTATATCTTACTCTGTCTGCAGTTTGTTTGATCTAAGCAATTACTTTCTCTTTTTTCTCTCTCTTTACTCTCTACATCCTTCTCTTCCTCCTGTCTTAATGGTCTGGTTTCCAATTAACAGTCTCTTCCCTTCTTCTTCCCCAACCCCCAGTAATCAACTAATCTTTCTCTTCTTATTGAAACACAGAACAAACCAAGAGCTAAAGAAACCAAGAATACAGTTTGTTGCTGTGGTCTTCTACAATGTATTCATAAGATCAGAGCTGGGACAAACTGATATTCATATGATACTTAACAGGATGACTATATCCAAATATTTTTCTTTTTTTTTTTTTTTTTTCTTTTCTGTTTTAGTTATTAGGCATATCTTAGCCAAGGTTAGAAATTTACCCATGAAATTTGTAATCTGATTTAAAAATAGCAATTTTTGCTGGTTTGTTTTAGCAATTGGTGATGTTAATTGCTCAATTTTCTAGTGTTCACTTTTTAGTGCTTACCTTACTTGGAAGCACTAAGGAAAGCAGAGTGGCAAGGAGAAAGGTCCTGACCAGTTTCCAGAATTATCCTTGAAACTGACACGAGAAGTGATCCTCAACAAATCTCTGGATCGTTTTACAGTTTCACTTCTGCCCCAGCATTTCTACTGCTTCTCACATAGAACTACTAATTTCTGAACATTTTTTGCAGACTGTTTCAAAAGCTAGGGCTTTGTGTCATTGGATCTTCTCATTTCCTATTTTTAAGTGTCTTTCCCTGCTCTACCTAACAGGACTTTTGGCGAGGTCTTTAGAGTTTTTGTGAGAATATCTCCATGGAAGGAGATGACAAGCCTTCAGCAGTTGTAACCACTTGTGAAGCTACCTGCTATTAAGAAACATTTTGCTTGCTTTCTATTGGCCGTGGCCATATAGAGGGAGATTTTGCAGATAACCGGAAATGCTGTGCTCCCTGGAGAATCTGTGCTAAGGCTATGCTGCACTATGATGCTATGAGACAAGATTTACAAACCTTTGGAAAAAAAAATGGGAAGTACATTTTGGTAAAATCACAAATTCTTTCTCTATATATAGCATCTTACAACATACATAAAGTTTAGCAGAAACAATTCTGATTTTTATTTTTTTTTTTACAGGAAAGCTGGTACCACCCCTAAAATGGTGTTTCTTTCCTCAACCAGAATTCTATCTTCAAACCTCTCTATAAGGATAATTTATATCACCATGAATTATTATCTCAAACTACTATACTGCATCGCAATCATTTTCGTTTTGATTTTATTATATTGTGGAAGAGAAGTGTCTAAAAAAATTTCAGCTAAGTATTAAGAAATAAAGTTTGGGAGTTTTTAATTTCCAATATATTAGGACATATTCCAGTCATTAGTTTATTTAGACTAGAAAGATTGGATGAGGAAACACACTTTATGCACATTTAAAGTAAAATTCCCTTATTGAGTTACATCTTCTTCAACCTTTCATAACTACTAAGAAGAAAAAGAAAAGAGGAGACTGAACTCCCTGCTGCCTTTTTTATCTTTCCTATTTTCAGTACCTTGAACAACTGAAGTTATTTGCTGGTGTGTATTTTAAGATGTATATTTATTCAAGCAGTGCCATAAAGTATAAATCAATAGAGGGCCAGGCTTAATTCAACATTTTTGTTAAGGTGAAAAGCTTATTGCCAATATTTTATTTTTAATGTTTACTTTAAAAATAACTTTTACTTATTTTCAATTAGATAGACAGCAGGCTTAACAGAATTTTCAACCCTTTGGTTATGAATTGTATTTCTGAATGCTAAATTAACCATTACTATAAGTATAGCTATAAATATGTCTATAGGAAACAAACACTGTTCTTGATTAATAGATTAAATTGAGGCTCAAATAGCTTTTTTCCATAATTTGTTTTCTTCATGTTAATTTTATTAAAAATACCTCTGAATTTAATTAACATTTAATACAGAAATGGTGTTTGATAATTGCCTTAATATTTTACTAATTGGTTACATATTAAATACTCATTTTCAAAAAAACCCTGCTCATTACCAAAGAATAAGAATCCTAGTGAAAAAAAAAATTCATCTTTTTGTTGGGGAAATTTTTCTTTTCAATTTAAAAAAGCAATAATCTTTGTTGGATCACCTCTGAGGTAAGATTGTTATGACCAATCAGACTAGTTTTCTTTCTTCTCATATGTAACTACCAGTATATTATAATTCATTGAAAAGCACTGCAGAAGCCAATAGCAAACCACTGTTCTTAGGATAGTAATTTGTCTCTGTTTAAAAAACAGTAATTACCATCCATAGATGCCTGTATCCTTAATTGCTTAATAACAGTATTCACTTGTACAGTTTAAAACGCTGCCTTTTCAAATAAGCTGTGGCTTATGGTAAACACTGTTAGAGGTTTTATTTTTTTTTAATTGGGTTTTTAAGAATTATTTACAGAATTTTTATTTCATTAGGGCATCTTGTTCATGAATAAACATTTTGTGGAAGAATACTTACAATGAAGTGTCTAAATGAAAAAAGCAAACCAAAAGGTGACCAAGAATCATATGCTGTTATTTTCTACAGCACAGGACAAAACAGAATAATTTTTCTATTCAGCTGGTGGCAGCAGGCCAAATTTCCTTTCCAGGTTTAATATCTGGAATCCCAGTCCTGTAAAGTTTGTATTTCCCATACTACATATAGTATGTATAGATCCTGACCCCTCAAATGAGTGAAAAGCATGGATACACTCATGCAAAATAAAGTATGACATATAGTTCTACACAACAAACATAAATACTAAGGTCATTTTTACATGCTGCCTTTCACTTTAAGGAGCACAAGATAAAGGGACCAGAGAGATTACAACCAGCGTGTAAGGACAGAGTCATGTACCTTAAATGCCAGAGATCTACAGGGGATCATTATTCTGATAACATGCATACCTACTCATGTACATTTCATAACCTTCCGTTACTAGAAAAGAGATTTTTGGAAGATCACAGACTAGCAATTAACATGTCCTGCTTATCTATTTTTACATGACATTTATACATATGATGCTCTAAACTTCTGTGCATCAAATTCTAACTGTCCCATGTCACCTTTACCCCTCTGCATATTCCTGTATATCTGTCCTATAATTGGAGTCTAACAGTGCATAAATGATTACTGGAGTGTATCCTCCTCATTAGCCTAAAAGACCTCAGCAAATGTGGATCCATTAGATAAGGGTGAAACTTACTTCAGTTAATTATTTTGGCTAATGTTAGAAAAAAAGATATGACTTCTTATATAAAAGTTACAAAAAATGTATTGACCTACACAAGCTAAAATGTATTCAGTCTTTTTACCCCAACTCTTTTTTAACATGAACTTCTGAATTTTGCTGTCCTGAAAGGAATTGCATAAACCAGACATTTAGAGGAAGACTTAGATATAAGTACCTTTCAGAAATCCTTAGAAAATAACAGATATCACTGAGGTTATGCACTATATACTGCAGAGTGACTCAGTCTCATGTTCCAGTATGATCATCCTGATTTATTAGCACACGTTAATTCATTTGAGCAATTTTATTGATTGAGCCTAGAGCATTGCTGCCTCTTCCTCAACACTGTCTTGAAAACCATGTTCCTGACCAACCAAATCGCCTTGTCCTCTGAAAGCTACGTCTGGGGTGCTGGTAGAAACCCTCAGCCCAGCTTCCTTTTTCAGTATCCTATTGTTAGAAGCGATCTTGAAACTGCTGAGACAAATCTTGCAAAGCAGCTTGGTTTGCACCAAACCACCCCGTCATCATTTTGTCTCATATTCTCTTGTTCTTTCACTTCCTGAGTTTATGTATGGCTTTTCAGCACAAATTAGAGCACAGGAAGGTCACAAACACTGGCACTGTTTGGCTAGCTGCATTAAGGTACCAGCCACAAGATGCTGTTAGTAGAAAGAATGGTTCATTTATGATTAAAATGCACCAGGCTTTCATTGTGCAAGAGCTATTTGTACAACCATGTAGCCACAGCCCTGAAAAGACTAGCATTACCAAATCAGAGAGCTACAAAACCTGCACTTCCAAAACCAACTTTAGCAACATTTTGTCCTTGAAGAAACCAAGCATACTAAATATTTTAGCCAACCAGACACACCAAGCATTAGGAGAATACAGGGCTATGACAGTGGACCCAAAGAATCAGAGTTATTTTCTTGTATGTGACAGAAGCCAATTTTTATCTTGGATGATGCTACTTATAAACACATTTCATGCTTATTCAGCACAGTCTACCGGTTTGGTTTTTTTTTTTTTTTTTGCTTTCTCAGTAAGCAGAAGACAGCTGAATCATTTTCTAGCAAACAAGCACAGACAAAAAAAGGAAAACAGCTGTGTATTATTTTGAATAATAGATATTTTAAGTCTGAATTGCAGTGCATCTTGCTGGCTGAGTAGTTTTACTTGTGTCTGCACTGTCCTTTTGCATCTTCAAGCATAGATTTTTTTAACCATAAGCTTGGTTTTGCTTCAGGATGTTTACAGTTTACTGTCCCTCATTGTTCCAGCTGCTTATCTTCTGTCCTCTCCTTTGGTGCTCAGCTCAAGAGAGCCCTGTAAATGAAAAACACTGTGACTCATGAGGACTTCAGGCACCTCACAAAACACATGCCTAATCTAATCACGCTACTCTTCCACCACCAGTTCATTGGGAAGATAATAGTTCTTAAACAGTACATTGGTGGATGCAAACAATTTCTTCTCTCTCCTGCAGTTACGGTTTTAAGATCCATGTAAGCACTCACAAAATTTGTCTTTGCTTCTTTCTTATTTGCCACCACTAAACATAGCTTTACTGCATAAATCATAATACATATTGGAACAATGTGTCATTATAAAATATTTTACATGTGATAACCTTCGTGTGTTCCTTACTCAAAACTTCAGGAAAGCTTAGAGTGGCGTATGTCTAATGGTCCCTATATAAACACTTAAACCTCCCTCCTACAAAGGGTCAGGCAGCCATAAGAGTCATTTTTGAAGCTCACCCTTCAGTCTAAGGTCCTTTGGCAATGCTTGGTAGTTCTTATTTGCTATATAAAGTACAGTGTGCCAATCTGAAACAAATGTAAATTATCACCTTTCTTCCATGGTAATTACAGTCTCATTAATGCATTTTAGTAGTTGGTGCTAGTACAGTAACAAAATGCCTTTTGTTGCAAAAACAGAGGTCATACACAAATCATGGTCTGCTTCATCTACTGAACTTTGGGTTAAGCTGTATAGATTTCCTTGCCTGAAAATATTGTCAACCTGGTCCCTTGAACAAAAAAGAAGCTTGAGGATTGCACAGTAGATTTATAATTGTCCACCTCATATAAATTCTGCTAATGTAAGGAAAACAAAGTTGAAAAATAAAAATTGATTCCGACTTGCCCCCCCCCCCCCCCGAGATACTCAAGGAAAAGCAGGATAGGCCTATGGAGCCATTTAGGCCAGGAAACTTCCTGTCACATGTGTTAATTACCATTCCTAGAAAGTATTCTGAGTTTGTGCCAAAAAAATCAATGCTGAAAATTGAAACCAACTATGTCATTATGAGAAATCTGTACTATATGATCAAGGTGAAATACATATTTTTAATTTGTATCTTAAATGAACAGTTTCATTAATTTTTAATGCATATTTTTCCAGAGCTCTTCTAATAAATTCTTCCTATGTACATCAAAAAACAGCAAAACTTTATGAGCCTTCCAGCAGAAAGACTCTGCTCAAGTATGGAAGACAAGGGCTACAAACAACCAGGACTGACACATGTGTAAGAAAAGCTAACTTGTAATAATTCTGTACTATAAAATTGCTAAACTTTGAAAGGTAAATGAGCTGTGAATAGCCAGAAAGTCAGCTGGATTAAAAGGGAAAAATTACTGAAGAAAAAGGAAGAACGCCCCCAGGGAACCAGAAACATCACTGGAAAGTGCAGATGGCCCCTTCGGATGGGGTGACTAGAAATCAGAGACATCCTGAGTTACCACACATAAGCACAAAAAAAACCCCAAAACAAACCCAAATCAAAAATGTTAGAGAAACTTTTGAATGTTGAAGAAGTCTGGGAAAATAAAATATGTCTGAAAGAAGAGAAAATAAGAAAACATTATCACCGGTTGGCTATTACTGATGAAACTGGAAATCAATAGCATGTATTGGCTGCTCAGTATTGTGGGGTCTCTGCACCCTTATGTCTACAGGGTATTAAAAGGACTTAATTCTTATTCAAAATGGAGCCTTTATTTCCAAAGACTTCTCATGCTGCACATCCTTTTCCTTTCCAATGCAGGTTGAATGCAACACAAGATTTTACCACAGTGTCATCAAAATAGATTAATACTGACATAAATACTATTCCATTTTTTTTCTGTCTGTAACTGTTGGTGGACAGGAAATTATAAAATACTTCATGAAAATGTCTTCATATTACCATTTCCTGTTGTTCATTAATGGTTTTTAGAAAACCGCTTTGAAACACCTTTCATGCATAAATTTGGTTGAAGAACTTGACTATTATTCCTTTTTTTTTGAATGCTGTCGTCAGAGCATGCCCAATAACACAACACAGTCCTCTGGCATCTGCCCATTAGATTTTGGACATACACTTTCAGGGTTCAAGGAAGATGCTTCACTTTTATGATTTTATGACTGGAAACATATTTCTTATCATGATTTCCTATCATACTTCTTGCAATTATGCTTTTAGCAGAAGAGTAAAGAATAAACAAGTTGTAACATTTCTTCATGTCCCTAGGGATCATATTTCTATATGACAATATTTGTAAAGTATTATGTTAAGAATATCAATATAATTTTGAACTAATGTCTTTATGTATTTCATGCATACACATATATATAGCACCTTTTTATAAAAAAAAAAAAAAAGAAAGGTGTGATAAGTAATAACTATTAAAAAAAAGTAAAAACCAAGAGGACATTTCTGCTACCACTCCAAAGGACAGTTTATCTAAAACATTTTTCTAAAACTTTGAAGATATTATTCTGCACTAACAGAGATAATACACAACATATTTCTGTTGCACTCGTCTAAGTCCCTACCAGAACACCCAGTTACTTATACCACTTCTTGGATATTACATTTTCAAAGCTCTGACATATAGTCATCTTGCTAATAGAATAAATGCTTTTCCTAGCAGACGGTCCCAAACATGAGTTTTTCTAACACAAGTGCTCCAGAATTAGCTTCCCAAACACAAGGCCAGAAATTTATGCTGTAACTTAATACTTTTTTTCACTTTCCTATGAAATACAATAACGCTCTTTCAATATGAATGAGGCTCAGGGTCAGAGCTAAAGTTTCCGCTTTGTCCAAACCCATTAATTTTGTTAGGTTTTATTTGCCTGTTTTGGAATAATGTTTCTAAATGTTAGGTTTATACCAAAATAAATTCATTATTGGCCTGGGTTCATTTTATTTATTACTAATCTATGCTTTTCCAGTGATACAGAATATTTATAGAAGTTATACTGCATGTTGGTTTTGGTCTCCTTTGAACATAGCGTAACCACAGTAAAAAACACAGGTAAGTTGCTTGGGTCAGGAAGAATTGTATTAATCACCTGTATGTAGTGACAAGACAAAGGAAACTGAAAAGGGTAGGTTTCGATTACAAATTAGAAGGGATTCTTCACTATGAGGGTGGTAAGGCACTGGAACAGGTTTCCCAGAGAAGTCCCGGATGTCCCAACCCTGGCAGTGTTCAAAGCCAGGTTGGACAGGGCTTGGAGCAACCTAACCTGGTTGAAGGTGTCCCTACCCATGGCAGGATTGCTTCCAACCCAAAGGACTCTGTGATTCTCTGATTTTATTATTGTGAAAGATGGAAAATACTGATATACAAAATATATAAATATATAAATTCTGAAGGAATTTCGATTCCAGTTTCAAATATACATTCTGAATCACCTCAACATAGCTACAAAGGTGTAAATAAAATAATAAAGGTCTTCTGCAAGGGAAAGGAGTGACTCCAAATCCTTACTGATTATGTGGGAACTCTGAAAAAGACCAGAATTAAGTCAATTTCATGCAACTGTGCACCAGATGGTAAGAATGGAGGTGAATGGTAAGAATGAAGGTGAATGGTAAGAATAGACATGTCCAGGACATCTGCTGAAATTATCAGTATAAGAACATGCCGGGGATTCAGAGAAAGAGAACTTACAAAAAGTTGAATATTTTTGTTAGCTACAAAAACAGCCATGGCACAATTTTCTCCTTGAATCTGCTATGTGCATCCAAAAGATAGATTAGGATTTCTGGTCATACCACTCCACACAAAGTGCTTCTTGCTCTTAAAGTTGAAATGATACATATAAGTTTTACAGTGAAATAACTAATTGTAGTAGGTAAAAATGGGCACTAACGTCTAGCTTCTAAAATTTCAGAATTTCACATTTGTAGAACTTGTAACAAAAAAGTAAGAAATTCTTGAATTACCTTTAGAGAAAATTAGTACTTTTAATAATTTCACTTATTCTATTACCAAATACAATTTGAATTTTTGGGCTAAATATAATTTTTTTGAAATTGATGCTTGCTACCATAAAGTCTTATTTAAATAATCTTTTAAAATGGTTCAAGAGTTCTGAATTGCTATTTTTTTCTATTTTTTCTAATTTTACCAAGGTAAAATGAATTTGTTTAAAATTATGTATTTAAGATTACATTTAACTCACCCCCCCAAAAAAACCACACTAAAATGGACAATTTTTATAGAATCGTAGAATCATAGAATAGTTAGGGTTGGAAAGGACCTTAAGATCATCAAGTTCCAACCCCCCTGCCATGGACAGGGACACCTCGCTCTAAACCACATCACCTAAGGCCTCGTCCAACCTGGCCTTGAACACTGCCAGGGATGGAGCATTCACAACCTCCCTGGACAACCTATTCCAGTGCCTCACCACCCTAACAGGAAAGAATTTCCTCCTTATATCCAAGCTAAACTTCCCCTGTTTAAGTTTTAACCCATTACCCCTTGACCTACCACTACAGTCCCTAATGAAGAGTCCATCCCCAGCATCCCTATATGCCCCCTTCAGATACTGGATGGCTGCTATGAGGTCTCCACTCAGCCTTCTCTTCTCCAGGCTGAACAGTCCCAACTTTCTCAGCCTGTCTTCATATGGGAGGTGCTCCAGTCCCCTGTTCATTCTCGTGGCCCTCCTCTGGACTTGTTCCAACAGATCCATGTCCTTTTTATATTGAGGACACCAGAACTGCACACAGTACTCCAAGTGAGGTCTCACAAGAGCAGAATAAAGGGGCAGGATCACCTCCTTTGACCTGCTGGTCACACTCCTTTTGATGCAGCCCAGGATACAGTTGGCTTTCTGGGCTGCAAGCACACACTGCTGGCTCATGTTCATCATCGACCAGCACCCCCAAGTCCTCCTCCGCAGGGCTGCTCTGAATCTCTTCTCTGCCCAGCCTGTAGCTGTGCCTGGGATTGCTCCGACCCAAGTGTAGGACCTTGCACTTGGCATGGTTAAACTTCATGAGGTTGGCATCAGCCCACCTCACAAGCGTGTCAAGGTCCCTCTGGATGGCATTCCTTCCTTCCAGTGTATCAACCGAACCACACAGCTTGGTGTCATCGGCAAACTTGCTGAGGATGCACTCAATCCCACCTTCCATGTCAGTGACGAAGATGTTAAACAAGACCAGTCCCAACACTGATCCCTCAGGGACACCACTCGTAACTGGCCTCCAGCCGGACATTGAACCATTGACCACAACTCTTTGTGTGTGGCCATCCAGCCAGTTCTTTATCCACCAAGTTGTCCATTCATCAAATTGATGTCTCTGAATTTTGATCCATCATGTGAAATTGTTACTTGACTGTACAAATTTTGTCAAAGCTTTAAATTTTCCTTTTATTTTAGCACAAGGTTTTCTTACATTTTTTTCTTTAACAAGTAAAACTCTCATTGTGCAAAAGAGTCATCTCACTTCTGTAAATGTGTTTGGACAGCAACGATTCAGTAAGGAAATGCTATCAGATAACATCAACCAGATATTATGGTAAATGGGTAAAACATTCTTTTCTTCACATTTAGGCTGAGATGAAACCTCAGGTTTTAGTGGTAAGAAGATCTTAAAGCATTTATTCAAACAGATAGGAATTAATTATTGAAATTCGAAGTAAATGAAAATGCAAAGGTGTCAAAATTTTCAAGGAAACAATTACAAGTGTCTCTTTGATTGCTGTAAATTGGACTTTCAGTTATTTCATAATATACTGTAATTTCCTCCTTTTTGTCATTTGAATTCAGTTACAGTTATTTTATGATACATTGTAAAGTTTAATATAACACATATTTTCCAAGAATAATGGCAGTAAGCCTTGCTTTGACGAAAACCATATATTCAATCCTGGCTTAATGCAACAGAAAGATAAACATCACCTGAAAATTAATAAATGCAAGGATTAAAGAAATTAATTGCCAAGGATTTTCTGTGCAAGTGAAGATACAGCATATTAGATAGAACTGGGAGAAATTAATACGTACTAGTATAATGTAAGTGTGGTTTTGTTTCACCACATTACTTATATTAGTTTAACCTAGTTTTAAGTTTTTCAAAGTTCTAATTACCTAATTAAATATAGTTCAGGAATTTTATTCTTTTTTTCAGCACAGAGGGACTTGATGAAAGAGAAAGAATGCTAGAAAAATAAAAACTTGTCAACAGATATTAATGTAATATTACCACAATAAGCTTTTCTAGTCTGAAGTTTGGGCTGGGAGTCAGACTACTGGCATTCAGCACTTTCAAATATCATGTGCTAACCTATGTGAGCATTCAGTATGCTTTGGTAAATGAACCCACTTATGTTTAAGACTTGGATAAGAAGAGAAGGAAGACTCTAATTAGACTTTTCTAGAACAACATGAATTCAAAATGTACGCATTTTTAGAAAACTGTCATAGAATAACTAGTGATTACTTCACCTCGAGTGTATACAATGGTACACTTCTAAAACTCTTAATCTGGTAAGTGGGGGAACAAAAGTAGTCTTGGCTTACTCTCAGGTTGTTTCCTGAAAACTCAAAAGAATTAAGAGCTGGTGTTTCTGGGGGACATATTAACTTAAAGAAATGTCTTGTGTTCTAAAACTTACTATATTGTGAAAACAACTGAGTGGAAGATTACTTTGCCAGTGTACCACAACTGCTTTGTCCCACAAATAATACAAATGTCACTAATGCACTCCTGACAAAGCAAACATTTTAACACTCCTTAATCAAAGGCCTAGTTGAAACATGCCTTACATTGAGGTATTGTATCTCAGATTATGCAACCTGAGCTACTGAAGCAGGTTGCATGTTAATATATCTGTCTTTTAATCCAATGTATTTCATTGACCAAGAGATCAGGAAAAAGAAAAAAAAACAAAACAGAAAACAAATATATAATTTCTATTGTAAAACAAAAAAAAAAAAAACACCCTCATTTAGTCTCTGAAAATTACATCATGAGGTTTATCACAAATACTTAAAATTTTTAAAAGAAAAACAGAATATGAAATATTTTCTTCAAAAAGTGTAGAAAAAGTATTAAACATTTTTTATACTGCAATGTGGCATTTTAATGTTTTTGTCAATGGTACTTATAACACTCTAAGAGCCACACTGATTCCTTCAGATGAAGGAATTTACAGTAAGAATTGCTATTTTGTCTTACAGCTTTTGCAGCGCGTCTTTCTGTGTTTATGTATGGGACGCTATCCCCTTTCACAAACATTCTTATTTATTTTATGTATCTTTCAGCCCATATACAAGCTATCCTATACAAGAAAAAAGGACTAAGAGAAAAAGAAAAATTAAGACCACAAGAGGAAGCTTTTATTGTTAATGTATGTGTAACCTTAATACTCCTGAGTCAAACTTGCACTATATTAGTGATGTCTGTGTTTTCAGAAATTAGTACACCCTACAATGTCTTTGGAAGATTGATTGCGTCACAGGAATTAAAAACAAAGAAATGTTGAGAGTTTCAATAAAAACCCATTTGTATGCTGAATGGCCCCACGAGGCTGGCTAACAGGCTATTGAACATACATTGCTAGGCTTAATTTATTAGCAGCTTTTAAACTGAAGTCCTTTCGGAGGTATGATCGGAAAATGGTGACTGTAAAAGCATTTCCACTTGAGCATATAGGGGTTTGTTTGCGAAAGCTCACATCCCTATTTAAGCAATGCAGCCCTTACAAAGCAAAATATCCATTCCTGTGTAAGCCCTACAGAATCATTAACAGTGATTCATATTTCTGACTACATAGATTTAGTATGCAACTGTTAACAACTAACTCAGGAAAGAAAAATCGTTGTAATTCCTGAGTTTTGGAAGAAATTTCATGCCAAAAATGTCTTCCAGTTGGCTGGAGACCATGGGCCAAGCCTTTGAATTAATACCAGAAGTACAGCCTCATTTCCCATTTGATGCAAATTGTCCTGGATTACTTTCACCACTAAGCCTTCCACAAGCTCTAATTGCTTCCTGCACTTCCACAAGTTCTCTCATCCTTTTTTTTCTTTCTTCTTTAAACCCTATTATCAATTTCTTGTGACAACATGAATGTCTGGTTCAGGTTGGTTTTTTTTTTTTTCCGATTTGTTCAATCATTTGTTCAATCAGACATTTCTATCAATTTTCTTCACTTTGAACTTCCTGGGTACTACCGTACTGCTTTGCTGTTAAAGTATTGCTTTGCTTGTCCTAGCCTTTTACTGTGGGATACTTAATATATTTGAAATCTGGTGAAAGAGTGAAAGACATTCTCTTCATCATTTCACCCCTCCCCCTTTCACCCTATTGCATAGTATGTGATAATATGTCTAGGACAAGATGACTTTGTGACAGACTATGAAACAGAAAAGCCAGATTTCAACTTAATGATAGCTTTAATTTAGGGTGAGTAAAACAGAAATGGAGAAAAGGGAAACACTAAATTTTAATTTAGAGGTACTGAACAGTTCAAACAGCTAACAAAGGTATTGTAAGAAATACAATTTACATCAATTTTGAAAGGAAAAAAGCAGAAACCACAATTACAAATAGTTCCAGATTTATGCCTAGCCAAGCAAATAGGAAGACAGAGGCAGATAATAATGTGATTACTTTGGTAATGATATGCATTAGATACATTACGGGAAACAATAATACTCCCTACTGAATGCAGTCAATCCACTTATTGATTTTTCTTAATGATAAAAGCACTGCTCCAAAACCAAAAAGAGATATCCTTTATTTATTCTTCCTCCCTCGTGAGTTCCATCTCCACAGTCCCCTTGATGCAGAGTAGTAGACACAGATAATGGAGTAATGTATCTCTAATCTGATACCTACTGGGGCAGGGTAATGCTTCAGATCTCTGGATCACGGCTGTTACTGAATAACAAGCAACCAACCAACAAAATCAGTTAAGTTTTTGCTTAAAACATAGGTTAATTTTATTTCATTTAATTTATCTTCTTTTTCTCCAGGTTTTAAGTATCTATAAACATATGCTTCTTTCAATGAGTTCATCTTACTGCAGAGGTAGCTAAATCTCCCTTATGGGTTGCTCCAAAGTCCTTGCAGTCCTTGCATGCTCTCCTTCAACTTATATTTAATATGGCTAGATGTTTAGCAAACTTGCAAACTACAGATGCACCAAAGCTTCATCTTCTGTGTTGCCAGACCCTGTTTTCAGCAATGAGAAAGATGTCTGACACCCAGAATCAAATAAAGCTCTATAGCAAAGTAAAGTTTTGGTTCTGACTCTTTTTTTTTTTCATGAGAATCCCTAAATAGGTAAAGGGAAAGAGCAGAATTGAGTCAAAAGTCACTCGTATGATTGATTGGATATAACAGTAAAATCAACGTATTTATACCAATCATTTTTATTATGGCTGATTTTCATTCCTTGTCATTTCAAGTCCCATTTTCTGAGCGCAGAGAAAAACAAAAGCGCTCTAGATCAGGCTGCTATTCCTTGAGCAGATCAGTTTAAACATACCACCAATGTCTGGAAATGTCTAAGATGACAAAGCTCTGATCATCTAGAGGTAGTAGACTAGCCATTTAGTATCCTTTACTATCACCAGTATAGACACCTTTATGATAGGTATGTAACTAACATATTTTCACATGAAGCAATAAAACAAGAGACAAGATACAAATAAAGAACCTGAGAAACACCAGGTTTTAGTGTAATGTTGTTAATTAATGTATGGCTTAACACACTTTTTGATACAAATATGTAGCTTGGAATCCAAAATCACGGATTTGGGACAGAACTAATTATTGGTTTTGGTTAAAAAATAATTATATTCATCATAATCTTTTTCATGTACCTAATTTTGATACTACTCTCTCAAGAATTGAGAACACATAACTAAATAGAGATCAATTCAGAATCAGTATATATAGCATACGATTCAAACGTTCTAATCTTACTACATAAATGTAGGCCTCTACGTTCATGTTTAGAAACAAATTTTCTCACAAATACTATGTCTTCACAGTTTCTGTTGACTTGTGTCAAAAATCTTCCACTGAAATGCCTTCTTACAGCACTAGAAGCCTAAGCAGGCAGTGAAATTTGATTGTTACTATTTAGGTCTTTTGAATGCACTCTCAAAAAACGTATTTTTATTAATTCCTGTCTCAAAGATATGGCAATGATTTTGTTGATCACCCTGTTCTTAAATCAAATAAGGAATGTAATTCAGGCTACAAAGCTGGGCCAAAGTGTGGGACCTTATAAAGAACCTCAAGGAGCTCCAGTTATCATATGAAATACCACCAGCCACATACACAATCTCTTCCTCTTGTGCATCTGAGGACTGCTGTGGCTCTCACTGCAAAAATAAAAGCGAGGGCATGAAGAAGTGGCAGAAAACAGGGAGATGCCCATCCAGCTGTTTGAATTGGTGAATACAGTTATGTAAGAGACAGCAACAATAGAAGCTGTCTTTGAAATGGAGAAAAAAACTTCATTTGTCAAAACTGGTCAAAGTGACAACTGTGAATGGAGGAGGTGGAAATTTCCAGCAATGCAAGAAACAGGGAGCAAGAAAATAAGTTTAAAATCTGAATACCAATTAAAGAGGTGAAGAATGAAAGATGAGAAACAAGATTAAAAAACAAAGGATGATGAAATGCAAAATGAGCAACAAAAAAATTGGCAACAAAAATTCAGTCACGTGGACTTCAGTTAAAAGTACTTACATTTTTTTTTCTGAAAAAAAAAAACAACCCAGTAAACCAAACCAAAATCAAAACCACAAGTAGAGTGGCAGGGAAGGTAGTCATAGAATTATAGAATAGTCAGGGTTGGAAAAGACCTTAAGATCATCTAGTTCCAAACCCCCACCCACAGGCAGGAATACCTCACACTGTACATTGTAGTCCACGTCTCTGTCCAATCTGGCCTTGAACATTGCCAGGAATGAAGCATTCGTCACTTCTTTGGGCAACGTGTTCAGTGCCTCACCACCCTCACTGTAAAGAAGTTCTTCCTTACATCTAAACTGAACTTTCTTGATGAAGATTTCCTTTCTGGCATCTTTGTAGGCCCCCTTCAGATATTGGAAGGCTGCTATGAGGTCTCCACTCAGCCTTCTCCAGGTTGAGCAGCCCTAACTTTCTCAGTCTGTTGTCATATAGGAGGTACTCCAGCTCCCTAATCATCCTCATGACCCTCCTCCAGACTTGCTCCAACAGCTCCATATCGTTCTTATATTGAGGACACCAAAACTGCACACAGTGCTCAAAGCGGGGCCTCACAAGAACAGAGTGGAGGACAAGATCACCTCCTTTGACCTGCTGGCCACGCTCCTTTTGATGCAGCCCAGGATACAGTTGGCTTTCTGGGTTGCAAGTGCACACTGAAGCCGGCTCATGTTCATTTTCTCATCAACCAACAACCCCAAGTCCTTCTCCGCAGGGCTGCTCTGAATCTCTTCTCTGCCCAACCTGCAGCTGTGGCTGGGATTGCCCTGACCCAGATGTAGGACTTTTTACTTGGCTTGGTTAAACTTCATGAGGTTGTCATCTGCCCACCTCTCAAGCATGTCAAGGTCCCTCTGGATGGCATTCCTTCCCTCCAGCGTGTCAACCGAACCACACAGCTTGGTGTCATCAGCAAACTTGCTGAGGGTACACTTAATCACACTGTCCATGCCACTGACAAAGATGTTGAAGAGGATCAGCCCCAACATTGACACCTGAGGGGCACTACTTGTTACTGGTCTCAACTTGGACATTCAGTCATCGACTGCAACTCCCTGTGTGGGGCCACGCAGCCAAATCTTTATCATTAAATGTTATATTTTACCTGGTTTCCCCTAGGACTGTAGCTCATACCCTCATTTTTAAAAATACTATAATTATCAGTCTACAGATAAAATACATTGAATACTCAGAAATTATGCTGTTTCTGTGACCAGATAAAAATAAGGTACTAGAAGGAATGTGGAGATCTCTCTTTTAAGTAGATTTTAACTCTTAGAATATTGAGACTGATTTACAAATTTAACAAATGTAATTTATGTCTTCTCTAATAGTTACTTATGGGAAAAGTATGCAACAAAACAAAACTAGAACATAATCCACCACCAAATAACAGTAGCAAAGACCTGGCATGATCTGCAGCACCTCAGGACAGTAAACCAGCCACTCCCTCAAAGCCTTTAAAGAAGTCGCAGAGGAAGGAAAAATGTGTTTCAATTAGGTGAACAAAATCACAGTATCACAGTATGCTAGAGATTGGAAGGGACCTCATAAGATCATCTTGTCCAGTCCCCCTGCCAAGCAGGAACACCTAGATAAGTTTACACGAAAATGCGTCCAGGTGTGTTTTGAATGTCTCCAGAGAAGGAGACTCCACAACCTCCCTGGGCAGCCTGTTCCAGTGTTCTGTCACCCTCACTGAGAAGAAATTTCTTCTCAGGTTTAAGTGGAACCTCTTGTGTTCCAGTTTGTACCCATTGCCCCTTTTCCTATCATTGTTTGCCACTGAGAAGAGCCTGGCTCCATCCTCGTGACACTCCCCCTTTATATATTTGTATACACTAATAAGGTCACCCCTCAGTCTCCTCTTTTCCAAACTATAGAGACCCAGCTCCCTCAGTCTTTCCTCATAAGGGAGATGCTCCACTCCCTTAATCATCTTAGTTGCCCTGCACTGGACTCTCTCCAGCAGGTCCCTGTCCTTCTTAAACTGAGGGGCCCAGAACTGGACAAAATATTCCAGATGCGGTCCCACCAGGGCAAAGTAGAGGGGAAGGAGGACCTCTCTACCTACTAACCACCCCCCTTCTAATACACCCCAGGATGCCATTGGCCTTCTTGGCCACAAGGGCACAGTGTCGGCTCATGGTCATCCTGTCGTCCACTAGGACCCCCAGGTCCCTCTCCCCTACACTGCTCTCTAACAGGTCATTCCCCAACCTATACCGGAACTAGGGTTGTTCCTGCCCAGATGCAGGACTCTACACTTTCCCTTGTTATATTTCATCAAGTTATTCCCTGCCCAACTCTCCAGCCTGTCCAGGTCTCACTGGATCGCAGCACAGCCTTCTGGCATGTCAGTCACTCCACCCAGCTTAGTGTCATCAGCAAACTTGCTAATAGTACACTCAATTCCCTCATCTAAATCATTGATGAATATATTAAATAATACTGGTCCCAATACTGATGACTTATTCTTGTTCAATCCATCCTGAAATCAATGGAAATAGGAGTACACATTTCAAGCCTTTTCAGGTATGTTCATCATTCACTTATACACTGATTTCAACCACTAAGGTTGGCATTTATCAGCTCTGCAAATCTGATCCAATACAGCTGTAAAACTTAACGAAATGCACACTTTAGACTTTAAAAATATTCAGTATAAAGTCCGGGTCTTCTCTTCTCCTGGTCACTTACTCTGATCAAATTTTTCTGGTCTTATGTTAATTCCAAAAATCAAGGGAGCTAAATCACGATGCTTCCATGCTTCAGCTTAACAGCAACTCACGCCCTGCTTACTCCCAATATGTGACAGAAACGCATTACAAGGTCACTCCTTGTATAGGCACACATTCTGAGATAAATCTAATTTTGTGTGTTCTTGTACAACTGTTGTATAAAGAAAACTAGAAATCTCTTCATATCACAGGTTGTAGTTTCATCAGCATGCTTCCAGCCAATTGTTTTACATGTTCCTGCAGGATGAATCGCACTTTTTTCCTGAATGATTAGCGACTGAGAATGTATCATTGAACATGTAAGAAAATTTTTATCATCTCCCTTACAATCTAATTCATTTTCACTCTCATAACAATGAAAAGATAGGACATCTCCATATGCAGCATGTTCATTTTTCTGGGAAAGAGCAGGAAATATTGCGGGGGGGTGGGAAATAAAAATATTTTGCATTTTTTTTTTATGATCCATTTGCAAATATAAACATTTCTGAGTGGTTAAGCAAATAAAGCAAGGAAACAAAGAAATAAAGTGTTAGCTTTTAAAGATTAAATTAAGAGAGTAGCAAGAAGACCCATAATTCAATCATTATTAAGAACCTAAAGATTTTCTTGCATCCTCATTATTAAAAGGAGATGTACCATTATTTAAAGTTACTATATTAGGTTCTCTGTTTCTTTCATCTTTAATTAGACCCTTCCCAGCTTTAAAATGTACATATTTAATTCTTCAGTTCAGACAGAGATAATTCTTTGAAGATTGAATGCTGTCTTTAGTCAGTGGTTGTACTTCCCATAACCCCAGCCAAACATGAGTAGAGAGCTTTTGCAAAAACTGTTTACATTTATTTTTAATAGAATACTACAGGAACATGATTTTCACATTTTTTACATCTGGAAATATCCAGGATTTTTTGATTCTTCATTTTCTTCCATCCATCCTTAAACTTTAGGTATTCAAAACAGAGCTAATACCTTTATTTTGAAATCTGCACTCGAAATGCAGATGGTGATGTTTGTTGCTCAGCAAAAGAGTATTTGTTGAATGAAAGAAAATTGGTAGGTGATTTTGAAATTTATATATATATATACCTAATAAGCTATAAGAATCTGACACACACACCCCCCTTAAAATAACATTGAAGCAATCTTAGCCTACTTATCTTCAACAGGCAATGCAGCTATATAGAATAACAAGTTTCCATGTGATTAGAAAGCAGGCAAAAATATAAAATATGAAGTATTCCTACCCATATTCTTATTTCATGTTGAAATATGAACATTGGCAAAAACAATGAAAATACAAAATTATGTATCCTTAAATACAGGAAAACATTATATGTTGCAACTGGGCTTCCAGGTTAACATGCTACCACTGATTAAAAAATAAAACTCTCTGTCATACTTCACCTATTTTGGCTTTGGATATTTTGGCTCATGATGCTAGAATCCTCCTTTTGCTATAAGATAACCAGCCCAAGGAAAGGAAAAGTGAAATTTAACGAACTAAAGAGTTTGGTATCTCAGCTTCCTCCTGAACATCTAAGTGGAAACCCAGGGATGATTTAGCTTCCACGCTAACAGCAGCTGTTGTCTTGTCTGATCAGTGTGACTGTAAAACCCTACGAAGATGAGTTTATGGTATTTCGGAGGACATCTAGCACTCATTTTTCACACAAAGTGTGCTGGTGAGCAGAGAAGTGGAGGGGGGAGGAGGAACCAGCCCCACACAGGCTGCAGAAATGCTCTCTGTGGTTGTTCCACCCCTGCCATTGAGAAGCAGAGCTGAAGCACAGTCTTGTATCTCAGACCAGCAGTTCCCTCTCCTTCTGCTTATGCTGTGAATGTCTGGAGACCAGCTTACATTTACGAGGACACTTAAAAAACAAGATGCAGAGGCCTGCTGCATAACTTGCATTTGCAACCTGTTGCAGCACCATGCGGTGGCAAAAACGAAGTGCTGCAGTCTAATAAAATGCTTTAAAATTTATTTCTCTGAAGAAAAAACTGCTTGGCGAATAAAACCATAAACATAAGTCCATAGGAGACTTCAAAAACTGATTATTTTTTTTTTTTAAGACAAAATATAAATTTTCCTGTTTGATAGAAATAGTATTTTCTTTGTGATTACAGTAGTGGAAAGTGGTAGTGTGCGGAGATGCTTTAAGAATACTGAAAATAAAAACGTTTTCTACCATGTTAAATGCTGCTGGAGGAATAAACACAGCCCTGTGTGAAGGCCTATATATTTGCAAAGTATGTTTTAATTACATTTTTGGGGAAAGAAGCTCATTAATTTTGTATTTTCATGACCATTCACATAAAAGACTTAGACAAGGATTGTTGTTATTATAGTAAAAATACTAGTTTCAAAAAGAAAAATAAAGCATTTAAACATGCATCTGCAGCACTCAGAAAGTGAGTAAAATGAAATGTTACATACTTTCCTCCTACTGGTAATCAGCAGAGCTTAATACAGAGGAAATTGTGTTCAGGTGAACTTCAGTTGATTTATTATGGCTGTTCAGAAGAACTTCTACCTGAAAGTCAGTGTGGTTTCAGGGCTAATAGAAGTACCACAGACATGGTATTTGTTCTCAGACAATTGCAAGAAAAGTGTGGAGAACTGAATAAGGGGTTATACGTAACTTTCGTTGACCTCACCAAAGCTTTTGACACTGTGAGTAGGAAAGGCTTATGGCTGATCTTAGAACGATTAGGTTGTCCCCCAAGTTCCTCAAAATGATTATTCTGTTACATGAGGATCAGCAAGGCCAAGTCAGGTATGGCGATGCACTCTCTGAGCCTTTCCCAGTAACCAATGGTGTGAAACAAGGTTGCGTTCTCGCACCGACCTTATTCACAATCTTCTTTAGCATGATGCTCCAAAGGGTTACAGCAGACCTCGACGAACAAGACGGCATTTATATTCGATATCGTACCGATGGTAGCCTATTCAATCTAAGGGGACTGAAGGCCCACACTAAGACCCTAAACCATCTTGTCCGTGAACTGCTCTTTGCTGATGATGCCGCCCTTGTTGCCCACACAGAAGCAGCCCTGCAGCGTTTAACATCTTGCTTTGCGGAGGCGTCTGAGGTTTTTGGGCTGAAAGGCAGCTTGAATAAGACAGTAGTCCTCTACTAACCTGCACCATAAGAAGATCATCGCCATCCCCATATTACCATCAGCAAGTCAGACCTTAAGACAGTTCAGCAGTTCAGCTATCTGGGAAGCATCATTTCCTCGGATGCCACGATCGACAAAGAGATAGACAACAGAATAGCAAAGGCATATAGAGCCTTTGGAAAACTCCATAAAAGAGTCTGGTGTAATAAACACCTGAAGAAAAGTACAAAGGTCAGTGTCTACAGAGCCATTGTATTGTCTACTCTTTTATATGGGTCTGAATCATGGGTCATCTACCGTCATCACCTGCGACTCCTGGAACGCTTTCATCAGCGCTGCCTCCGTACAATTCTAAACATCCATTGGACTGACTATGTGTCTAATGTCACTGTCCTCGAACAGGCAGGGGTCACCAGCATCGAGGCCACATTGCTGAAACTGCAGCTGCGCTGGGCAGGGCACATCTCTAGAATGAAGGATCACCGCCTCCCCAAGATCGTGTTTTATGGTGAACTTGCCACCGGTAGCCGCAAGAGAGGTGCCCCAAAGAAGAGATACAAGGACTCCCTGAAACAATACCTTAGCCTTGGCCATATTGACTACCATCAGTGGTCCACCTTGGCCTCCAATCGGGAGACTTGGAGGGACACCATACATAATGCCGCTGACTCCTTTGAGTGCTCACGAAGAACTAGTCTCGAGGAGAAAAGACAACGGAGGAAGTATCGTGTCCCACCTGTTCCACCCAAGGAGACCTTCTGCTGTGCTTTTTGTAGCCAGATTTGCCTATCCCACATTGGCCTTCTTAGTCATCAGCGCGCTTGTAGTAAGCGTGGGTAAAAGCCCTTCCCAAATCTTCTTTCGCAAAGTCAAGCCATGATGATATCAAGATCCTACACAACTACCTGAACATTCTCACACAGATCCCCCATTTTGTCTCTATCCACAAAACACTGATTCATTGAAGCAGATGGTGAGAAAAGTTAATTGAATAAATCTTAGAGAGGAGTTCAGATCTGGCAGTAAAATACAAAATTCTTCTACTTATGTGCGTGTGCATAACATGCAAACCCCTGAAACATTTTATTTGCATTCCACATGTAGGTCCTAAGCCAAAAAAACCCTGAAGTGCAGAAATAGCACAGTGCCCCTGAAAAACACCTTAATGAATTTGCACATATATCCACAAAACATATGATAAGGAAGAATCAGTGAAATACTAATGGAAAAAGAAATCATTTCCCCATAAGAAGGCAAGGTAAGATTTAAAGGGAACCAAATTATGTCTTCAGGGTAAAGACTGGTCTGTTGGCAGCACTTAACTAAATTTGATTGAAAGCAGCTAATGATTCTGAAGTGTAGAAATATTAGACTACTTGTACTAACAGAAACTGTATTCCACTTTGATGATCTAATTCTTAAAATGTATAGTAGAAATACACAACAAACACAAAGGGCTGAAGCCAGCTCCTTGTAGCACTCAGCTGGTGAGTCATTGGCTTCCAACATTTTGTGGCACATTGCCTACGTTTCAAAAGTCCAGCAAATGCATGAAGTTCTGAAAACTTCTGTATGTTACAAATCTGAATTTGAGTTGAAATACAATGTGTGAACATATAACACTGCTATGGATGCACATGGCTAGTGTAAAAGAATGTTCTATATGTTTTAAAGGACAAAACCAACATGACATACAATTTAACTCATCCAGTGATAATCAAAGTGCTATAATGAGCAGGATTTTACAAATCTGTTACTGTGTTTTGTCCTTTTCACTGGGTTTATTCTGCTCCCACTTAGTAACTCAGAACAATGATCCCTAAATTCATGGTCAGCTAAATGAGCTTACATGTTGGTCTTCAGCATGATTAAGAAAAAGATATTGCAGAGGACTATACCTCTCTGTGTGCCCCTCACAAAAATATAATACTCCTAGGAAAATGTACAATGTATCATGAACAGAGTGATGTTTGGAGACGGCCTTTGCACTCCAAGGATATTTAGGCCATTGCAAAATTATTGTTAATTCCATTGATGTACATTGAACAGCTACCATTAACACAATGAACTAGAGAGTCATGGAAACACATCTTAGGTCTTCTAGCAAGATTTGTGTTTAGGGCTTTGGGTGGGCTAATAAAATAAGATAAAATAATAATAATAACACTTGTTCAAAGCAAAATATAAAAACTGGCAATGTTGAATTATTTATAGTAATAATTAATTAATGAAAGGCATCCTCACATGGCAGTAGCAGCTGCTGACTGAAAGACCCTGTCTGGACCAGTAGTCATTTCACCTCTATTTGTTCCACAAAACCTAGATGGACTAATATTGAGGTCCAATTTGAATGTTTTTTGAAAAAGAATAAACAAAATAACCAAACACCTTTGTGTCTTTAATTTTAAGGAGGTTTTTTAGTTTGTATATTCACAACTAGAAATTTGAAATCAATTGCTCCTCTTTCTGGATTATTTTGATATATACATCAGCAAATAAATTACCTACAAAATAATGAATGTGATATTTCAGAAGGTGATTTACAAATGTGGAAAATGTTGTTTTCCTCAATTCCAATAAAAGGGAAAAAGCATGGTGACTTTTTCAAAATCATCCAGATTGCAAGGCAAACACACAGAGAACAGAATCCATTTTGGTGCCCTCCTGAAACTCAAGCCAGTTATATGGTCATTAGTTTTTCATAAAAACTTCAGCCTTTGTTCCACTTTACTCCAAAGTATTTTCTATAACATCAGTATCTACTAATGCTTTTGCAAAATTATACAGTCACAGGATGATCTGGGTTTGAAGGAACCTTTAAAGGTCACCTAACCTAACCTCCCCTACAATGACAGGGACACATTGAATTAGAGCAAACTCTTCCTTGTTGTGTCTCCAAAATACACATATTTGTGAAACTACTGTTTTTGTTTGCCTAATCTCTTAAATATCTTTGACTTTTCTGTATGTAAGCATTTGGCTTGATAATTAAGTTTCCTGAATAAATACTCAAGCTAAGAACCACACACTGCCAACATTGCAAACATAGTACCTCTATAAAAGAAAACATAAAAAAAAAGGAACCAAGGTAAATCCTCTAGTTTGATCTTAATGTTATAAAAAAGATTAAGTCAAATTATGAAAGAATGCGAGGTTATTCAGATGGAACTGGGAGAAACAGTCTAAACAGTTTACTGGATTTGGTAGGTTAGTATCCTTCTTTATAACCTTTCTAGAAAAAGGAAAATAGGGTGGCCCTATCTGGCTTGATATTTTGTAATCGAGTTCCATAAAAGCTGATGCTTGTGTTGGTAGAAGAATAGACAAATTCAAAAGAAAATCATGAAATGAAACAAGACAATGTCTTGTACCGTAAATGGACCAGCTGGGCTTGAGCCAGGCCACTAGTAAAGATTTTTAGTGGTCTGCTCTGGGAGTAATTTTCTTTCAATTAATATTAATTTCATTAATAATTTTTTCACAAAACACAGGACCACACAAAGCTCTCTAAATCTGGGAGTCACTGTAAATGTAGGTATGGATTAAGGTGCAGTAAGGAAAGAAAAGTGGTCTGGAGAACCAGAGTTGCAGAAACAAGCTAAAAAGCAGAGACTTGACATGGAGACTTGAGATGGGTAGAAAGATTTATTTTCTCTTTCATTCTGACTCAAGAGGGGTACTCATGACTTGAATATCATTCTAGAAATGAAATGAACTTTTGTGTTCATCATCACGGGCTGAACGTGTGCTGCTAGAAAAGAACAGCTAAAAATAATGAAATTAATGTCTGTAGAGTATCAGTTACCTTCAAGGTTTAAGGAGTAAGTGCCACCTTGCAAAACAGTAGTCAAACATCTTGTTGGGCTTACTATCTCTAAAAAAAAAGAGAGGAATGCGGAGTAGAAGAAGGACTAAAAAGACAACTAGGAGAGACGCCTGTCTAGGAAAAGAGCATTAAAGGAATATCATTCATCTAGCCTACAAATATCAAAGAAGAGAAGGATCACTATCAACAGTCACCTGAAATGCATTTTAAACAGCGATTCTGGCTTACCAATACAGACAGAATTATAATGGTAAACAAATGAAAAAAAAAAAAAAAAAAAAGAAAAACTCTCTCACTTTCAAGCCTTACATGGCTTTGCAAAGTCTATCCCAGCATGTCAGTTTTTCAGGAGGGGATGTGAACCTGTGCAGAAGAATGAACAGTGGGAAGGAGGAAAAGCTTTGAGGGTGTACGAAAAGAGATTGTACAACAATAGTGCAGGGTTGGACTTAATGTTCCAAAGTCTTTCATATTTCTCCTCCTTTTCAGTTCCTAATTAGACCTCACAACATGTCTGTGACAAAGATATTCAGTTTTCTTCCTAACAGCTGAAACAGAAATGAGAGAAATAAGTTTGTGCTACTCTTCACTGAAATGTTCTATTATGGTCTTCACTAGAGTTACAGTTTCACCTTGTATCAAGGTATAATCACTGGAGCCGGCAACAAGTACACCTGTTGCTTACATGATTTGAGTTTTGTGGACAGAGCACAGAATGGAGAAGAAGGAAAAGGAAATCAACCAATAGCTGGATATGTTCATCATTCATCAACTAATAAGTAGCCATGAAAAACCTAATGTAATGATTGTGCCCTACTTGCATGAAACTTGTTTTTGTCTTCCAAAAAGTACAAAAAATCTTGGCTAAAATCTTGTTTAAAAAAGAAGAAGAGAGTGAGAGATTTACTTAAAAATCTTAAACAGAACCTAAAATTTTTATTTTGGTTTTATATGTCCACTATTGCCCTTTTAGGTGCAGAAGAATTGTATTTGCACATTTGTTTTTGTAGAAGTAAAGGAAGAAATGAAGATTCTTACATAGAGATGTAAACTCCAGAGGCAGGATTCTAAGAATAAAATGTAATTTTGCACAAAATCCTTTTCTGTAAATTTATCAACTCCAGAGCTCTCGCACCTTCCAGCAAGAAATTGCATTGGAACAACAGCAAAATATCTAAACAAATTTTAATGATGATGGCTGACTGTTGCTAAGTTTCCCAAAGTCAGAGTGTTCAGAGCTCTTAAATTAAGCACAGGAATGAGTGAAAACAATAGTCAGGGACAGAGCATGAACAACTGGTCTCCTTTTAGAAACTTTCAAAATTGCTTGATTTTACACAAGAATTTTCTCATTACCGTCTTTTGTGATCAGTGTTATTCTTGAAGCTACTAAAAATGTTTGTCTTTAAAGCAGTTGTTTCTTTGATTCATTTCTGAACTGAACATAGCTGCCATGACTCCCTCATTGGACAGATTAACAGTTTGGAGTTTCTCATTAATGTTTTGAAGATTAACATACATCATTGCTATTGGTACTATAGGTGTTACGTGTGTAATCTGTCTATGTGTCAAGTGGGAAAGACCCCATCGCATCAGGTTTTTTAACAGGTAAGAAGGTTGCAGCTAAACAGCTCATAATTGGTGTCAGTAATGTTTTTCTTTCTATTGTTTTTGGGTGGTTTTATTTTCCTGGCTGGGGCTGACCACTGAAAGGAAGAGCAGAATGTTTTAACAGACACAGAGTAGCCTGATTTATGTCTTACTGACAGTTTTCCATACTTTTCTAAAGATGGACAAGAAATGCTGCTTGTTTTGTCAGGAAATAGCAAATTTCCTGTCTGCATGATTTGGTTGGCTGATAGGGTTTTTCATTTTATGTTATCAGAAATTGCAGACCCTACATTTGAATAAACAAAAAAACTTCAACGTTCTACATGGGTGGCTGCACAAATCTTAACTATTAATTTTTAACCATAAATGTAAAAAAGTGTTCATGCACCTAACACATGCAGAGTGGAACTACACAGACCACTCTTTCCCTTACTAGCAGTGGATTTGGCCCTTTTTCCAAAGCACTTTATTAAAACAAAATAGCACCTTACATGTATATATATATATACACACACAAACACACACGTACTTATTTCTCCCTCAGAAGCTGTTCCCAATGCAATAATACAAAAAGGAAGTTTCTGCAGCTTCAGTCCTGCAAGTGTTCAGACTCATGACTGATATTCAAAACATCAGAGCCTTAGCATCTTACGAACAGCAATAAGAATAGGTGAAGATTATTAGGTTTATACATATGACACATAGTTTTCCATTATTCTTTTTTGTCTAAATCTATCTTTAAAACACTAAATTTAAAACCTGTGGCTACTCAGATGTATAAAAATTACATGCTCTTAGTATAAAAGCAATGAAAATATATATTCAGTCCAAGAGAAAGAAGTGACATTTCATTAAAAGACAAATCAGACAGGACTTTATTGTTACTATTATTTTTATTGTTACATTTCCTTCTCTCTTTAATTCATCACAGAAGACATCACAGCAGCTGACTTAAAAGCAAGCTGCTGGGAAAGGCAGAGTCTAAACAAACCTACTACTTACTTTCTGCTCTTGATTACGAATCAATGAGCAGGCACTACACAGTCCTTTGCCTTATAGTTTTTTCCTTCATGATTGAATTTCCCCCTTTGTAATAATTGCTGTTAGGACTGGTAACACCAAGTTCCAGAAAACAGTCTCACCAAGAGACTAAGTCCCCAGCTGGGATGTGAACTTGTGGCACTGAAGTGCAGGGGAAGAAGTGCATTGAAGCAGTGACAGAGTTTTGTCTTGCTAAAATAAGAACCAAATCTCTTCTGTAAGTAACTCAGTGCTGGCTGACTCCCTCTGTTTGCTCTCTACAGAATGGGATGCTGTACACTAGCTTGAAAAATGAAAGGCCTCTCATTTACACACGAAAAACTATCCTTGTCTGGCTCTCACAAGGGCAGACTGCTGTGCTGTGTACATAGAGTGCACGCAGGCACTCGGCCAGCTGCCCGCGTGCTGCTTGCATGCTGCACTTCTGTGGGCACCCAGCAGCCTGCCTGCTTTTTTCTTTGCCAAGAGCTGCCAATGGAGTTGAGAGCCAGAAGGTGCAGGCTTGCTCAGGCACAGTAGGGCTCCATCACAGGAAAATTAGAGTTTTATTTTCTCCGAGGCTTTTTTAGGAGGCAAGTTCTTCTGTGCATCACTGTGTAAAAAGATTCAGGTCAATATAACGGACTGTCTTGTTGAGTTGATCAGAAATCAAACAAACACACAATAATTTTTCCCCATATAACCAAAGGTAAACTAGGTCAATAATGTGAAATGCAGAGAGAGCTTGATTTGAAAAGCTTTCCTCACTTACTTTCACTATAGGCCCCCGCATTATGTATTTTAAGGTTGAACTATTAGAACCATGATACTAATTCCACATAAAGATAATTCATTTACTCCCCAGAACACAAGCACAAAACTGTCTTCAAAATAAGAACACAGAAAGAAAGAAAGCAACTTCTTTTCTTTTTTTTTATTAATTATAGAACATTCTTACCAAGTTCTTTTCCAGTTGCTTTTTCTCCCATTCTATTGCTCATTTCTCATATTTTTTTCCAAGAAAATATACTCTCCTTTTTTCTTAATTTTTGAACAATTTATTAAACATTTGTCTTCTGTGACTGTTATAGAGCCTATCTTTATTTATGTGCAGATTTTTCATTCTAATATAGTGGAAGAACGTGTACTGAATAGCTAAAGTAAGACAAAATAAACAAACAGACTGAAATATTTGCCAAAAAAAAAGCAACGTTTGCCCACAGATTTATCATTGTGTGAAAACTCATATGCTGTGATTATTTCATGTTTTACTTTAAAAATCTCCATGCATAGAGTACAGGCAGGAGCAGTAATTGGTTATAACTATTTTCCATTCAAGAGAAAACATTTTCCTTTAAAAGCATTTTATTACTTTTTTAAAAGGTGCTTCAAAATTACTTTGATTTGCTGTATGACTTTGTCATTTGTCCAGGCAGCTGTCCTAGAATTTTCTGCATTCTAATTTGAGAATGAAACTTTTCAAAGAAAAAAAGTTGCACTTCACATTTTTCAACTGCCTCCATGGTCAGCTGAGGCCAGATACACAAAGTTATTAAAGATCTAAGGATGCAGATAAGTGTCTCAGATGCCTGTCTCTTAGTACTTAATGCCTTCTTTTTGTACAGTTACCTGAATGGTCCATTCTAGTTGTCATGTTTATTTGCATCAGTATGGGAAGATTTGTAGTGTCACATGTTCAATATCACCTTGGCCATTGGACAACAGCAATCAGCATCTTAAGGTACTTAAAATAAAAATATATCAATATTGAGTAGCTTAAGGTAAGAACTGACTTTCATGCTCAAGGAAGAAGCATGCCCCATAAAGTGAAACTTACAGTCATTCTGCCACCAATGAGCCCTGACACTGTATTGAAATGTATACTGCCTCATCACAGCAGGAAAGGTAAGATTTTCTGGTCATGTAAGAGCGCACTACTCTCTGAGACCTAGAATAAATCTTATGAACTTGTCATGTATAGAGCAAGTGACTCCCCAGTTTTGCACATTCCAGAAGTCCACCATGCCTGAGAGCTGCATCTCCGTCTCTACACACTGGTGCTGGAAGCTAATTTTGAGACAGAGCTCAATAAAAGTCCATATCACAAATGCTTTCCACAGTTCAGAAATGCCTCGAAAGTCTTAGTTAGAAAATTAAAGAAGTCTATAGGCAGCTACACTCAGAAAAATGTTTTGTTGGTATTTTTTTTCTGTTTTTCCTTGCTTTTCTCTTTCTGTAAGTGTACATACAATTTCTTGATTGACTATCTAGCATCTTGCGTTGCTGGAAGTATGCATAAATTTTTCTCTCAATGTTAGCATTCCAGTTCATCCATCAGACACAAGTAATTACTTTCTCTACAAGTGAGGATCTAAATATAAAAAAGTGATTGAAACAACTCCCAGGAATTTCTGTGTATTTATCAAAAGCTAAAAAGTTTGGTATGAATTTCACTGTGAAAGAGTAAACTACCTTTAGTTTACCAAAAGAAGGAGGTCTACTTGCACACATAATGGATGACCCATCTGGCAGGGGCATGCAGTGGAGAAACAGGCAAAATTTTCAAGCCATCCCCAGATTTATGTCATGGAAGCACGACAGATACTTCTTTCTTCAATGAGACCAAGTAACAGTGCACATAAGTCATCAAAAGCATATTCATGTATTTCCACATATAGGAATGATCTTTGGACAGGACTGTGAACGGGAATTTTTCTCACATCTTGCTTCACCTGTAAATTCTCCCAGATGCTCTGGGAACATGTGATCTTCTTAACTATTCTACTCTCACCCAGTTTCTTTCTCTTTCTCTCTTCTCCATGAACTAAGGTCAGGGCCTTCAGCAGTTCACAGCAAATTTACAAGTGATTTAGTATAACCTTTGGACAACTTCATAAACCTGCCTACCCCCCCCTCCCCCCAGAAAAAAGGCAAAAAAAACAAGAAGAAAACAAAGATCCTTGATTTGTCAGTGCAGAGCAGATCAGGCTTCAGTTAAGTGTTCCTGAGTTTGAGCCAATTCCCTTAAATTCAAAAGGAATATATGAATTTTTTCAATTTGTCCTGGTCTCCAGATGGGATGTACTTCTCTTGTTCTGTTGTCTCTGCTGGGTGTGTAACTTCCTTGAATAACTGCAGATTGTTACAAAAAAAAAAAACAAAAAAAAAAAAAAAAATCACTGTCTGTTAAAGAACGAGCAGTTCTCACATCCACTTCCAAGGATTTCAGTTGTTGCTGCTTTAAAGAAAGCAACTTACTTTTTATCAACAATGTCATTTTAGGTCATGGGTTTGGCAAACTTCGGACGTTGTGTATCTTTGTCCTGGGTTCAGCAGCAGCAGTCATTTTTCTCCTTCTTAGTAGCTGGTGTAGTGCTGTGTTTTTGACTTGCAGCTTGATAACAGGTTAATGAACCACAAGCAAATCCAAACTTCTGTTTTCAGTGAAATTGTACATGTAAATTCTTACGTGATGCTGCTATAGTAGGATGAAGATTATTAAAACTTTCTAGACTACCATAAGTAAGGATGTGTGAATCATCTAGGATCTAAAGAACCATAAATATACCAATAATAATTTACACATAGATTTTTTCACCTCATAATCTTAAAGAGTTTCATGGACAGTTTTGTAATTGTTTACCCTGTGGATTTTGTTTTTAATTAACTCATCCTCAGCAATACAATTTAGTTGCTAATGAGTTTCTTGAATGAATAATGACAAATGTTTTATTCTTTTACCAAAAAAACCATTTTGCACAAAAGCTGTTGACTTAATTCTATGCAGGATTTATCCACAAAAGTTATCTACTATTAGTCTTCCCTTGTCTTCAAGCTTGCATTGAAATCTGACAAATTATTGGGATGTTTAATGAGGAGCAAGGTGTATTCAGCTTAATACTATATGCTTAAAAATGCTACTGTTTGACTCTTGAAGATTTGGCAATACTCTTGATACAAGCTACAATTAACAAATATTATCAAATCTTTATATTTCATGCAGCTGTAAGTAGGATAATTTCTTGGTGCTATTTCTGCCTCAGCTTCCAGTTGTCTACATTTTAGTGCCTGCCTGGTTAAGAATATGGTTTCTCTGTATTCAATAGCTTCTAATGTTTTTTTTTCCTTAGCTCACCTTGAGCTAAGGAAAACATGAGCACTGGAGTACACAACATTCTGAGCAAAAACTTCCACAAATCAATAACCTAGGCATACAAGGATGCCAGAAAGGGACTTTTCATCAGGGACTTATAGCTGTAGGACAAGGAGTAATGGGTTCAAACTGAAACAGAGGAAGTTTAGATTGGATATAAGGAAGAAGTTCTTTCCCATCAGGGTGCTGAGGCACTGGAGCAAGCTGCCCAAAGAACTGATGAATGCTCCACACCTGGCAGTGTTCAGCCTTGGGTGACATGGCTTAGTGTGAGGTGTCCCTGCCCATGGCAAGGGGAATTGGAGCTAGGTGATCTTAAGGTCCTTTCCAGCCCTAACCGTTCTATGATTCTATGATTTTATAATTCTATGAATCACTGTTCTGTATTTTTATGACCCTGGTTACATTTTTTCCCTCTGCTTCTATAACAGAAGAGAGATACCCATCCAATTTCTTCAAGAAGAACAACAAAACGAAGGCAGAGATCGGTGCACAGGGCTTCTTTTGCCAGGGGTAAGCAAGAGGGCTTTACGGGCAGAAAGCATTGCTCCAGCAGCCAGCCTACACCATTGCTAGCATGAAGCCACCCCTTCCTGGACCATTGCCTGACACCCAGATACAAAGCTTAAATTACTTGGGTGAAAGTCTGAGTAGTGCATACACTTCTGGCAGCTTGAAAATGTGATGCTTTTACCGCACAAAGTGCAGCAATTTGCACTTGCCTCTGCACTTGCTGTAGGTATCATGGTTATATTGCTTTCTATTCCTAGATTTCTAAATAAATGCATTCACATGGTAACAAGAGGTTACTCTTATCAGAACAGGAATCAGTGTGGCATGCAAACCACAAGCAAACTCTGTACTATTCTAATTAGCTGCTAAATACTTTTATATGCATACTAATTAAATATAACTGTATTGCTAAAGTTGAGTTTCAAACTGTATAAAACAAAATGTTACTGATTCTCACATGACACAACAATCCTATCAACATCGCTTGATGAGTCAGGCCATTGCCCATGCGCATCTCTTAGAAAAAAAAGTGATTTTTTGAGAAAGGCTTTAAAAAATTATTCACCTGTACTATACCTAAAGGATTATATCAATTACAAATGATACCAAATGCAAATTATTTTGTAAAAGTTTTGAGAATAGAATATAAAAACGCAAAACAGAACACTAGAACTGAAATAGTGTGTATCCTAATCTCAATGAAGAACAGTACTCATGGCACTGATTTCAAGTAATGCATCAAAAATTGTGAAACAGCCTCAGTGGCACAAAAATTTCTCATTTATTTTATAAAACCAAAATGAAAAAGTTCCTGATGGAAGGCTTCCATGTTGCAAAAATTACACATACTCCCTTCACCCTACTGCAATACAAACAGCATTGGTTTGTCAATGAACTGGGTGGACTGCAGTACCAGACCAACATCAAGTGAACAAAGGTAGGAAAGAAATGAGTACGAGATGGAGAATGCTAAGGTAAAGGTGCACTATCAGTAAAGAGGGAAAGATATGGATCAATCCTGTAGGGAAAGGCATTAATCAGGAAGTCTGTGTGATACACCTGTAATGTTAAAGAAAAAAATGTCGCAGATCTGTGTTATTCTTATTTTCGTTGTTATTCCCCACTTTTATTATTATTATTATTATTATTAACAAGGGGACAAAGTGACAGAGAAGGAGATTGACTACGTGAATCTCAGCGAAAATCCCACAAAACTGCGCAAGAATTATATGAAACCTGAGGCATCATAGAAAAGTTGTATGGATTTTGCAGAACACGAAATTGAACTTCATGGCAAATTGCTTTAACCAGCTAACACTGAAAGTTACTAGTTGTGGATTTAAATGTCAAAAATGTACATAAGAATATACATTTTGGACACTTTTTGTTTCTTCTTCTGATGTTTTGAGTTTAGAAGAAAACTGGGTTGCCCTACACATGTTCAGAAAAACACAGACTGTAAGACACTCATTTTTAGGAAGATTTTTACATGCAAGATATGCTTTGGTGTGGTTAAATTAACATGTAAATAAAGCATATAACTTTGTAATTTTGTTCCTGTGAATTCTGTATTTCACATTTCTTTTTAGGGTAATGTAACATTTATTACATTAAATTTTTTTCACATCCTGTACTTTCTCAGTTCCTGAGTGGAAGTATAAGCTTTTGTATATAATTGTTCTTTTCTCTTTTGTTTCTTTTCATTATATTATATATGCATTGTTTTCCTCTAGACAGGAACAAATGGTTCTGCCAAAAGAAGGAGCTCTACAACTTTAATGAAGTTTCTGGATGATGCCCATGATTGATTTCAAGCTAATCCAATTTCTTGTAAAGACCACATATCTCATCTAACATCACAGCACTTTACATCACAACCAGTCAAAATCATCTCACACATGAGGGATTAACAACATCAGAAGTACCACGGACAGCATGCAGAGGCTCAGTGCTTCCCACAGTGATGTCAGGAGAGAAACAATTGTCTCCTATACAGGAAACCTATTTGTGAAAAATGGCTACTCTTTCAAAACTCAGATTTCAGCAACTCGTTTTGCAGCCAGATCTTGCAGTCATCTACTTGAAACAAATCTACTTGAAACAAATGAAAAAGTTGGTGTGAACTAACAAGGCTCGGGAATTAAAACCCAGGTTTTTAAGACATGCATCTGCTTCTGAGCAACTGTAAATACATGGGGTCACTTATGCCTATTGTATTCTCCTACCCAAAAGAGAGTTCCACAAACAGCTATTATTTGAGGATCTCTGATCACTCCGAAATAAACATGAAAGGATTATTTCCACAAAAAATCAATGGAAACTGACTCCAGCTCATAAATTTCTCACACAGAGACATACAAGCTCAATAATAATTTAATAATAAGTTTTGAAATAAAAGAACAACATTCCATCAGTGTTTTCAATTCTACCTTCCTCACTTGTATTTCCTCTTCCTCCTAAACTTTTAAAAAGAGCAAAATGTCATTGAGATATTTTAACAGTAACCATATTAAAACTGCTACACTAAATTTTCAGGGCAATGGGGTTTTTTTTTGAGTTACAGATCTAAAATATGTTTAGTGGTGTGATCCACAGCTCAGTGACATCTCATTATTCAACTCACACTCACAGGGCACTTGTTTGTAACAATGTCCAGCTGGTGTTTAAGATCTAAGTGAAAGAACAAATAATCACAGTGTGAACCATTACGAGTACTAGCAATAAGGGAATCATTCATTAAATCAACTTTACCATCTACCAAAGCCACTTTCGAGGGAAAATGCTGCTTCTACAGTAATACCTTCACAGCTGATGCCTCCTAAAGAGTTACAGTATATGTCTGCAAAATATGAGGTCAAAAAGTCATACCACTGGATACCAGAGAATTTAAAATTCTTTCTAATCTGATTATTAGATTTTAAATCACAGGAAAATAGGACTGGGAAAGGTCCAACAAAGGGATCACCTATTCTTTTCACTATTGGAAAGATTAGATCAATTATACCACTTTTTTTTTTCATGACACAAACTCCTTAGCTTTTCTTAGTCATTTAATGCATTGTTTCATTACCTTATAAATTGAATTAAATCAACTGAAAATTCTTATATTATTTTTTTCTTGCTACAGTGTAAGCCAATTTCTTCTTCCTGATCTTTGAAACAGGCTTTGCATACCTGAATTCCTGTTTTCCCCCCCCCACTCTTTCATCTTCTTTGGGTTTAAATAATCCAAACTCCTATAATATTCATTCAAAACAGATTTATTTTAGGCGCCTGATCTGTCTCATCCAGAGCATTCAGATCTTTCTTACTGGTACATATAGTCCTCAAACTGTTGTATATCTTTTCCAAGTGGCCCAAAATAAATTAAAACCCCCCACACTTGAGGCCTTACTAATGGTAAATAAATAATAAAAGTTAATAATTATTCAACATTTCTTACAAGTTCTGTTTCTGTTACATCCTAATACATTCTAACATCCTACAAACTTGATGATTCATGGCCAGCTTCTTGCTCAGCATAATCTTAAATTATGCTTTTTCAAGTTTGCTTTCTAAAAAGTTAGTCCTATCTTAAATTTCTGCAGCCTATTATTACCATACATACAGAGCTCTTCATATTTATAATAATGAATTTAATCTTTATTTCTCCATAGCACGTCTCTAATTTGTCAAGGTAATTTTCAGTTCTAAACTGTATCTCCAATGCAGTTGTTACCCAAATTTATTTCCTATAGCAGATTTATTTAGTCAAGTCTTTACTTCCTCATCCAAGTATCTAGAACTACCAAGAACTGCAGACCATCACATCCTTCTATTTATTAGACCACCAGTTTCAATTCTGTGGTATGGTGTCTTACATTTACACAGCAGTTTCCTCTAGACCATATTTTGAAAGCTTTCATATGAAAATGTCCTGTAAGGGCAATGTAAATGTATTCTTAAATTCTTCAGAAGTTTGATTTCTCAAGCTGGATGAAAATAAAAAAAAAAAAAGCTAGTTTTTAGAAATCTGTGATTCCAACCCTCTATTGCATGGACTATTAAGTAATAATAACCTGTAAAGATTATATCATATTAATAGATTAGAATAGAATAATTACATCTCAAATGAGATGTAACATTTCTATCTAAATGTGATCAACGTGGCATACTTGTTGTTCCATAAAGCCTCAAAGAGGCAGATCTCTGAGGGTGATTTTCTGTTTCTGGCATGCATCAGAATACAGCCAGATATACAGGTACAGAGGAGGCAAAGATTCTCTAAAAAGCCCTTTGAAAGACTGCCTCAATCTCCTGGTGAAGATAGATCCTTCTTAATCTGCTATAACATTTCTGATTTTGCCATTAATAATCACAGCATTCCTGCTTCAACACCAGGTATTCATTAATACAGAATATTAATACAAGATTTAGTATTTTTTTAAATATGTATGTACTATTAAACTGAAATAAAGTTGTAAGTTGTATTACCTCTTACTTGCTTGGTATTCATAGATAATTAAACAGACTTGAAAGTATTACCAAGTGACAGAAAGGTACTTTGCTTATGTGAAGAAAACAAAAGTCAGAAAATACATAGGAAATATAAAGAATTATTTCTAAGAATAGATGCTGTGTTCCTGCTTGATTGCAGTGAAAAGCAAAGCCAGATGTTAACCTTATGAAGTTTAACCATGCCAAGTGCAAGGTCCTACATCAGGGTCAGAGCAATCCCAGGCACAGTTACAGGGTGGGCAGAGAAGAGATTCAGAGCAGCCCTGTGGAGAAGGACTTGGGGGCATTGGTCGGTGAGAAAATGAACATGAGCCGGCTTCAGTGTGCACTCACAGCCCAGAAAGCTAACCGTATCCTGGGCTGCATCAGAAGGAGTGTGACCAGCAGGTCGAAGGAGGATTTCCTGCCCCTCTACTCTGCTCGTCTGAGACCTGACTTGGAGTATTGTGTGAGGCTCTGGTGTCCTCAACATAAAAAGGACATGGATCTGTTGGAACAAGTCCAGAGGAGGGCCACGAGAATGATCAGGGGACTGGAGCACCTCCTGTATGAAGATAGGCTGAGAAAGTTGGGGCTGTTCAGCCTGGAGAAGAGGAGGATGGCTGGAGACCTCATAGCAGCCATCCGGTATCTGAAGGGGGGCTGTAGAGATGCTGGGGTAGAACTCTTCATTACGGATTGTAACGACAGAACAAGGGGTAATGGGTTAAAACTTAAACGGGGGAAGTTTAGATTGGATATAAGAAGGAAGGTCTTTACCGTAAGGGTGGTGAGGCACTGGCATGGATTTCCCAGGGAAGTTGTGAATGCTCCACCCCTGGTGGTGTTCAGTGTCATGTTGGACAGAGCCTTGGATGACACGGTTTAGTGGGAGGTGTCCCTGCCCATACCAAGGAGGTTGCAACTTGATGATCTCAAGGTCCTTTCCAACCTTAACTATTCTATAATTCTGGTTCTAAGCTTAAGTGTAGGATTTAAAACAGCTATTTCATAAATACTATTTAAAATAGTATAGGATTTAAAAGAACAAATAACACCTCTGTTCCACAGCATCAATGACAAATCAGAAGATTCAGAAATAATTATTTTTGGTTTTATAGGTCTTTCTGTACACTCTTAATATTATAACATTAAAAAAAAAATCATTTGCAATGGAAGATAAATATTTTTAAAGTGATTGTCATAATAGATTAACATTTACATTATACATTTAATTTTTCCAAATCTTTTTGTTTCTACTTTTTCCCCAATAGAAATGTAGAAATACTAGAAGAATAAATTATATCTCCATTCCATAATATCAGTTTCTGAAAAAATGTAAACAATTCATTACAACAAGCAGCATTACTAAACTATTTATCTTATATAAAATAAAGAGCTATTTGTGAAAAAAAAGGTTGCAATATGTAACACTTTTAATATGAAATATTTTACTTTATTCTAGCAGTAATGGAATATAAGAAACATGCCCTTTGCCTTCAACTAAAGCCAGCTACATGATCTTTCATTTTTAGGGTTGCTAACAATACCACCTCGCTGCCTCTGTGTGCAGTTGCATTAATTATGGAGCTGTAGCTATTTTTGACTGAGCGTTGTAAGACAGATTTTAGCCTATAGTTTGCCTTCTGTCTAGCACACCACTATGCATGAGTTAGCACAACTTCTAAATGTAAAATACTGATTGATTTGGTTTGCTGACACTCATGATGTAATAATTCCAAAAGGTCCCCTGCAAGTGGCCCACAAGCTATGGAGATTTTGGATAACAAGGAGGAACGGGTTGCCCTCACCTGTGCCCTTAAAGAAAAATTGGCAAGCACAAACTTAGTTCCTAGGAAATAAATCAAACTACAGCACTTCTTTCCCAAAATGTTTCCTCCTTTTTTCATCCTCTATTTTATGAAATAAAAAAGGATTTTGTACTTCCTTTACATTAAAGAAAGATGCAAGAAACCGGTTTGTGTCAACGCCTCCCTACAGCCACAACGAGCTAGACTGGTTCACATAAGGTATCATTGAACAGTTTCTGTGAGACCACTAGCAAAATAAAGTAATATGCAGTGTAATGGTGGCAGAATCTATTTCTGAGGGAATGCAGCCCTCAGGATACATACATTTAAGAGGAATAAAGAAGGACAGAGACACAAATGTCCTTGAGCAGATGTATTAATTTTAATTTCTCCTTACTGTTTCAATCTAAACCAATTTCTTTACTGTCACAGGCAACATTAGTTTGGACAAGTGCAGAGAAAATACTGCCATGAGGACAGAAAAGAAAGGCTACTTTATTTTAATCTGCCTTCTAGTCCTCTGCTTTAGATGTCTGAAAAGTTAAGTATACAGTAGTCATTGATTTCAAATTAAGTGGTAATGAATGCAGATTTCCATGAAGATTCCATGAGTTAATAATTACAGTTTTATTGCAATTGTAAATGGTTAAATGAAGTCAGTCTCTACTGTTGCATACATGCAATTGATGAGTTAATTTGACTTCAGTACTCTCACGGTTTTAATATTTTTCCATCAATGCCATGAAAATTAATAGGATGCAAAATGTATGAAATCATATACCCTAAGAAACCACTGCTCATTACCAATGAAGCATATTTATTTCATTTGCCTTTAGTGTGCAGTCACCCTCTACTTTTCCTTTTTTTCTTTTTCTTTTCCTTTTTTCTTTTTCTTCTTTTTTCTTCTTTTCCCTTTTTCTTCTTTTTTCTTCTTTTTTCTTTTTCTTTTTTTTCTTTTTTTTTTCTGTTTCTTCTTCTTTTTTTATACTATTTTTTATTTTTATTCTTTTTCTTCTTTTCTTTTCCTTTCTTTTTCTTCTCCTATTTTTTTTTTTATTTCCTCAGTGACATTTCCAGACTTGATATTTTGCGACATTTTCAGTTTCATATTCATAACACTCTGGATGCAGATTTGAAAGCACACCCAGAGGAAGAGAAATATTCAGGCACATCAGCTGAGATTTGCAAATATTTACAAATAGACAACTTTCAGATGAAAAAGTTAGGTTGATTTTTCATTTTGTTTTTGTCTCTGTTGTGGTTCTCTTGTGTCTCATTTCATTTTGTATAACCTGTAATTGTACAGCATTCCTATGGGATTCATTTGGGGTTCAAATAAGAAACAAGAATAAATGGAAACTACTGCTTTGCAGCAGGATGTGATTGTACCAGATGAAGGGAGACTTTCACAGAATGGAGAAGAAATAATCCTTATGGAATAATTGTTTTTAATCTCTGTTCCTCAAGCATCTTGAGGAGTGACCTGCCTTGCTGCACTTTTTGGCAGGAGTACCATCCGCATCTCTGTAAGGGATCAGTAAGGTTGCACTAGCTGCCTTATAGGCAATGATGTTAATCCATAAGCAATTGCAGCATTTTTTATTTTTTTCCAGGTAAGTATGGATTTAATTTTAATTTATGTGCACTGTAAAACACTATCTTAAGCACAGTCACAGAAGTTAAAAAAAAAATGCATCGTCATTTAACCAGAAAGTATCTACAAAGGAGGTCATTAAATAAGGTGCTCTTCAGAGGAAGGGATGAATCAGGACTGTTTGCACCTGCCATGGCTAATTTTCTTCAAAGTTGAGGCTCTTTACCTCAATAATTTCTTCAGTATCAGTGGGAAAAGGGCAAGACATTAATTCATCTGACCTGAAGGACTGTTTTCTTCAAGGTCTGAAAGTTTGGTTCCACCTATGCCTGCAGTCCAATTTAAATTTAAATCTAATTAACAAAACATCTTATTCAAGTAACATTTAGGGATTAGGGTTTTTTTCCTAAATTCATGTTGGTGTAAAGCTATTCTTGTGTCTGTGTTAAGTTTATATGGTATATTTCTACCACATATTTTTCCTGTGGCAAAATCGCATTTCTGCTACTCCAGAATGTTGGTGGCATGCTCCCTTCCTTTCCATTTCTCAGAAAAAGAATATTGTTGCTCTGCTTTTAGTTGCTTTCAATTGTTCCAAGAAAATAGACAAATGTTTAAGAAAAAATCAAATGTTTTATTATGCAGAAAAGCAGAAGAAAAAAAAAATTTCAACATGCAATATGAAGCAATGAACAAACAGCTCTAGTTTTCCAGTGACAGATTTATCCTGGGAAAAACCAAACCAAACCAAATCAAATCAAATCAAAACAAGCAAAAAAAAAAAAAAACCAACAAAAACAACAGCAAAAACAAAACCAAAACCAAACACAGCCCAAACTACAACACAAAACCCAAATCAAACAAAAAAATGTTAAATATTCAATGTATATGAACAGTTAACAATACCCTACTGGATCTGAATTCAGGAAGAGGTGTAGTAAGAAAACACTCATCAAGACACCGTGTCTCTCTTTTTCTCTCCATAAGGTTTATTCAAAAAAAAAAAAAAGTGAGCACACCATGACTAGTGATTGAAACAGTAGAAGAAGAGAAAGTGCAATATAAGTCTAAGAACAGGTAGGGCTGACTGTCAGAAGACAAATCTATATCTATCTTGCTACTGATATACTGATGCCTTCTTCCTGGTATTTATGAAAGTCACTCAGTGAAGACATAGTCCTTAAAAGTACCATGCTGAAACTGAAGTAACAGTGGGACTGTCATACTTATTTCTATCTATCTAGGTTTACTGAAAGCACTCCAGATAAGTTCTAGGCACTGGTACAAATATTAAATATACGAAGCAAATGCCTGTGACATCAGGGCTGCCAACGGTGGGTTGTGAGCCTACCTTAAGAAGAAACACTCTACAACCGGTCATCTCTGTCACCTCAGCCTACATCTAGCTAGGTAAAATGGCCAGCCTTGAAGGTCAATAGCTAAAGTCTGTGCTTATCTGGCCCTATAACATTTATGACCACTGCTTAGACAACAGAAAATCCCCTTCCTCCATGCTTATCTACAAAGCCACAAAGCCACTTTATATGTGAAGACCAAGAATATGTTGTCATTAACAAAGTTAAATTTGGCATTAGTAAAGTATCTATATACATAGTATCAGGCATGAAAATTGTCATTTTCTTTCACAGCACAGTTGTTTTAATGACTGTGCTGTGCATTTTGTGGAGGAGAAGTATAAAATTTCCTATTTTCTTGTGATTTTAGAGAGCATTCAAGTGTAAATAGTAGCTGTTTTCTGCACAGCATGACTCCTTATATTTTTTCTTTAGCAAAAGGAATATTCTATCAGCATACATAGCTCCATCTATTTTCAATATCCTTCTACTTTTCTTCTAGATCTAATTATATATAATAAAGAATATACTTGTTACAGATAAGAAATTCTTTAGAACAGAACAGACTTTATGCTTGTGTCTTCATAATTCTGCAGCATGCAAGTATGGTTTAAAGTTTGAAACTTTTGAATGCAGAAACCAAAATTTATTTATTCCTTTCTTACACCTGCAAGATTCTGGACTACAACCATTACCTAGCACGCCTATCAACTTTTTTTTGATTATTGCTGGATAACAGGTCTTCAAAACAGCCTTTTATGTAGACAGGTACCAGATAACCTACTTACACTGGAAGGATTGTGACAGCTGAAGTATATATTAGAGAAAGGACCACCAACACCACTGCCACTGCTGGAGGGAGACTATTGGGTCGGACTGACCATCAGTGTGACCTGAGGAATTTGTTTGAAACATGGCAATGAAAATTGCTTGCGACCTCTGACCTGCAGGTAATCTTTTATAATTAGATTTTCAGCCAAGCTATGTTTTCTTCTTTAGTGGTGTATTCACTGAGTATCTACAGTCCGTTAGAACAGCTGAAATTTAAACACTAACCTACTGTAGCTGTTCTTCCAAGTGTGAAGAAAAATCGTCCCTCGAAAGTGAGTCCACGACGTTTATTAAACAGTATTTAATATTTTTTACTAATCTTACATTTCTGATATTTGATCATTCAAATTCCAATGTTCTGACATGAGATTTTTAATAAGAAATTATTTTTTTTCTCAGTTCATTGGGAAAAAAAAGGTATTAAAATTTGATACCAAAATCCTGATGAGATACCTATCCTCATGAGAAACCAGCACAAAACTGGTAAGCGACTATCTTGTCCCTTACCTATAGCATGACCATAGGCCACCTATAACATGACCTATGTGTCATACTGCAAAAGCAGATCTTCAGTGTACAAATTTTCCTCAGAGAGGTTTGATCTATGGATAAATGGGAGGTATAACCACACACTGTTTCCAATCTTTTAATTTTCATAAGCAACTAAAAATAGAACAAAAAAAAGTGCAACAATAAATATTAAAATGGAAAAAAAAATTTAAAAGGCAGTGTAGTGAAGATAGTTCTTCAGTGTACAAGTTACACAAGGAATGCAATAAAAATCAGATGAATAATGTGTAATATTTTTTTTTAAGTCACAATTTGTTCTTGTGATTCAGCAACAAGGAAGGTAAAGGGCCAATGTAAGAATACTTCTCTTGACCACTGAAAAACTTCTTCTGTTCATCAGGAGTGACCCAACAAGAGTCAAATTTGATCTACAGCATTAAGGAAGCAGCATCTCACACACAAAATAAGCACATTGTATTGTAGGTAAGCAATATCTGTTTTGAAAAGTAATATTTGGTTTTCTTTATTCTCTCCCATTCGTGTGTAAACTCCTACGGAAATGGTGCACTGCACCATAATTTAGCTATAGCTGGCAGTTCAAATAAAAAGAAAAACAAGATTCTAAAAATCCCTGTGAAATGAACATTTTGATAAATGTGTTTTCTCAATTTCTGAGGCAATGACGCATGCAGGTTTCTAATTTTAACATAAATACAACAAATACACAGTACAAAAGAAAAAAAAATAAAAATGCTTTGCCCTTAAAGGTAAATGAGAAATTTATTACAGATTTAGTTCTTTTTCAAAATACAGTACTTGCGTTTACACAAGGGTGTGAAGGCTCAAATCAATGTCTACATACTTGGAAAGAATACAGTCAGACTTGATGAGCACTCAACAGTGCATGTTGAGTTATGCCAGAGTACAAAAGAAACAAACTCCTGACAGAGGCAGGTGTGATCTGCCCAGGACAGATTCACACTGTGTTTTGGGCTTTATCCCCTCTATCCACGTGTCACTAGTGCCCATTTCGATCTGGTGAAAGACTGTTATACAGCAGCATGAAGTCTTTGCTATCACTGGCTTTTCTGTCGGGGTTATCCGCATTTTTCCCTTCACAAGTTTTGATGAAAAGCTTTAGATCATTTCTGATAATCATGAAATAAGCTCCTTTCATGCTTTTGTGCAACTGGCCTATTCCTTCATCCTGTAGAAAAAGTTACTGCAAAAAAAAGCCATGGTGGCTCAGCTGCTCTGGGAGAGATGTCCCTTGTGCAGAAGCAGCCCTCTGTGTCCACCATTCATTGCTGTTCCTGACCATCAGCAGCGTGTTAATGAAGCAACCCAGTTTTACCTAACAGTTGGCAAGGAAAACAGCCAAGGCCCCTCACACTATCTATTTTGAGCTGTGTTTATCATGCATAGTCATTTGCAATTTTCATAAAGGAAGTTATGTAGATAGAAAAACTGAATCTGCCTCAGAACCTTCAGGTGCCTGAAGGGACTTTTTGACAAAGCAGTCACAGAGCTATTAAATGCTGTGATGACAAAGTTATTACTGGGAATGGATTTACAGGCTGAGAGTTTATAATTTGTTCACAAGAGCTAGGCCAGGTCAGCACAACAAAATGGGGACATGCCTTTGTTAACTAAATAAACTACGAAGAAAAAGGGCAGATTGTCAGGCAAAAGCTTTAGCAACATTCCATTTTACCACATCTTAGAATATACTTTCTGCTGTAAGTTATTTCATTCAGGGGAATGTAGAACATACTCTGCTGACAAAATCTCCAGTTCTGTAAGTTACATTCAAGTGCTTTTTTTTGTACACCAAACTGATTTAACAGCACTGGTAAAGCACTTCAAATGCAGTGAGCCCAAATCTCTCTAAGCTAACACCTAACTCTTTGCAGTGAAAATCTTACTTGCTTATAGTTCGATCATATAGGTAATCCTTTTCCATTACTTCAGACTATATGCATTTCTGAGGATGGGAAATTGATTCTTTGACATAAAATGAATGAGGTTCAATGTGTGGACTAGACCTCCTGTGAGATGGTACACAAAAATTTTTCAGAGAATGTTCAGTGTTCAAGAGACTCCTGAAGATCATTTATTCAAGCTCCCCTGCTAAAGCAGGGTCACCTAGAGCAGGTTGTACAGGATCGAATCCAGCCGGGGTTTTGAATACCTCCAGAGAAGGCTCCACAAGCTGTGTTTCAGTTCTTGCATGTTGCCCCTCATCTTTCAATTTAGAAAAATCAGAAATCTTTTTTTATTGAAAATCTACTTAAATCTTCTGTCAAAAAAGCAACTAGAGCTAAGAAAGAATGTCAAAGAGTGCTCTAAGATAACTATTGTCTTGGTCATCATGCGTACATTAAGCTTAGCATCTTCATTTTGGATTTACTGCAGGGTTGGGGTTATTGCTGTTTGTTTGGTGTTTACACAGATGTCTGGTTTTGTGTTTAAATCCCTGCATTAATATTTTAACAGCCAAAAGAGCAGACAGATGTTATTAAAGAATGTACACTGGTACTTTTTAAATGCCTGACTGGTAGAACCTAGTGAACTAAGTAGGGTTATTGTTAATTTGTAAGTAGACAATTGTAATTTTCTTGCAAGTATTAATTTAAGGACTTCTATCATGCTTTCAACATACTGAATTGTATTTGTATCGCAATTCAATGGTAGGTCCTTTAGTAATTTCTGTAAATAATAATAAGGATTTTCTAATAACTGAATGCTTGCTACTGGAAAGAGTACTTATCTGCAAAAAGTAACAAACACTATGAATGAAATTAGAGCCTCATTGTTGCCAAAAAAACAAGGATGTTATGATTCCAATTGATTCCAAGTTTACAGAAGCTATCAGCAGACCTTACGTAGCCTTTCTAACAGGAGACCTGATGGAGGCAGGGGAAGGGTTATGCAGTTTATAAAAAATGCTGTCTAGGTAGAATGAAAAGTTGATAGAAGCAACATGATTTACAGCTTAAGATTATTGTGCTTTAAGGATAATTAAATTTTCCTGAACCAACAACTGATATATCCTTCTATTCTGATTTATCAAACACAAATGTTCAACAAGAAAGATATTTTTTCTCCCCCAGCATTCTTGGCTAACCTATAAGCCCCTATCTAGCTACAGCAATAAAAGTAGTCAGTCCATTAAAGTTTTGCCAGCCCCTATGCCTCTTGAGTTCATTCCAGATATTAACATTTTCTGGAAGAGGGATGTGTTCACAGTTATTTGGCAAAATACAGACATTCATTCATTTATACTACCAGAATAAATCAGTTACAAGAAAATTTGTTTCTCATGATATGCGAACAAACCAAGAAACTAGAATGAAATATTTGGAGGAAGAAATTAATACTCTATCAAATAAACCAGATACTATATCTGTCAATACACATGTCACAGCAAGCATAGGAAAAGCCACAATCCTGAAAAGGAATGAAAAGTAAAGGCAGGGTTATGAATAATACTGGATCTGCAACACATTGATAGTCTTTCCGTATCACTGACATGACTTGACTTGTTTATGTCCATTGTATCACAGACATCATATATTTAAAAAAACCCAGAAACTTGGTCGGTGTATCTTCTGAATGGCATGTTCTTACACTGTTTATAGAACCCTAACATTTTGAAGACTGGGAGAATAAACTCATCCTGTGAAAAATAGTAGGTATGTGGGTGTTGTAGGAAAAGAACAGGGAAAAAGAATATTCTGTTACATATAATTTTTTCTCTCAAATTAATCATGAAAGTCATATGAAGCGATCATATTCATATGTTCCAATTTATAGAATATCTTGCTGTTTTTTCTTATGAATAAAGTAAGGAATTCTTTTTCCACTGATCTTAAACCTGAATGTTTATTCCCAGAACCTCTATAGGTAATTATTACAACAAATCATCTTCTGATTTCTAGATGGTGAATTAAAGCCACTTTGGCTATTTTGGCAGCAGCCAAAAGAACTTTCGTAATGGTCTATCACATAATTGCAAAGAATGGCATTGACCATATGTTTTCTAATATATGCTAGTGGTTTCTGGAGCCTGAGCTTTTTATTTTGTTTAAGACAAAAATGAATTCTTCTACTGCCTTTCACCCATATTTTATTCTTTCCATAGCAGCTGTCTTAAACAAGTAAACTTTCACTTTTACATGAAGTTGCCTATAAAAGCTATGTAGGTTCATTTGTAGTTTCTGAATTCAAATCTGAACAACATCTATCTTATATAATTTACAATTTAACCAACGTCTTCTATACAAATTTAATGTTAATAACAAAAAAATTGAGTTATAAACTCAATGAACTTAATTATAAAACATAAGTATTGTAAATATTCTGAGTTGGTAGTAGTTTCATTGTTCAGTGTGATTATTGTAACAGCATTTCTTGTCCTCTCTGAAAGCTAAGATTACATAACCAACCCCATGTGCTACCTAATATATAGTTCTTAAGTTGGGCAGTTAAAAATGCATGCAGCCTGAGCTGTTTATGAGCTTTTCTACATTGCTCACACCTTCTCTGCAGAGCATACAGATCACCAGAAAATGTTGAGTATGTGCCAGGGCAGCCTTCTAAACAAACCCTTGCAAGATTTTCTTGACAGTTCAATGGTAAAATATCCCATGGAGATGAATGTATCAATATGTACTCAGCTATAATTCAAACTTACAAGTGCAAAGAGTGCTGCCATTTTCAGTATCATTGGATCACTCAGACCAGTACATCATTAAATCCTCTAAGGCATGTACTTAAGCACAAACACATGCATTCATACACGCAATGCCACCATAAATTGTACTTAATGATTCTAATTGCTAGAGAAATTGCTCAAATGGAATATTTCTCCTAAATGCACCACAACCTGTTTCTATGAAGTATGTGGAATTCAGATACTCTCATGCATTAAGAATAAAATTAATTAATAATAAAGAAATACAAATAGCCACGAAGACAACAAAAAATAAAAAAAAAGGGCTCTAATGATAGAAAGACTTCTTATTCTTTATCCATGAAATCCAAATGATGTCTACAAAACTAGTAGTACTATTTTTCAAACCCAAAATTCCTTGTCTTCATCTAATAGCAAAATTGATTGTGTCTGGCTGTTATGCAACTGTTGCCCATATATCAGAAGCTGAGCCTTTTGTGACTGAGCTTTCAAGAGTTTAGTTCGAGTTTCTGCTACTAAAGTTAAATTGTCAAGCCCTGAGAGATGTCTAGGTTGTGTAACACTCAGGTTCAAGGCAACATTGTCACATATCTCAATAATCTCAAATAGCTGAAAATAAAAAGAATGTAATTGATTAAAACATCTCCATCTCAGATTACTCTAGACTTCTTCAGCTTACCTTAGACACTTCAGTCGGTTCATTTTCTCAAAATACATCCCACTGCTTCTCATGAATCTCCTGGATTGATTATCTGTTTTTATCACATGAATGTTCCATCTGAGGTCAGTTTTCCACAAGGCTTTAGAGAGATAAGAGCAATTTGCCACTGCAGTTTTAGATACCACAATGCAATTCTTATTCGAGAAAAGAATCATACATGTTTTGGGTTGGCAGCCCCTTTACAATGAGCAGATAATAGGTACAAAATATCTGATCCACTTGGTAACCTAAAAAAGTAGTACACTCAATAACTGCAGCAGAAATCATTCCAGAATTACTGCTTACTACTGAAACGCATATTGTGTTATGAGAGTGCAAAAATATTTCCATAGTAAAAAAAAAAAAAAAGAAATTTAAAAAAATCTGTAAAGAGTGATAACATATGTTTCTTAATGGAAGAGGGAAAGAGAAAGAAGGAAGATTACACTGATGATATGGCCTGCAGCACTCTTTGTATAATGCAGTCTTTACAACAAGACACAGTCTGTCTGCATTGGCTGGTGCAATGTTTTTACTCTTACATTTCTACCAGTGTTGTTCACAGTGCACATGATTTGATATAACTTCTGCCAACAGTTTTAATTGGACTTATGCTCACCATGCAGCGATAAAATGTTGCTGTTGCACTGACTGTGCATTTGTGTGATGCCAGCCCTGGGAGGCAAAAGGAGCTGAGGGTGTGCAGTACCTTGCAATGTGTTGCAGAGCCCACTGAGGTCAAGAGAATTTTTGCCGGTGAATTAGGCATTTTTGCATTTGTAATTTCATTATATTTTTGTCAAGAAGCCTTCTGTCCTCAAAAAATAATGGGGTATAAGCTCTGTTTTGAACATACGCATAAGCCGGCAAACCACATAACAAGTCCACACTTTTTGTTGAGGCACTTTAGAGCAGTTCTGTTCATGGCTCTGCTAAGGTTGTACTGGGGGGTGCAAGAGAAGAATTTGGTTTGATAGATTAGTTTTTCACTTTCCTACTTCTAAGAATGATCTATCAGCCTCATCATCTTGCCTTAGATGATCAAACTTTGGGATCAATATGCTTGTATCTGTCCAGCTACAGCAAAGCCAGCTTAGTAAATAAAGGTGGGTGAGGTTTTTCTACTTTTATTCAACAAACATAAAGCTTCACTGTCTGGTTCTAAGGTAATGGTCAGCGAAACTGATTATATTCTTCCAAGACTGCTCTTCTGAGAACAAATCAGTATCTTCTCATATATGTTTTCTCCTACTAGTCTAATCCGACTACTTTCAGTGTTTTCAGCTGATGGGCACTTTGTTATTTAGTCATCTTAAATTCTCTTTTATCTCTATTCAGTTTCCTCTGCATTTTCCTCTAACTTGGATAAACTTGAACTAAAGTCACAAATCATTTCAAATAGTAAGTATGATTATTGGATGACAAATAGACTGGTGGGTGCTTGGGAAACTATTACTTTACATTCTCTACCATTTTATTTACATCACTACACAGCAAAAGGTACCGACAATATCTAGAAATTCTTAATTAAATCAGCTTCAAATTAATTTTCCATTTATATTACTCCATCTCTCTCCCTTGATTTCTGACATACAGCTGATATATGCTGACTAGAGTTTTTTCTTCTTACCCATAGTCACTCACAACTCTCTCCAGCCTCAGAAATTAAAAAATGTCTGCCAAGATTTCAAAAAATCAAGCATAGAAGAATAACAAACGAAATAAGTATGAACATGAGTGAGAGACAATCTTGCAGAAGACTATTGAATATTTTATTATATAAAGGAGAACAGAACCAATAAAAATAAAATGAGAAAAGTGAAACCCACAGGATATTTTTACAGCTAAGGAAGTATTTCTTATTAAATGCTCCAACTGAAAACTCTGTTCAATTAAAAAAAAAAAAAAGGTTATAATTAAAAAATAATTCCTTTGTTGTTGTAGTTCTTGTAGTCTTGTGCAAGAGAGTGAGAAAGAATCTAGAGCTGTCAGCAGCTAATATCTAAGATAACACCAGAAACAAAAGCAATTTCGGATTAAGCAACCTCTCTGCTGCCTTCAGTTTGCACTAGTCTCCAATGAGTTTCACAACCACCTTTCTGTGAAAGCTTATTGCCCGCTTTCTGGTTTATTCCTTTTTTCTTCACATCCTTTTCCAAAACATGGAAGATTCTGAATTTTTATACCCTATAATGAGAACTAGTTTTGAAATCTCAACATTCATCACAGACTATAGCTGCTTTCAGCAGCTTCACATGCTTTAACAGCTGCAACAGACAAAGCTCTGGGATAAACCTAATAGAAAACTAAGTTGTGAAGAGTAAATGAAACTTAGTCATTATAATCAACTGATAAAAATTACTTGAAGTTAAAAGGAAATGGTGTGCTATGTACGTTAATAGCTCCTCATCTTTGTCTAATGTAATAGTAGCTCCACTTTGCTTTCTTAAATTTAAAGGTGTTTCATACAACTCAACAAACTAATGAGGTGTTTTTGTAACACCAAAGCAGTGTCAGAATGACTTGCCTCTTTTAGGACCCATCTTCCTATAGTCACATCTGAAAAGAATGTACCAACAGATTTCCTTTCCAATGGAATTGCAATTAAAGTGGTAAATGAAGGGTTATAGTGGTTTGTGATTATGATCTTCCAGAGCTGGAGACTTGAAGTTTTATAAGTAGAACTACGTTACTGCTGCAAGTGTTAACAATAGTTAATCAAGAAAGAGAGAGGAAGAAAGTCCTGGAGACCAGAGACTGTGATTCACAACTCTAATTAAAATACACAAGCATGTGTTCGTGTGTCTTTGCACACAGACAGTTTCCAAAAGCTCTATTTGTCCTCTAAACATACAAGCGTGGGTCAGGCATGAATGACAGAAGTTAAATGCAATGCTCCTCTTCAGGCTTTCTTCAAAATTTCATTCTCTACATTTTAGTTTGTTTCTTAGATTTACACAGGATGTGCAGGGCATGAAGCACTGAAATGTCAAATGATACAAGGCAGAGCTTTTCATGCTCAGTAATTCTTAGAGCATTGGACTGATTGAATAAAATGTATAAACATAGGATTAATGCCACCATTAGAACTAGCAGTGATTTAGGCAAGGATAGTTCAGAAATATATCCACTACATTCTGCTCTGCACACTTAGGTACTCTTCACCTAGCGCAATCCTTCTGTTGTGCTACTTGTGCTCCCCTTGTGCATATGCACAATGAACTCAAGTAGCACAAGTGGACTATTTAATAATAACTATGAAAAAAAACATGGTAGAACATTTACTGCACAAAAAAAAATGAAATTTAGAACAAATACTCTTTATTTTTGTGTCTTCACTTTGTGTTTAGATATTTTAAACCTAGTTAAAAAAAGAAATTTTAAACATGAAGGAGGTCTCTATTTGAATTATGGAATATTTCCAAAAGGTATCTGGTTGTTTTGTGTATGGTAGTTTCTGTGACTACCTTGTGCTCTTTTAATAGCTGGATAATCTTGTGAATATCAGTTGCAGTGTGTATTAGCTTTTTTATTTGTATTGATTCTGTCCTATTTTACTGACGGCACTAACTGCATAACAAGGATGATGAAAGTACTGCTTGTTTGTAAGCTACCATTACAAAACCCACCGCTTCTCTTTATATTGTCTAGAACAAACAGGTTCTCCATAAACCCTGGGTTTACTGAAAAAAAAACGACACCGAGCACCTTGCAGAATAGGACTTTAGCAGGTGCAGTGGTTCAGAAACATCCTTTAAAATTCTGCTGTTGTCTTTGTCACAAGGGGTCTAACACGTAAAAAAAAATGGCCCAGTTCTGATGCTCAGGCACACTTTAAGCAGCCACAGTGCAAGTACAGTCTCCTGCCCCATTTCATCTCAAATTTTATCACAAACCATAAATAGCTATAGGCTGATGTTCATACATTCCTCTGAAGTTAAAAGTGTTTACCTCACAACAGTTGAGTGCAGCTGTCTGCAGAAGGCACAGAAAATAGTACAGAAGAGATTAGGTGATACCAAGGAGTTAAAGATTCATGTATGTAGGATATAGATTTCTAAATGGACCATTTTCTCAGTGTGCACTGCAGAGTCTACCATGTATCAATGCAAGCTCTTGATATGGTTACAGTATTTAGATACAATCCTCTTCAAATCCTGCCATTTAAAAGACTATAAGTAGGCAAGCTGGTAGTAAATAAGACTACCAGAGTTGGAACTAGTATTCTGACCTGAGCCAAGGGCATACAGAATAAGATTTAAATAAAGTTTCCCATATGGACACAGAAAATGAACACTACATGTCCTGGATAATTCATTTTCATCCACTTAAAGTACTCGTGGCTGAAAAGAACATTATTTAGGCTTTTAAAAGGGTATGTCATAAAATTTTTTCTCCAGAGAATACCTATATATAAATTGTGCTTAAAGCCTTTTCTTTTATCTGAAGTTTGCTAGACCTTCGGAATAAAATGCATTGTCATATATGTCCAAGTATTTGTTGAGGGAACTTGATAAGAACCTCTGTAATACCTTAAGTAGAAATAAACAGCCTAGGCATAACCAGACAAAGGCATTAATGCTTTGATTTGTCTTAGATCAGCTCTAAAGTATGGACTTAGGAACTGAAAGGTGAAGTTAGTAATGGTCAAGAGTTTGGTGACCCACAGTGGGTCCAGATAAACATAAATGATCTAAAGTGTGAATGATCTTTTAGACGTTTTTCAGGCTCTTGCATCTCTTTGCCCTTTCATAGCTGAGATGAAAATTCAAAGATCAGAAAATCTTTCCAGTGACATTTTACTATTTTCCCTATCTTTCTCAGTTGACACATAATTTGTATATGAATGTAGAGGGCTGAGAGAGCTTGTACTTGGACAAAGACACTTTTCTGAAGAATAAACTTTATTAGATTAATTTAAAAAACACTCAGATTAAGATTTATTCCTGTCCTCTTTAGTAATGAAGATTTCTCTACCTTTTTCCCTTCACAGACGAATGGTACATTCCTGTATCTTCCATGTTGATGACCTCTTTTCTTATGCATATTTCTGCCTTTTTTTAAGGTTCCAATCATGCTGTTTCATATCTGTTCTTTGTCATCTGTGTGCCCTAATTGTACTATCCTCCAAGAATGCTTGCAAAGTTTACAAAAGAATATATATCACCTAGCCAAACTCTTGATATGTGTTGCCTTTCCTCCTTGGCTATTTATCCCATTGCATTCTGTAGCCCTTATAGCTCCAAGCTATCTAAACGAAAGGCAAATGGCCTTTGGAAGAGTCAGCAATACAGGTTTCTATATAAATACTTCTGCATGCAAATTGTATATGCATATTAGATATGCAGGTATGCATATATGAAGATTCACCAAGATCATCCATACTGCATTTTCTACCTTTGCTGTTTTCTTCTGCAGCCTTTCTATATAATTTACTCACATGTTCTTTAAAGCAGCACAACAATGATAGTTTTAAATTTACACAGCTTTAAGAACACAGCACTCATTCTGACATTGATATTTCCATGCTATTGGCATGACCAGTCTGTTTTAAACACTAAATAATCCCCTAAACATAAGTGTTTCATAGCCATGCTGAACGACATACATTTAAAGCCAAATAAGAAAATCCTTTTACACCATGGACAAAGCTTACTCCTGATTTTCTGCACCACTTTCCTTTTCTACTCATAACGACTTAATTAGTGATCAGGGCATATAAACAGTGAATAATGGGGCCCTTTAAATTTAATCTTCCTAGCTAAATTGATGACTGAAGAGGAAATGGGATGCATAGGCTACAGATGGACCAGGACCCAGCTTGCTTTATTAGATTTACACCAGGGAAAACTAACTGGTCCGCTGTAATTAAAAATACATGAAGATCAAAATGTGCAAATGACAATGCAAAACTTTATTATATACACACAGAGAAAATTAAAAATTATTGTTTATGTGGTTAGTAAATTAATCACAAGCACTGCATAGAGTGTGTGAATTCATCTCTGAACTATCAACTGCTGCTTAACAAAAAAGTAGATATACAAATATTTACTGAGAACTGAGAGACAGAAAAAGATGGGTTGAAAACTCATCCTTCTGGAATACCTATGTCCTACAATTCTACATTGACAGACATCATTAAACCTTCCTTCCTTGAGTGCAAAATTTTCAACACTATTCTTGTATAAAATACGTAAGTCTTGAATGCTTTCTCTCATCTTCAACCCCTCTGGCCCTGCTCAGCCTGCTGCCTGCCAGGGACCAGGACCTCCTTCGCAGAGCTACCCTTACCCCACCAGCACTTTTGCTAGGGCTCCCCCTGCTTCGGGCAGGGTTGTACAGTTCTCCTGCCACAAGTACACAGGGGTCTTATCAGCCCCCTCCTTCTGCCAGTCCTGGTCCCAGTGAATGTCAAGCGCTGTCTTCACACCTCACAGATCTAAGTCCAAGGATTCAGCATTTTTTTCAGACTGGTTTACTGAGTTCTGAATGTTGCCTGAAATATTTAGGAAGTTTTACTGGTCTTTAATACACAGAATAAACTGAGATTAAGTAGTTGCACATTACTTCAGAAGAACTTAATTCACATAAATAAAGAGTATTCAGCCCTGACAGCTAGCCAGCATTACTGCCTTTCCTAGAAGTATAGCTTCTGAAACACATGATGCTGGCAATGTCAGTGTCCTGGCAGTGTGATGTTATTTCTAGGAGAGACACACACAGTATCACAGTATCACAGTATGTTAGAGATTGGAAGGGACCTCAAAAGGTCATCCAGTCCAATCCCCCTGCCAAGCAGGAACACCTAGATAAGTTTACACGAAAATGCGTCCAGGTGTGTTTTGAATGTCTCCAGAGAAGGAGACTCCACAACCTCCCAGGGCAGCCTGTTCCAGTGTTCTGTCACCCTCACCGAGAAGAAGTTTCTTCTCAAGTTTAAGTGGAACCTCTTGTGTTCCAATTTGTACCCATTGCCCCTTGTCCTATCATTGTTTGCCACTGAGAAGAGCCTGGCTCCATCCTCGCGACACTCCCCCTTTATATATTTATATACACTAATAAGGTCACCACTCAATCTCCTCTTCTCCAAACTATAGAGACCCAGCTCCCTCAGTCTTTCCTCATAAGGGAGATGCTCCACTCCCTTAATCATCTTAGTTGCCCTGCGCTGGACTCTCTCCAGCAGGTCCCTGTCCTTCTTAAACTGAGGGGCCCAGAACTGGACACACCTGTAAGATGGAACTGTGCTGACACAGGTGAACATGAAATTGTACACTTGGTGTTATTCTGTTTATTTGAATAGCTGATTGTTCTAGTGGGACTGCAAAACATTCAGGTGAATTTCCAGGCCACTTTTGTGAATGCTTATCTGTTGAAAATTCCCTCAAAGCACATAGTATCACTTTATGTACTTCTCAGGAGCTGTGCAGAAAATAAAGAGAGAAAATAGAAGTAGAGATGGAAAGGAGTTTAGGGGGTAGGAAGGTAGATGGGGGAACAAGGTTCTTTTGCACTTTTTTTTTTCTAATTATACTAATTTAATTTATTTTTTTTTACTAATAAATTAACAGAATAGCAATATTTACAAATGCAGTTATTTTCCTTGAGCATAGGAGTTAGTATTAATAGCAATAGCTCTCAACCATAGTCACTGGTTTTGTATAACTCCAAACAGAGTGTAAGCCTAGAAATCTCCTGATTGTCTCATTAAGCAGGTGTTATTACGGAACTGTAAAACAATTTGCATTACTTAATCTTCTGAATCCAGATGAGGCTGTAATCAATTACAGCCATTAACTATGGGTGCATAATATAACAAGGAGCTTAATGCATTCAATTAAGAGTCAGGTAACTGTGTCTTCTCTATCATAGAAAAAAGTCATAAAAATAGATAAACAAGTTATACAACACGAGACAAACAGCTTATTGTTCAGGAAAACAAATTATTTTGTTATGTGGTAGCCTGCGACACAAAAGGACCTTAGTAAATCTATTCTCAGGATTAATGTAGGGAGAATTTCAGGTAAGCTGAAATTTACAAGGAAATTTAAAGGAAATTCAATGAAAATTCCCCAGCCTACAGGCAAATATTTCAAATATCATGTGATGAGTTTGCACTGATTAACTTCAACTCTTTTCCTCTTTTCACTCTTCTGATTAGGGCTACATTTTGCCAGCTTTTTTTTCCAGTGAAAACAGTAGATTGAGAAGTTTGAGAAGATAAAATACACAATACACAATAGACACATACAGTGTTCCTGAGTGGTGAGTGGCTTCAAACTGTATTAAGCAAGTTCCTAACACTTTTTGAAAAATATGTCAAATTAATAATGTCTCCATCTGGAAACACAAAGTTTTATTTAACTCTATTGCAGAATAAGGTAAATGGAGACACACAAAAGGAAGAAAATTAGATTTTTGAAATAAATATTTCTGAAATTCAACACATTCAGGGATAAAATAAAGAAATAATTTAAACTTCAAAAGGATGTAGCATAAAACTATTTTATGTTCCAAATAAGCTAGACAACACTTTTCTAAAGAATTCTAATCTGTAGACCCAAAATATCAGAGAACCACAAATGGCAACCAGCACATGTAGAAAAACTATTTACCTTTTTGTCCTTTACCACTTTCTTTTAGAGCAAATTAAGGCAACTAAAATATTGAACCATCACAGGTAGCAAAATGAGTTTTGTTCATTTGAGGAAATTTGATAAGTTTGAAACGGTGGAAAATATAGCAGCTGAATGAGAAATTGAAATGTAACCAGCTGCTAAACCAATAGATCAATTTTATGGCTGCAAATTTGTTCCAAAGACAATTTTAATGAATAAACTTTGAAATCAAACTCATATTTCTTAATTTAAAAGCATGGAGAAGCATTCTTACATGTTTTACTTATGTAATGCACAGTCAGATCATGTATTAGTGACGTGAATTCTTGGTTAAGACACAGCCCAAATCATAGGAAACACAACAACATTTTAAGAACTAAAGTGTACAGAACAGAAAACTAGAACTGTGCAGAGAAGGAGGTGACATATGTCAGAAGGACACATTCCATACTATATAAATTCTGGTTTAATTTTATAAATATCCTGTTAATATGTGCAGATATAAATTAAAATAATTAAAATATGTTTAGAAATAATAATGAAAGATGTAAAGAATCAAAAAAGAGCTTTGAATAAACATGGCAATTTTTGCCACTTTGTTTTTGAGGTGGGGATAGAGCACTAAGAAATGTTGCCAAAGTGCACCTGCAATTCTTGTTCATAAATCAAACTAATCATTCGCTAACTCATTTAATGTTTTAAAACCAAGTAATTTTTATCTATGTTTGGTATTTTATCTGAATTTTAAGGCGATGATGAGCATAAATCAAACTTCAAAATTTCAAACAAATAACAGTATTTTCTGAAACAAAAAATCAAAAAGAACCATCTGTTTTCACACAATGCATGGAGGTGCTTTGGAGTTTTCTACAAGAGAATGTCATTGAAGTAAAAAAAAAAAAAAAAAAAAATCAGTCTACAATTTGAGGATTTGTGTGGCCAATACAGTCAGTAACCGGGAACTGAAGATAATGAAGGAAAAGATCTTTGCATGTCATTAATGGATCTGGAACTGACCACTGTCAGAGACAAGGTACTAGACAAGTAAATCCTAAATTACGTGATATGACTCATTACTTAATTTTGTGATACTCTTTCTATGCTCTTGATTGTCACAAAGAGACGAGTACTCTGTCAACAGGTTGTCTTCTGTGTTATCACTGGACAATGTGTGCTCCTTGTAAAACATTAGCAATATCTGGAATGCCATGACACTCATAAATGTGAGTCCTTCTTAATGACAATAACACGCAGAAACATGTTAAGACTGTCAGAACAAAAACAATTTTCACGATTCTTTATAAAGACCAAAAAATATTCTGCCTGTGATTACAAAACCTTCTTGCAGCCACCAGGCAGTCTCACCTGTCCTGACTCCTGTTAGACATGCTGATAAATTGAGTAGCAAGTCTGGAAACAAATAAAGCTCCATCTCAGTGAACAGAATTTGTCATATACTGAGGCATTTATCTGGGACATGGGAAATCCATCACCCCTTTCTGCCATGCAAAGCAGATAATGAATGAAGCTTTCCCTGTTCTCTGCAGAATTCAGAAACAACAGGCATAAAAAGTTACTCAAATTTTTCTGTTCCTTGATTCACTGTATAATTAAATTTATTTTCTAGTTGGAAAAGGTTCAAACAAGTGATATTAAGGAAAGATGTCTCAAAGAGTGTTCCTGAAGGTTAAGGGACTTCTGAATTCAGAGAGCAGAACTGGAACTCTAAACAACATTTCTTTAGGCTCTAAAGTATGACAAAAGGAGGAGGGTTTCTCCCAGACACTATTTTTTTAATATCATATAACACAGAGAATTCTTTTCATGTTACATCTTTCCATTTTATGTTCCAGCAGGTACTTTTAATTTATACAAAGTCATGAACCCTACTAGCAAGGTAACTTAGTTTCTTACCTTGTTGCTCATGACAAGAGAACTCAGCATGAATTTTAAAGGTGTTAGAAATAATCCTGTTTTGCCACTTTATTTATTTAATACAAATCTGACTTTGCATCGTAGAATAATCGTGTTTCTTTCTGCTCTCCCTAACAGTTGAATGAAAGAATAATGCATACAAATCATTTTACTGCTTAAAACTTTTGAATAAAACATGCTAACCTTGTCATACTAAATGACAGACAGAAATGTCACCATTGTTTTCTTCGGACAAATAATCCATATACTTTATGAATAATTCATCTGATCTTTATGAATGTTTAACAATATTGAGTTTAGCTAAATTTCAATAGTATGGTGGTTCAAACCTGCTTAATCAATTTACACATGTGCCTCATCGATTTAAGTCTGTATTCAGATCACTCTATGTTAACCCTGACAGATTAGGAGGCTGTTATTTTTCACCACACAGACACTAACACTGCCCAAGCTGTGCAAGCTGTGTCATTTGGTATCCGCCTTGTGACCATTCTGAACTGGAGAACCTACAATAAGTCAAGGTTGTATGGTCATCACAATAGCATTAACTGCAGGCACACTTATCTAGTAGTACCTTGTCTCAGGGCCCTCAGATTCTGAAAAAGATACAAAACACTAGTCTAGATAAGATTTAAATCCCTCCCAAAAGAAGATTAGAGTCCTTTCCTAAAGCTTCCTCTCCACACAACTCAAAAAGAAATCTGAAAACAAAAGCTTTTGAGTGGCAGGGGGAAGGGAGTATATAAGGTTTATAATAAAATGCACATGTAAACACACACTCACACATGCAGAGTCCTGATAGCTCTCTTCATCCTCCAAAGTGGAAAGACGTGGGTTTGGTAGCTTTGAAGATACCAGTTTTGTGAAAGGTACCAGCCCTGTATTGCCCATTTTGCATCAGCTCAGTACAAAATCTTAAAGGGCTGTAATATTGCAAGATCAGGAACAGAATATTTGTGGATGCACATTTCTGAAATACAATAACATTTTTCCCTTAAGATATGCAATATGTTTTTGTGTAAAAAGGCTTGCACAGTGCAAATACAAAGAAAGTGAAATCTATCTGGTTTTATGTGATAACAGCAGACAACTTTAAATAGTCTCTTTCTTCTAATGCTTAACAAGTTTACATGATGAATTTAACTTTCTTGATCTAAAATTTGTGCAGTCATGGAGCAAGGCTGGCAAGCAGGACAGAATCTCTGTTGCAGTAAACAGTTTTTCCTAGAATTATTTATCCTATATAACTTTTGAACTTGCCAAAATCTTGTTACCTCAGCATGTTTGTACTTCCCTGATGAGGAAACCAAAGGCAGAAAATATTGCAAACAAATTAACAAAAAAGCAACACAATTCAAATCTGCAAACAAGCACTGCCTGGTGAATTCAGAGATTTTTATTGCTGTTTCCTAGATGAAGAAAATATAAAGTAAATTAACAAATCCTGTATTTCCAGGACATCCTTTAGACAGCAGGCATCTGGTATATGACTAAACTTCCTAGCTCTTACTACAAAACTCGTCAAAGTAGCATGAAGTATTTTGCACCGTGCATTCTGCTTCTGCTTAAAAGAACAAAGAAAGATGATAAAAATACAAAGCTTTAATGTTTTAGAGTGGGATGGGGTTCCCTTCACACACAAACAGAGTATTTTTTCTGGGCCAATTGACTTAATGTTTGGCACTAATTTCCTTCAGAAATAGCCCTGTACAGGAAAACAGTAATATCTCTTTTGGCATGTTGATGATAGCTTTTCAACTCTCCTAGTGTCAACAGCCTCCTTTCTGAAAGACTTTACCACAATATTTTCTACACCAGTGCCAACAGATGAGCAGGAACTGGAAGGTTACAAGTATCAATTGCAGAAGAATAGGAGTATCAATATTATCAGCTGTGCAGGTGAACAAAAACCAAACCAAACCAAACCATACCAAAACAAAACAAAACTAAAAATCCCCAAAGCTAAGGAAACAAACAAAATAACCCCCAAACCCAACTCAACAGCAAACGCAAACACAAACACACATGATTTTTTATAATTTCCACCTTAGCAAACTAATTAGGCAAGCCATGCAATCTGTTTAATTGACTGAAAAATAGGGAGAGACAATAAGGACTATTCCCATATGTCTCCTCTTCTCTACACGTTTCTGTTCTGTCTTCTAGCCATGAATTTGAGCTTCTAGCCATGAATACCTGCATTTGAAACACAGCTGTAAGCTGCTGAAAGGTTTATTACACTTCTATTTTGACTTGTCTAATACTATCAAATAGTAAAGAAGGTAATATAGTAACTGGAAATTGGGACAAAAGGTCTCAGAATTATCTGTATTCCTCAATGCAATATAGACAGCAGAACAACCCAGCTGGGTTCTGAAAGCATGAAATATATTAAGACCAGCAAGACACTCCAATTCTCTATGCCTCTTTAAAAAATTTGTTTTGATTTTCAGCCTAGCATACATATAGGCTGACAGCAATCCAAATACCTTCAAATTAAGGAGCTAGTATTTGCTGATCTGTGCAATCTCACAATTAGAAGGTGAAAGAGTATTTTTGCATATAAATTTAGATGGGACTACAAGATTGTTTAGGTCATCTGTAGGCATATAAACAGAGATGGGAAATGTCTTCTACTTTTTGTACAAAATCTGATATTGAGTGACCTTGGATTTACTATTTCCCTATTCTATCCAAGTCTGCTTACTGTGTGGGGCACAAACCATTTGTGTTATTACAAAATTCTCCTCTTTAAAAAACAGTTATTGTCATAAATAATGATTTTAAAATCTTTGATTAAATACTCTTAAAAAGTCCAGAATAAAAATGAATTATTTCAGTTGAGACCATCTTACCTGTCTAAAGATGAGCACACTAAGTAATGCCACTCTGAGCTGAATGAAATATTATACCTTCTTATTTAGTAATTATATCCAAGTTAAAAGTTGTAGAAATAGTCAATAAAGCATCAAACATCATAACAATAAAAAATTGTAAGGATGTTCTTCTACATGAAAGAACTAAGATACTCTGCCAGGAGAAATCTCAGACATTCAACTGTTATATCCACTCTTCATTTCATCTTCCAGCAATTTAGTAAGGATAGTAAGCATTGTGAATAATAATGTGTTAATAAATTTTTATTGCAACATCAGGATATAATTATCATCTCCTGAATTTAGAGTGAAATTCTTACATTACTTGCAGTTATGTTATCTTGAAAAAAAAATAAGAGTTGAAAATAAATGGGTTTTATTTAATTAATTTTAATGTTCTTTGGAATAAAACCTTCCTGACAATATGCTGTAATCACCATGTCCTTAGAAAATTAGATCTCCTTGTGCAGGATCATCATGTAAAATATTTATTTATGGAAACTTAGCCTCTATAATATTAACACAAGCAAACAAAAAAAACAGATGCCTGAATCAAACTTAAGAATAGGAGAATATTAACCAAAATACTTTTTAGTTTTCATTCTGATTTTTAGGGTGGGTGATAAAGTAGAGCTAAGCATTTAATTTTTTTCTTGACATTTTAACCAAAATATCTGGTGCTGGCAAATATAAAGTTGAACCAGAAGACTTATTTTTTTAATAGTATATTTAGCAATATACACATATGGTGAGAGGAATATATAAGGACTTCAAAATTTTTTTTTTCAGTAAATAATGTTGTGGTGTATTTTAAATAAAATACCCTTCTTTCTCTAGGGACTATTACTCATAGTACTTCTGTACCTTTCCCATCTTCAGAAATACATAACATAGAGCTATGTATATCCAGGGAGAGATGTACTTTCTTGGCCATGGAGAAAGCAAAACAATTTTAGTGAGCATATTTTCTTTTCCCCCCCAACCTCCCCTTTGCCTCATTCACATTACTTAACATTTTGCATGGATAAAAGCACAAACAAATTAGCAAGAATTCTTTTCAAGAAATTAATGCAAAAGAGACAAAAAGAGGAGAAACCAGGAATGAATAATCATGCTTCTGCATTCACTTTTTCAGACTGAGCAAGTCAGGGGCACTAAACCTTCCCCACCCTGTGACGGGAACATGAATACTAATCTGAGAAAAATTATCTTGTTCTCCCTTTTTCCTGCAGTTGTAATCTGAATAGGAAATAGCTGCACTACAGTAGACATCAAAGAAAGGGAGAGAAAGGTGCTGCAATATTTAAAGTATGTAGCAAAAATAGAAGTGGTTCAGGGAGTGTTAAGTCTTGTCATTGGTCTTTCAGGTAAGGTCATGTTTTATATCACAGGGAGACTAGGTACCTGGATAAATGCTAGCATACAAGCTTTTCCATAACCAACTGTTGACATGTGTACTTTTTAAAAGAAGTATAGAATTTTTTACAGAGGGGTAAATCCATTTTTGTTAGGTGTGCAAATATTAATGCATTTTCCTCCAAAGGTACATGAAGGAAAGATTGTCCAGCGTTAAAGCTTATTAAACAAACAACTATGTTTGGACATTCTTGACAAAATTTACCTTTTTATCTCTAGGCACTATCAAAATATTAAATCTGGTTTCTCAGTATGGGAGGGGGAAAGGTCAGGGAAAATTATTGCCCTTTACTGGGTGAAATGATAACTGAAAATTCCTTACTGCAGTTGTGTGATTCTCTGTCAGATTAATTTTTAATTCTTTAATTTCATAAAGGGCAAATCTTAAAGAGGTTTTTTTTCCATCAGCTACAACACATAAAATTTAAAAATGTCATGATCATCGATCAAATAGCCATAATTACACAAGCATATGCCTTTTGCTCTTGGTGCAAATCCAAGTAGCTCAGTGCTGACTAAGTAATGGTTGGATAAAGAATATCTGATGTATTTTCTTTCAGAAGATATACAGAGCTGATAAAAATAGTAAAAATAGTCATTATAGATTTCTGAAAAAAGAAATAATAGAATTCACATTTAAAAGTTCAATTTTTTACAATGCACATTAGAAATAACCCCAAATGCAGCAAGAAAACAAATGCACATAGGGTCATCTCGTAAAAGTTTTTAACATATGTATACTGCTCCTCTGTTCCAGGATACCAGAGCTGCAGTTTGGTTGTCCATTCTAAAAGTTGTATTGTGCCCAAATATTTCTTACGGGTATAAATTTAAATATTTAAATTTAAGGATATTAGTGTTAACTTATTTTTTAAATATGGAAACCTCTCCACTTTGGTAAGATTTCCAGAAATCCTGTTGAGACTGGAAGGAGAACAAATAAGAATTTCCTCCTTAGAATTCTGATCTATTTTTGACCACGACAATAAAGGTAAAAAAAATTTAATCTTCACTGTAATTTAGTAAGTAACAATTAAACTACTATGCAACATAAACATTCAATTTAGGAAATATTTTGGATATTTAAGTGCTTTTAATCTCAACTAAAATATCACAGAGATAACCTCACAGAGTTTTTAGTTACCACATAGAACATACTGGGTGGTATAGGGGGTGGTGGTGGTAGAAGACATTATAACGAAATGAGAGAAGCAAAACATGTAGTTAATGAACTTTTGAAACTACAAAATTTGAATAAGTTCTGTTCTTCCTAATAGTTCTCCCATTATCTCTGACATGTAGCAGTGAGAAGAATAAATAGTTTTGTCTAAAACAGCGTTTCCATAGCAAGTTCCAGCTAAGGACTGCTCTGTTTCTATTTAGTGCTACTGCTCCAATGTCTTTTCTGGTATCTCCATCCATTTGAAATTAGCCTCAGCAGTGAAGCCAAAAGCATTAAAGGACTAACTACAGAGAACTCACTTTTTCAAGTGATACTGTTTGGAGCAGCTTTTTTTAAAGAATTCCACTGACATTTTTTTGTGAAGACAATGCCTATCGTGTCTTTCCCTTTTATGTGCTGAAGTCCATCCACACTGAACCAGGCATGTACTACCATGCAGAATCATTCACCACAAGTCAAAACCACCACGGCAGAGCTGTAGGAGAAAACGTGCCAAAGTGCTAGAGCTCCTTCTTCACTACTGGGGTGAGCTTGAGGAAGGCTGAGGTTTGTTTAGCTTGCATCAGTATATAAGCTGTTGCTAATGCCTGTACCCTGGTCCAAATGAGGGGGAAAGACACAGCAAGTAAGCAAATCCATAGAACAAAGGAAGAAACAAGGAATTCTCAGAGAAAAGAAACTTGTATTATGAATTGTCTTAACAGCTCTGAACTTCCCACGTTGCACAATAAGAAAGTGACCCATAACTGAATAACTCCTTCAGGCACAGGTAGAGATCAATTTCTACAAGCACCTCCTTTTCCAAGTCAATCTTGTTAAGACTAGTTATTCACAAACATAAAAGCCTGGAAGTTCACTGTGATTCCATGTATCATCAAGCTGAATTATAAGAACAACTGTATGCTTGAATTGCCTACTTAGCAGTCCTAAATAATGTCCTGTGGTTATAGAAGTATCCAGATTTTTACAACCAAGTGCTAGAATGATAAATTAAATATCTTAGCTGAAGCCATCTATGTCATAAGCCAAGGCTTTAGCTGTCATTTGTTGGCTGTTCTCTACAGGGCTCAGGAATAATCCAAATACCTCTAAAGACCTGATCCTTTAGATCAGTTCTTTTAGGTTTTGCCTAACCTTTAGGTTTTGCCTAACCTTTAGGTCAGTGCCTTTAAGTTTTGCCCACCCTCAACCTACTTGGACTGGAGAAAAAATAGGAAAAAGATAAATCCTCAGTAAAGTGCAAGCATTTCTCACCAAAGCCAAAAAACTCTGATGTGTTATCTTCATGGATTTAGTCACAAGCACAAAACACAGCATCATACAAGATGCTGAGAGGAGAAATAACTCCATCTCAGCTAGACACCAGATACACCACTAATTACGTTCACCTTCCCTTCAGATATTTAAACACAGATAGATGGCAACAGCTTCCTTTGAATCAGAAAACTGATTTTAATTTCCGGAGGCATTCTATTTTCTTCACAGCTGCAGCTGCCCCTATGAGGGTCTGATGAGCTGAATATAGGAGTATGAAAGAAAGGATATGAAAGACTAATGCAGTTTTTCTCTTCTGGAAAATGTACCTCCGTAACCACAACAGCAGAATGTCCAATACTGAACTACCAGGTCAAAAGATTTGTCTGGGTCTAGTCTGGGACACAGACTCAGCTTTTCTCAAATTAGTTAAACTTATGAAAGGCTGTCTATATTAGCTCTACAATTTTAACTTGCTTCATACTAAAAGAGAACAGATAGATAATATTTACCCAGCTTATATGGAAATATGATACATTATCTAGCAAATATATTCATGATACAGAGTAGATCACAAAAAAAAAAAATTGTTTGGCACTCAATCAAGTGGATAAACCATTTTAATCTTTTACTATAAATTCTAGAAAAGGATAAAAATCTCTAAAAGAAAATGCATTTTGTGTCAATAAATGCTGGTTTAGTTTTAGGGTGTTAGATATAAGGTTATCGATATGTGAATGTGAAAAGTACTGTGTACAACAGAAGAGTTTTCATGTTATATGGCCTTATGAATCAGAGTGGAATGACAGAACTCTGAAACTTCTTTAGGAATTTTATAAGCTTATCCCATGACAATTCAATAGGCCAGCACTTCCACTGGCAGAGACACAAGGAACATAAAACCAATCCTACAGTCCTACAGCCATGCTAACCTGTGATCTCTTTAAAGACTTTTTTTCAAGAATCCAGCCTATTCCTTTAGTGTCTTAGTGATCTTTTGTTTCAAACTCCACTTTGCTGATGTCCACATACATGTGTGATACACAAGAAATGAGACCCTGTGCTCTCAAAATCTGCCTACAAGCTCTGCAGATTAAAAAAAAAAAAAAAAAGCAAAAAAAAAAAAAAACCACCAAACAACTACTTAAATTAATGAATCAACATGGAAAGTAAAAGTGAAAACATAATCTCACTGATGGTTTTCAATTTTCCTTGGTATAGATACAGCAAAACAATGGAAGAAGAAAATGTGAGCAAGGTGATAACACAGGTTAAAATGGATCAGAAATAAGAAACTACTTTTTCAGTTTTACTTATCTTTAGAAATGAGCTAAATTGGTTTCGGACTCTCCAGAAGTTTTCTCTCTATTCTGGGTTATTTTGGGAACACTAAAGAAGAATGAAAAAAAAAAAACCATAATGTGCCTTCTGTGTTCTTTTAAATTATGAAACATATTGAACTAAGTTTCCATTTTCTCTTATATTTTTCTTATTTTCCTTTATTCCTGCAACATGCTTCAGACAGGTCCTTCAATGCAGCTATACCAATCATGAGGCAGAGTTGCTGAAAAGGTACAAACCAACGAATGAATAAATTAATAGATAAACCAAACAAATGCATATAGTTTTGATAGACTACTCAGATTAGTGAAATTATGGGGCTTAATCCGCATATTAAGTGCTGTTGCTTAAAAAACTGTAAAACTACAGAGAGAGGATGGAAAAATGCATCTGAGTGTGGGAAGAAAGAAGAAGGAACCAACTCCACCCCTGCTGACCCTAGTTCACAGACAGATGAGGTAAAGACTACTGTGAAATCCCAGACCAAATATTTTTTAACTTGGTTTTCCCAGTGACCTCCTCAGAGCTCTAAGGAGCACTCATTTACAAGAGGAAATGCATTCTACAGAAAAGACTGAGGGATAAAAAGTTTGGAATCCTCAGCATAAGTGAAAAAAAATGACTGAGCATAGAGAATAAACTGCCACTGCCATTTAAGGTTCAGTTAATTTTCATGTTAAATATTGCCCTGTTTATTTGCAAGTCTTTCTGAGAGAGACATCTTGATCAAGCTTTTAGTTAAAAAATAATTAAAAAACTATGGTTTCTTACATAGAGAATACACTGATGTATGGGTTCAGTATTGGAAATCAGGGATCTTGGGAGGGTAATAGTGGATTTTTATATAATTTATTAAGAATATATTAAGAGGGGGAAAAAAACTAGAATTCATAGAAGAATGACATAGCTTTCATGGAACAAGTTAATTTATTTAAGAATATGGTGAAAAGCTATGAGGAAAATTTAGAGTCTGATACTGCAGTCCTCATGGAAATAGTCCTTTTTCTTTATTCTAGCTCTACCAAGAAAAGAGGAACCTCCAGATCCAATATGTTGGACTTTGCTTCACTTCCATCTAGACAAGCAAACTGTAAAGCCTGACAACTTGATTTTTAGAAAAATTCCTCAGTAGATTCTGATTTACTCATCTTGCCTTATTTATAACTTCTGGAAACTTAGGGGGCTGGGGGAACCACACAGAGAGGAAAGTCCTATACCCAAAGAATAAAAATGTCTCTCTTTTCTTCAAGTACAGTGAGTTCTCATAGGGGAAAAAAAAAAAAAAGTAAGAAAGGACATACCAGCTAGATTAAATCTAAACAAATGGAATACTAACTGGAGCTGGCTCTGTGTCAAGCACCTTGGAAACAGCACACCTGAATGTTTCTGCTACCCTTTACACCAATACAATTATTTTTCCTCAAAGCAAAGAAAGCTGATTAATTCTATTGCCATATTTTCTGAAGGAAATTTTAGAGGGTTTTTTTTCCTTTTTTTTTTGGTGCCTTTCAGGGACTATAAAATTAGAATTAGAGCCACAGTAAAGTTAACCTTTTCAGAAGACTAAGATTTGACACTGCGGTGAAACCTTTATTCTTAACAAAACCGTAAACCTTTAATACCTACCTAAAAATTTTTGTGGAGCCTGTGCTCTATTTCTTCAACACAAAAGTTTATGTGACTGAAAAATTCACACATAATACAAAATGTTGGGCAAAGCTCACTCCGCCTCTCCCCACTACATTTTTAGGAAATAGATTTTTTTCTGCACATATTTCATTTAAAAAAAAAAAAAAGAAAAAAACAAGGAAGGAAAAAAGCAGCCTAAATGTAGAATTTTAACTGTAGACCTTAGCATTTTTTAAAGTCCTCTATACACAAAAATTACTGTTACACTGAAATAACAAAATTCAAGTCTATGAAAAATGTTGATTATGCATTACAAGGTTTTTTTGGTTAATGTTGCTCCTAAAAGCTGCATAAAAATATTATATATATAACTATAGGTATACATATGTAACTTTACATAATAATATGTAAATACGTATTTCATACATATGTATATTATAGTTAACACTAGTAACTGAAAACTGTTTAGACAATATTTTTAGGGCATCAAATCCAATTTGTTGTGTAAGATTCTTAGTGTTAGGCAATTAGATGATCACCTAAGTGAAAAATCATGGGTTTATTAGAGCTAGCTCCAAGAAATTTTTTCAAATCTTAAACAGAACATGCTGTAAACTTTTGTGATGTTTTTTATAGGAAAGTAATAAAAAGTTAAGTCAGACTTGAAAGCTTTTGAAAATTTCAAGAATGACAATTTTCTGTTATAAAATGTCAGATACACTCAAACGACCAAAAATTACTCTGGTTCCTTTATTATACAAAGAAATGAAGACAAGTTCAAAACTAACATAATCAAGCTCACTCTTGTAGCACTTTTTACCCACTATGTATCTCATTAATGCTACTGTGATGCTTGGAAGTGGAAGAATTTACAAAAATTTCTCTCAAAAACAAAGGTCCCCAGGACATTCCATCTAACCCAGTACATTGCAATGGTGTTGCTATGAGTTTAATTTGAAACTGGAAAACATCATTACAGAAAATTGTTTCCCCCTACTATCACAGACTTGATATCTGAGATGCAAGATAGTGAAAAGATACAGGGCTAGAAGAATGTCATGGAAACTCACATTCAACAGATTTTTTTGCAAATAGTATTTCCATGAAGGCCAATGGAATTGCCAATGGAATTACCAATGCACAATCACTGTAATTCTGAGATGCCTGCTCGGCTCAGCGGTTTTAATACACAGATCAATTTTGCATTACCTCCTTCTGGCTGTGAGTGCCTGTGAGTGCTCACAGAGAGAGGTCATAAAACATTTATAGGCCTAAGAATGTAAATTGCAGCAAAGAGCAAGTCCTCAATCTGTGGACAGACCCTTGAAAAAGATTTGTCTGAGAAGTGTGCAGTAAGCATTTGCCCTGTCTCACACCCCATAAAATTTTCATTTCCTTTACAGAGTTTACCTTCTGATTAAAATTTGGGGTTGTAATACATAATGCTAAATGCCACCTGTACTAAAAATAACATGCAACAATACTAATTGATTAGTGTTAATGTTCCATGTACCAGAATGGGGGGGGGGGGGGGATAAAAAATATCCCAGTTATACTCTAGGTGTTAAAGATAACAGATAATTCAAGGAAAATAAGAAAATCACACTGACAAATGTGTATAGTAGCAGCTTTCAACACAAGGACTGACTTCTTACAATCAGATATGAATAATAAAATGGTTTATTTAGTTTTATTTAAAACAACTATCTGATGTGACAAAGTATGTATTAGGTGCTGAAAGTGTCCTTCAATATTCTGTGATCAAAATCAAATTGTCTCTTCAGTTAAGCATTGAACTCGTTAATAAGAAGTCCACTTGAGGTTTCATACCTCACAGCATAGACACCCAAGCATTTCTGGAAAAGTCTACAGCATAAAATCATAGAATAGAATATGAATCAGAGAATGGTTTGGGGTGGGAGGGGCATTAAAGATCATCTAGTTCCAATCTCCCTGCCATGGACAGATAGATTGCACTAGATCAGGTTGCTCAGAGCTCTCTGCCGGTGTCTCACCACCCTCATAGTGAAGAATTTTTTCTTGGTATCTAATCGAAATCTACCCTCTTCCAGTTTAAAGCCATTCCCCTTGTCCTGTCCTACATGCCCTTATAAAAAATGACTCTTCAGATTTCTTGTAGAAAGATTTCTTGTGCAAAGTTTTCAAGTTCAGAAGCATGCAGGAATTCAATACTAAAAAACACAGAATTCTCAAAATCTGAGTGAGTGCTTCTGTCACTATTTTTGGAATGGCTTACTAATGTAACAGAAGGTGTAAACTGGGATGGAGAGAAAGTAAGCTTTCTCTTATCGTTAACAGGTGTGACCACTGTCACTAAAACAATGCTGAAACAATTCTATTAAAAAGTGAGAACCAAGGAGAAAATGCACAGTGAAATAACTATACAAAGCCAGTATTTAGCCATGACCCAGCAGGCTGCAAGTATTGTCCGTATCACACAAGTTTAGCAGGAAGAAATTATAAAATAAGGTAAGGAGAAAAGCCAATAGTGCTGACAAATGAAATCAGGAGAGCAGCAAACACAATATACAACTTTACTGATGGCAGAGGAATGATACATTTATACATCTGACAGCTAAATAATCTCTCTTACTCAACCCCTGCTTCGAGCTCCTCTCCCACAAATATTACAAAACTGTGTTATTAATTCAAACACTAGAAAAGTACTTGTCTTGAAAATCATAAGAACCACATTACTAAGCAGCAGGCAGGCATCCTATGCATACATACATGTTAGGAAGGTGTTTTTTGGAAGGTTTTGGTGTTGCAGAATCACAGAGTAGTTGAGCTTAGAAAGAACTTTTTGAGATTGTCTGTTACAACTCATAGATCTTTTTCGTACACTCAGTTGTAGTTGGAATTTCCTTCTTCATCAATACGTAAGCTCTTTCAACCCACCTCATGCAAAGCAAACAGTGCACTCTTACAAACAAGTGCACAGTAATTCAGTTAAAGTCACATTCATTAAACGCTGAAGATATCACTTGAACGTATGTGTATGTCATATGCTGATTTTACAATATTTAGTTCTTATATACACTTTGTAGGTTGAAATGGTATTTATGTGTCTTGCCTTTCTATGATAATGGAAATCAAAATCTAATATCCACAATTCCTGACTTTTTCCACTATCACTCAATAAAATTCAGGATCTTTAACCACCACTTGAATTTTGTCTTAGAAATGATAGATGAAATTCTCAACACCTAGGCAGGGAAAGTACTGGAAAGTAAATGCAAATGCATAGCTGTAGGGATCAAAACATGCAATTTCTCTCCCTACCAATACCAATGATTTTTGTTTTCTTGCAAATCTGGATGTCATTTAGTCTTATCTGCATAACGGGGATAACAGCTATTTGACAAGGTGCTCAATCACAGATTCTATTATTGGATCCCTGGGGACTCAAGGTAGCAATTATACACCCTTCTTCCTCTGTCACCTCTGATCTGTTGTGTCAGTTACTATCTCCAGCTCAGCCCCTATATCCCACATCCCAGTACTGGTTCTCACTTTCTCTCAGTGCTGCACAGCAATTCCAGTCTTTACTTCTTGCTGAGCTCTTCACCTCAGTATCCTCACCTCAGAGCTCTTGCTGAGCTTTTTCCAAAGGCTTATCAGTTACCTGCCTTTTTACATCCTGGTATCTTTTATAGAGCTATGACAGCAGGAACCTGGACAGTGTAGGGAAAATAATTCAGTGGTCTCTGTTTCAGTACCTTGTACTGCTCCAGTCCCTTGCTGCAAGAAAAAATGCAGCAAAGGTTTTACCCAAACCTAAACATCCCAAGCTGGAACAGGTACGGAAGAGACCATCTTTCACAAAGCTATATGCCACACTCAACAATCAGAGCCTTCATGAATCACATGGAAAACCTTGTGGGGGCTTCATTGTTTTCTTAAATCATAGAATTTGGCCAAATTATTGTGATTTAAAGGATTTCCAGGTGGAAGACAAATATAAAACCCCAAAATCTCTCCACCCATCAGGCTAACGCAACATCCTTGAGAATTTTGAAGACCCTTTGCAGACAGGAAAGAACTTATTATTAGAAAGAAATTCTATTTTTATGTTTCTTTTTAGGGATGACTGCATTTTTCACTGTGTCTCCTGACAAATAAGCTGGTGTTTCCAACATTGCCACCTGAAAGAAGCACATCATCTAAATAAATCAAACATCTGCAAAGTTACACAAACTTAGAAACTTAGAAAAGGTACTTCAAATGTTAGGTGTGCCATACTTCTCTCTAAATGGGAGAGACATGGACTTAATGGATTAACTTGGTAAGGAGTTAACTGGCTGGTTGCACTCGTAAAGTTGTGGTCAATGGCTCAGTGTCCAAGTGGAGATTACTGACAAGTAGTGTTCCTCAGTGGTTGGTGTTGGGAAGAATCCTGTTCAACATTTTTATTGGCAACATGGACAGTGGAATTGAAAGCACCCTCAGCAAGTATGCTGATGACACCAAGCTGTGTGGTGTGGTCAACAATCTGGAGGGAAGGGATGTCATCCAAAGGAACCTTGACAAGCTTGAAAAGTGACCAGTGCCAACTTCATTAAGTTCAACAATGAGAAGTTCAAGGTCTTGCACCTCAGTCAGGCTAATCCCAGGCACAGCTACAGGTTGGGGGAGAACCCTGAGGAAGACTTAGGGGTGTTGACTGACAAGAAACTCAAAAGAACCCAGCAGTGTGCACTTGCATCCCAGAAAGCCAACCATATTCTGGGCTGCATGAAACAAAGGGTGATCAGCAGGTCGTGGGAGGTGATTCCCTGTACTCCACTCTTGTGAGACCCCACCTACAGTACTGCATTCAGCTCTGAGGTCCTCTATACAATAGGAATGTAGACCTTCTCAAACAAGTCTACAGGAAGGCCATGAAAATGATCAAGTGTCTGGAGCACTGCTTCTATTTGGACAGGCTGAAAGAGTTGGGCTTGTTCAGACTGAAGGAGAGGATCCAGGGAAACCTTAGAGCAGCCTTCCAGTACTTAAAGGGGGCTTACATGGAAGCTGGAGGAGAACTCTTTATAAGGGCATGTAAGGTTAGGACAAAAGTAAATGACTTTTCACTGTAAGAAGGTAGATTTAGATTAAATATAAGGAAGAAGTTATTTACTGTGAGTGTGGTGAGACACTGGATCATATTGCCCAAAGAAGTTGAGGTTGCCTCATCACTGGAAGAATTCAAGGACAGGCTGGGCAAGGCTTTGAGCAACCTGGTCCTGTGGAAGGTGCTCCTGCCCCTAGCAGGTGGGTTGGAACTAGGTGGGCATTGATGTCCCTTCCAACTTTAAGTGTTCTATTATTCTATGATAAGAAGTAATGTTATCTGGAACTCCTATAACAATACTGGCTCATACTCATAATTTTCCTGTAAGGAGAGAGATACACTCTAAAACTGTCTGAGGGTGAGGTTTGGCACTTTTCAATATTAAAACATGAATTCTTTGTGATTGTGCAGTAAGAACATAAAAGTGTGGGAGTATTGCCATAATCTTGGAGAAAAACATGGAAGTTAAAGGGCTAAAATTTACACACTTCACTCTGATACTGGAGACCAGCGACCATTTATAACAGTTTGTTTAGGATTGTTTCAGTCAGGGCAAGTCATAGAATCATAAAATCATAGAAGAATTAGGGTTGGAAAGGACCTTAAGATCATCAAGTTCCAACCCCCCTGCCATGGGCAGGGACACTTCACAATAAACCTTGTCCCTCAAGTCTCTGTCCAACACGGCCCTGAACACCGCCACGGATGGAGCATTCACAACTTCCCAAGGCAACCCATCCCAGTGCCTCACCACCGGCACAGTAAAGAACATCTTCCTCCTTATATCCAATCTAAACTTCCCCTGTTTCAGTTTTAACCTGTTGTCCCTTGTCCTATCACTACAGTCCCTAATGAAGAGTCCACCCCCAGCATCCCTATAAGCCCCCTTCAGATACTGGAAGGCTGCTGCCTCCTCTTCTCCAGGTTGAACAGCCCTGATTTTCTCAGCCTGTCTTCATATAGGAGGTGCTCCAGACCCTGATCATCCTCATAGCCCTCCTCTGGACTTGTTCCAACAGCTCCATGTCTTTTTTTATGTTGAGGACACCAGAACTTCACGCAATACTGCAAGTGAAGTCTTATGCAAGCAGACTAGAGGGGTAGGATCACCTTATTCTGCCTGCTGGTCACACTCCTTTTGATGCAGCCCAGGATACGTTTGGCTTTCTGGGCTGTGAGTGCACACTGAAGCCAGCTCATGTTCATTTTCTCCCTGACCAGCACCCCTAAGTCCTTCTCCGCAGGGCTGCTCTGAATCTTCTCTGCTCAACCTATAGGTGTGCCTGCAATTGCTCCAGCCTTTGTAGCCTTTGTATCAGGGAGTGTCTTCCATCAGATCAAGGTAAAAATGAAGGCACAAACTTAGAAACAGCAACTAATTTTGTTTAATTTTAATTCCTTGTCCTGGGTTCAGCAGTAGCAGTCATTTTTCTCCTTAGTAGCTGGTGCAGTGTTGTGTTTTGACTTTCGGCCTGGGAGCAGAGATGATAACACTGATGTTTTAGTCTGACCAAGGACTTTCTGAGCCTCGTGCTCTGCCAGGGAGGAGGGGAAGCTGGGAGGAAGCAGAAACAGGACACCTGACCCAAACTGACCAAAGAGGTATTTCATACCACAGCACGTCATGCCTAGGAGGTAACTGGGAGTTACCCAGAAGGGCTAGGGGGCTGAGGGGTTGGAGGAGGTATCGGTCGGTGTTTGGTTGGGCGGGGGGGGAGGGCGAGTTATCGGTCGGCGGGTGGTGAGGTGTTGTATTCTCTTCCCTTGTTATTTCCTTTATCATTATTATTATTGGTGGTAGCAGTAGTGATTTGTGTTATACCTTAGTTACTAAACTGTTCTTATCTCAACCCGGGGAGGTAACTAGGAGTTGCATTCTTTTCGATTCTCCTCTCCATCCCTCCAGGAGCAGAGGGAAGTAAAAAAAGGGGGGGAGCGAGTGAACGGGCTGCCTGACTAGTTTTAAACTACTACATTCCTGAACTCAACTTTGCAAAAACTTTGGCAACTGAACAGATAATCAGCTGCTTGATCTACTGTTAAAAAGTCATGTTAGCATCAACAGCTGTTTCTTCAGCTGCACCAGTAAAATCCAATGCACCACTGTAACTCAAACATGGAAATTTCAGCACAATGTGTGAGCCAAAGAAAGATGTGTTGTTTTAGCATGCAGTCCTACATGATAACATCGAAATACATTTTGGCTCTGATTTTGATGAGGGCATCTGAAGTCTTTGTTAATTCAGGAAACAAAGAAGGATAGAAGGAATGAATGATGAACAAAGCTACATTTTCAATAATTTGGACAATCTGATAACAATTATATTCTAACACAGTTGAGGAATGAAACTATCTCTTTTCACATAAATCAAGCTCTTTTGTAAGCAAAACAAAAAGAGAGCAAAACCCAGTCTTGCTTACTTTAGAGAATACTAAAAATGTCAAGTCAAATATGACATTTGCTGTGTGTTGGTAGAAGAAGAGGTATTGCATAAATATTTTATAAACTTTAGAGAGGATTGGCCAATAAGCTGAAACCTGAATGATGTTTCATTGTCATTCTTAACACTGCTTTTCAACTACCTCATGGTAACTTAATCATTCTAGAAGGTTTTTATGATCACCCTCTTATGTTTTCTGTTCCCTAATTTCTCTGTGCTTTACTTCAAATTTTTCTGGAAACAACTTTTCTGATATTATTTTATCTCAATTTTATCTGTGGGTTTGTGTTCATTTTAAAGTAGGATTTTTAGAAGTGATCTTATTTTTTTTTTAACCAAAATACATGATATAATGCAACATCAAATACCTATTTGGGGGAAATCTACAAGGAGCACAAAATGGAAAAGTAGGTTTGCTTTTTGTTTAACTATTCACAAGCAAATTGGGTCTCTGTCTTCCATTTAGTCAGTCTGGTATTTTTCTGTTTCACATTGTGCTCTCTTTTTTGTGTCTCAGTCTTTTTTGTGTGTTAATCTTTCTTTGTGACTCATGTGTGCCTTTGTTTCATTCTGTCTGTGTCTAATTCAGTATTTTACGACACAAAATCTTAGCTACAGAAGCAAATGCTACGGGATCCCATAGAGGCAACAAAAAAAGGAATTTTTAAAGAGGATAATAAGAAAATTCCACTCTAATTTGTTTCCCTGTAGATGTATTCTTTGGAAGGTAAGCAAGCAAACAAGTGTTATATATTCTTTATTTGAAGGCTCTTCCACAGGTCTCATGTCCAAAAGTTTTGTTTACTCTTATGAAGCAGAGAATGTGTGAAATGAACAGAAAAATCTTATGTCCCATGAACTCCATTAATGTGGCTTATGCATTTCTAAGCAAAATAAAAATAATCTTTGCATTTTATATCCAGGTTATTTATGCACACAGGCTAATTTTTTTTGAGTCAATGACACTGGTAGTAGGGGCATTCTCATAGTTAAGTAATGGTTGATTAGATGAAAGGATGGCCATATGTTTTCTGAGTGACTCTGACTCAGTAGTTTGTGTTTTCCTGTGCTTCAGGGAGATTGGGAGGAACTTGCTTCTCTAGTTCACTGAATTAGTAATCATAGTTCTAGTTCATCCAGAAACCCTATTGAACAGACATTAGTTACACAGTTCTTGAGTTACCTATTCTGTGGATGACGGTGCAGCTAACCATAAAGATACCAGTGTAAGCAAGGAAAAAAATCTTCAGTTATCTGAAGTTCATGCTGTGTGAGCATGGAAACTTTTAATGCAAAATGAGGGGAAAAAAATCTGACTCTTAATGGTTGCAACTAATGACTGTAACAAAAGCTTTGAGAAAAAAAGGTCAGAAGACTGCTAATCATGTAAGAAGAGATAAAAATGGCTCAGTGTAAAGCCAGCTATTGTCTGACAGACTTGCACATACTGCTCAGTACATCTTGAACACATGCCTTTTTTTATACATAAGGAGTCTCACCTGTAGAAGTTGTTGTCAATAGTTTTAACAAATAAAACTCAAGTTCATATCTAATATCACATACTTGGGGTGTTGTTACTTGAGACTCATGAAATACTACCATTTAACAAGATTATATACTTTTAACAATAGCATCAGCATTTTGTTCTGTAAGACACCAGTTCATTACAGAAAAGACAAGGCCGTCTCTTTCTTCAACTTTTCTTCTAGAAACCTGAGCTACAGTGATAATATCCTCAAACATTCGTATGATTTAACATAATAAAACATGCAAAATTTATGCTTCTTAAGACTTAATTCTACATCAATTATCAAATAACTTTACATTGTGCTGTATAACTTTGTATAATGGACTCATAAAAATCAGAGGAAAATTAACAAAGCAAGTGAGGTACCCTACATTTCTTATACATGAAAAATCCCATGTCATGAATTTAAGTAACTGACTGAAACATTTTATTAGATGAGCTGCAGAATGATACCTTGATATGTTAATACTGTGTAACAGGTCTGTAAATACATCAGGGTGTTAAATTTGGAGTGCTAATTTTGTAATTTTGGCCTTGTTTAATGACTGCTTGTTTTATTTTTTGATTGTATTTCTAGGGTTTTCTTTTTTTTGTTTGAGTTTTTTGGGTTTTTTCATTTTTGTAATTTTGAAGGCTAATATATTTTATTCTTGTTTAGAAATATATGTTAACTTAGTGTCCTGGGTTTAGCAGTCGCAGCCATTTTTCTCTTTCTTGGTAGCTGGTGCAGTGCTGTGTTCTGACTTTCAGTTGGGAACAGAGCTGAAAAACAATGATGTTTTGGTTTGGCCAAGGACTTTGTGAGCCTCATGCTCTGCCAGGGAGGAGGGGGAGCCGGGAGGAAGCAGACAGGACACCTGACCCAAACTGACCAAAGAGGTATTCCATACGACAGCACGTCATGCCCAGGAGGGAACTGGGAGTGGCCTGGAAAGGGCTAGAGTGGACTGCAGGGTTGGAGGAGGTATCGGTCAGTGCTTGGTCGGACTGGGGGAGCGAGTTATCGGTCGCCTGGTGATGGGGTGTTGTATCCTCTTCCCTTGTTATTTCCTTTATCATTACTATTAGTGGTGGTAGCAGTAGTGATTTGTGTTATACCTTAGTTACTAAACTGTTCTTACCTCAACTGGTGGGAGTTGCATTCTTTTTGATTCTCCGCTCCGTCCCTCCAGGAGTAGGGGGAGGGCAAGAAAGGGGGGGGAGTGGGTAACAAGCTGTCTGGATGGGTTTAAACCACGACACTTAGTTGATATTTTCTACAGTAAAAATATCCTTTTTTTTTAAGTTATGAGGTTTTCATTCACATGCTAATGACATTGAATTGTTGTGATATATGTCTTTGTGTTAAGTGCCCATTTCTTTCCAATTTCCCTCCCTAGATAATATGCTTAAATTCTACTCAAAGTCTCTGTAAGAGAAAAAGTTGTTTCCTGTGCATTAAAAATAAAAATAAAAATCTGACAATCATTTCAGTAAGAGTGCTAACTTTTGAGCAGGATCTACAAATTTGCAGCTTTATTTTTTAAGGCTCCATTTCTTTCTAGGAAGTGAAAATCAACATTTCTGCAAAAATTTGCTAATGCAGAGGCATGAAACTGACTTTCCTTGCTCATTTCATACATGCCGTAGTATCAAACACATAGGCCTAGAGTAAGGAAAGCTGCCACTTTTGCTCTCAATGCTTCTTATTGGACCTAATCAGATTGTAAGAAAGGGAATAGCTTAATTTGAATAAAAACAGATGAAGAAGACTACTCTGGAAGGACTAATGAAAGAACTAGGAAAAGCCAGAGGCAGAGGCTACCAAGAGGTACAGACAGCACCTGAAAACAGTGAGAAAGCAGACATGGGGAAGAGCTGATGAGGCTAGAAGGAAAAGAAACAGTGTGGGAGAGATGCCACCATGCTTTCCATACAGCTATTTGTACCAGACTGACTCTGGTTTGTACCCTTTCCTTAGCAGATTCTCTTCCAGAAGTAGATCGAAAGAAGAGATTGACTCTCACTTCTATTTCCATTTGAAACCTTGGGATTTAGGCAGAGGATGCAGTATCTATTCTGCATTTTCGTGATTCCAGCCCCATGTAAATCACTGCAGCTGCACTGTAGAAACAGATTTCAGACTAATTTGGAATAATGGAGAAACAATAACAAAACCCAATTAAAAATATTGCATTTTCATATACTCTACACTAGGACTAGCCTGTTAAATTTTGTTTTATGGGTGGTCTTGCCTAACCTGCGGTACCTAACCTCTAACACCCCTGTTGAGAGGTGACTCAAAGAAAGACCAAACAATAATTATGTATTTCTATATTAGCTAATAACAGATTCAGCAAGGAGAAATGTATTTTTAAAGATTAAAAGGGAGGCACATACTCTACTCTGCACATTAAGAATATGCTCTGCACATAATCTGCAAGATTAAGAAAAAGTCTTAAGTTTACGGGCTGTCAGTAAGTATTCCAGTGGGGTACTGGACTTCCTCCATGCCACAGACTCTGGCCTGACCTTGTCACTGAATTAAAATGTTAATATGCTGTCAGTTTTCTTCAGATTCACCTGGACAACAACAGGAAAGGAAGGAAGATAGAGGAAACAAAGGGAAAAAAACTATTACACAAACTTGGACTATCATGGCTAGTTTTTTTTTTATTTAATCTATGAACAATATCACCCACTTTCTCCAGATTTATGAACCTTCTTACTTTGTGTTTGACAAACAGAAATTCTGAAATCATCTACACAAGCTACCATGACTTTACAAGTAGGGATAACTAGTTGAAAAAGATGTTCTTTTTTTCCCTTTGTTGCTAGACGTAAACATATCTTCAGCACGCAAATTAACACTAACTGTATATAAAATACAATGTCTACTATATAAAAACAAATAACATCCAAGCTGTCCGCCTTATCCTGTCACAGAAAATGAAACTAGCAAGAAAAACTGAAAAAAAATGGGATTTTCTCAAAAGGACAGGAATGGTAGGTCACTTTAAAAAGTAAACAAACAAACAAAATAACAACTATAAATGGGAAAATATTAATGTGTGATTTGTTGATTTTTAGTAAGCTTGGATAACTGACAAACTGTCTTTAACATAATGGCAAATACACTGATTTTGAGACTATGCCGAGCACACCTGCTCACTGCTTCACACACTTATTTCACATCCATGAGATAAAGAGATGGTTAAGAGACAAACACCATTGTCTTGCAATAATGAAATATGATGAGCAGGAAGATGATTGCCATGGCTTTATATAATTAGACCTACAAGCTCAACCACTGCTTGCAGCAATGAAATAAAAGGTGAGAAACTATTAGGTATTTTGTACCTCTTGTTTTTGTGCAGTCTTTGGGAAAGGACTCTTAATTCTGCTCTTTTTCTAAAAGTAAGCCACAAAGAGCAGCAGAAGATGGAGTCTGAAATGTGTCCCTCTCTTCCATTATCCAGGAATTCCACATACTAAGTAATGCAAAACTAACAAAGATTTTGTTTTGCAATGGACACCCGAAACCGTATGAAATCAGTCATGAAGCACAGCAACCAAAGAAAACCAGTCTAGAACACCACCACAGGGAATAAGAAGATATAGCTTGAAGACAATTGAAGGCATTTTGATGAGGGGATGGCTATAAATGCACAGGGAAAATAATCTATTTTCACGAGTTTCCCGATAGAAGTGTGTTTTCATTCCTAGTAATCTAGGCTTAGCCTGTATTCTTCATAACCAGATAAGCCTGGGATCAAAATAAACAAAAAAGAAAGAAAAAGAAAATTCCACCTTCTGTGGAATGTATTTACAATTATTCCCTATATGTTTCCAGTTTAGCCATCTTGATAACTTCTGGCCCACCTATGAACAGCTACAGGGGTTTATTCTTTCTTTAATTAATAACAAACTGCTAAAGGCATACAATAGCTGAAATAAATCTCAGGTCTGCAACCTGCTAAAGACTCCCAGAGATTCACAAATTCTTTTATTAGAATATAATTACTACTGTTCATGTAAATGAACAATTTATTGTAATCAAACAAAAAATGGAATAACATAAGGCAAAAGCGAAAAGTCCCATATTGGTCATACTAAAAAAAATAAAATACCAAATACTTCACTTGACTGGCATGTAGCTCAGTGAAAGGAACAACCAGCCAAATAAGCAATGATCCCCAATTATCACAGGCTCATATGAGGAGACTGTTTCAGAATATGCTCTTTTTATTTTCAGAATTCCTATAATATAACCATTGTACCAAGCATTAAAACACTGTTCTCTGATTATACAAATGTGAAATTAAGTCAATGAGCTGCCACAATGGAACAGAAAAACACCCACCCTGAGATGAGCAAAAGCACCACCAGCACAAATGAGCTCTGTGCAAGGAGCAAGTAACACTTTACGCACGGCAACTGCTCCACATAGGCTGTTAGGTGATTACCATATCTAAATATAAGGTGTGTGATTTTGTCTCCCCTTTTGACCTCTGCAAATTTTTGATATCATTATGTAGATACTTCTAAAACAAAATTAAAACATTTTATGTCCTAAAGTATCATAAAAATCAAAATAACACATGGCACAAGCCCTTTTCCAGAAATAAAATGAATAGGTCCCTAGAAAGCACAGTTTCAAGTGCAAAATATACAAACCTCCTTTTAATCTTTATTGCACCTGCAGCTATTCTGCTTGAAATATATTATGACCTTTCCCTGTTTTATCTTTTTCTTGGAAGCATACCTTTAATTTCTTTCATTTCCTCCTTCTATTGTCAAAATGTTTTCCTGCCATGCAGGTGCCAATAGCTTCGTTATACTTGATTGCTTAAAACTCCTTTGGGTCCAAAATCTGACAATTTTTTTCTATAGTCTTATCTGACAGAAAAGTTAAAAACAGAATCAGTATGGGCACATAGAAAATCTAACACTTGTGTAGCTATGGAAGTTTGCTTCAGTATTTGTGTTCTGTGGACTCATTTTTTTTCCAGGCTCTCAAGTCTTCACCTCTGTCTTTCATTTTTCTTCACTTCATTTATCAGCTTTCCAGGTTAATGCTGTACTCTCATTTACACCTGAGTTTCCATAAACAAGACGACCAGAACACAACAGTTAATTTCCAAACAGTAACTTGCTATTCCCAAGAGACCCTGTTGTTACATTGCACAGCACCAGAGGTGCCTTAGTGCCTTATCTACTGATGTGCTGTTTGCAGCTCTGTACCCATTCATCAAGCTGCTGTGGCAACGTTCCTCCAGAGCTGCTGTGCTAGCTTTCACACGTATTCCCATGCTGTTTCCTTAGTGCAAATGCTCTCATGGGTTTACACCTGAAATCATAGAGTTAGCTGGGTTGGAAAATACCTTTAAGACCATCAAGTCCAACCTCTACACCAGGACTGCCAAGTCTACCAGTAAACCATGCCGTTATGGGCATGTACATGTTTTCTGGGAAGCAATTGTCACCGGCATGAGAAATGCCTTTTCCCCTCATTTCTCGCTTGTCAGATTTTAGAGGAAGCCAAACACAGAGCACAACAAAGCAGATAAGCAAATGAAATACTTGAAAGGTACTATCCAACGTTTCATGTGAACAGACACTGAACAGCCAATGAACATGCAACACTGATGTCTAATTAGCATGCTCCAACCAGCATTAGTAACATCACAAGTAGGAACAAACAACAGGAAGTTTGAGGATGTCCTAAAAAAAGCTATGCGGTATTAGAAGACAAGCAAGGCAAAATTGTCAGGGTCATCATCCATACTGCACTGAATTGGAAAAACCTGCCTCGTTGCTGGAGAAGGACACTTTGTCTGGGACACCCATTGCTGTGTTTTTCAGCCAACTACTGCAGAGATTTTTCCATTTCTCATTCATCTCTTCTCTATTTTTCTTCCAAAATTAACTTTCTTTACTACAGTCAATGTATTAACAGCCGTGGATCCTACTATAAAAATCTTCATGCATGTGAAACTACCTTGCCCTCCTTTAGGCAATGGCTACTCTCTTCATGTGAGCCAATAGCTGTCTTACTTTACCATTTGCTGCCAAACACAAACATGAAGTTTATCCTTTTCAGTCACAGAATTACCCATATTTCAGTATTGTTAAACTAATCTTGATAGTGGTTTCTACCTTCAAACACTTTTAAATGTAGACACAATCTCTTTCACATTTTATTTCTGAGACAACAAGAACAATTATAAAACTAGTGTGCAGTGTTATTTTAAACATCATCATTCCTAGATCTAACCCAAATTCTGTTCTTAAACTCATATAGAAATACAATTGTTTTAAACATCCTATCTTCCTCTAAAATAATTTATCAGAAGTACTACCTGCTATCTACCATGCATTTGATTCTTCCATACCTTCCATGAGCAGCAGACATCATTAGCTCACACCCCTAAGATATTTCGTAGATTAATAGAGAATCCTTATTCCTAGATTCTGGACAAGTGAACACTGTACTTTTAACATCAAAAGTTAAGAGGATGCTCCTTCCTACTGCAGGAGCTTGTTGGTGTATCAGCCTATAAATTGTAGAATTTGAAAGAAAAGACAAGGTTTAGAATGTGTTCATAGCGCCACATCAAAGAAAGACAATGAATGTTGTATGAATACAACCAGCAACTGAGTCAGAATATGGACTGAAACAGTTTTCAAAAACAGATTGCAAACCACTGAAAACACCAAATCTGAAGACAAGAAGTGCCATCAGACTTTATTTTTTTCCTACCTTCTAATGTGTTTAAGGAAACACAACAAATGGGTGGTAATCAGAAACACAGGTGGGAATCAGAAATTGCTACAAAAGCATTTTGATATGTGGTACTGATGTTTCCCTAGAAGTTTGAGTTCTTCAATTCATTGTTTGGAAGCACAAATTGAGGAACATATGACATGCATCCTGTGGTTTATCAGCACAAAATTTTCTGGTGGAATTCTGAGTCTTTAAGTACATATTGACATATACTACCACTCTTTTTGCTCCACTCCTCAGGACTTCAGTGCTCACCACAGCTTCACTGCAAGGTAGTTATTTCAGTTCCTGGCAGAGTTGCCACAAAGGCAGAGAGCTAAAGCCTGCAAATCACCAGTTTGTTTTCTCCCTCACCTATATTACTATTTTCCTCTCTTGTCATCCCTCGCTCCCTCCCTTCCTCTCTCTCCCCCTCCCTATCTCCCTCCCTCCCTCTGTTTCTCTCTCTCTCTCTAATGCACAATAAAATATTCTGGAAACATTTATTAGCTTATGTTTTTAATACTGTCATTGATGTTTATGGTAAAAATAATGACAAATGCCTAATTAACAGCTATGCAGTTTTGTCAAACTATAGGACACATGCAAGTTGGTTTCAGTGATCCAGGTCAGTATGAAAACTTCAAATGCACAGCTAATTTCAGCTATTCCTACTGTGCTGTCAGCACATCTTATCCCAAATGGAAGATATTTTTCCTGCTGTGTTCCTGGCAGGACACATGCATTCGTCATATGCTTAGTTCCTTGTTTCTTTAGAAGGCAACTGTCATCATAAACAGTAAGCAACCCTATCTCTGCTTCTGAGAGATGACTATACCTCATCAGTAAGGTGCAGTAAAGATAAGATTAGCATCTAATGTCTTTCCACAGATAATGTATGAAAAAAAGGATAGCTTCCATCCCTGCAAATAAACTACGTGGACTGTCACAGTGCTGCCAGCATGGATAAAATTACTGGGATTTATCTGGGACCAAAGAAAAACAGCACTCCCTTCTTCTGATAATTGTATCAGATTTCTGTTTTTTTAGAATACGATTCCTTTAAAATGGCAAATTAAAGAAAAAAAACAAACCACTCTGAAAAGGATATCTAAAAAGAATGTGTTTAACTCTTATTTACCTCAAAAATCTTGGTTTTAATTACATACTCCAAAGTACCTCTCAGCAAAGTTTCTGCTTTCTAGAAACCAGTAAAAGCTGGTAGACACTTCACTGTTTGACCCCTGACGACTTGTGGCCTTATTCTCAATAAATATAGCTATATACTCTGAAACAAATGTACTCTCTTCACCTACTGTGGACATGAAAGCAAAAGATTAATTAACTGAAATTACTATTGTAACTTAACAGTAACTTAATAGGAAAGAAAGTTTTCTTTTTTAAAACAATCAAAATTATGGTATTATTGATATGAGGAATTATGATCTGTGAACACAAGAGCCATCCATCTATGTGCAGTGAAGCAGCAGGAAAATAAGCTTATCTGCTCTCAGATACTCAGTAGATGAGTAAGATAAGAATACCTATTTTATAAATAATAATCTTATTTTATAATTCATGGCTGATTATTTTCTTCACAAATCCAGTCTTTTCTTCTTCCTTATTCTTTTCAAGAACTCTCCTGTCTTTTATAATTCAAAGATTTTGCAAATTGGATACTGGATTTTACTCCTATTTCCAATTTTGCCTTACACAAAGTTTAATCCAAATCCTACTCTTTAAGGGCTCACATAAAGCTCTGTGCATTTAAATCAACCTAAAGATATTAATAGAAAATTATTCTGGCTGCCTGTCTACCTCAGCACCAAAATCTGCACACCTCCACACCTTTCCCAAAAACATGGTTTAGCCAGTCACCTAGCCCTGAATGTACTATCTTGCACAAAAATTAGTATCTCCACTTTCAGGATCTTCTAATTCTGTTCATATTATCTCTTATCCTCCTGCCCAAACATATTCTTTTATGCCAACCTATAAATCATATTTGTAAAAGCTATGCTGCTACATCAAAGGATCTAAGCTCAGCACAGTTAACAATCTCCAGGTGACAACAAAATGGCATTGTTCTATGTTGTCCAAAAATTTATCTCTCTCATCCCTCCCTCTGCCAGCAGTGCACTTGCCAGTCCTCTGAGAAGTGCCATGCATGCTCTAATGTGTCATATCACTGATAAATAATAGCTATATCATCTATGTATCTCTAACTTCTGTAAGAATATCTATATTTATTAAAATAATAAATATACAGCTACCACTATTTATTTTTATTCCCTGTCAATCACTTTCCTTTAAAACTGATTCTACAAAATGCTGTTGTTATGAACTTATATAGGTCTCTTCATTCAAACTATCATCTCAGGTGCCCAAAGTAACTCTTCTGCACTTCAGTGTGTCTGTTGCCATTTGTCTAAGAGGTTACACATAAACAATGTTAGGTTTTTTCCCCTGTTATTTAGTAGTTTAGCCCACCAGTAGTCTAAATACTTGACTACGTATGTTCAGTAACAATTGTAAGTTTGTAATGCTGTGGTAATTTGACTTCAGTTGGCTGCCAGGTGCCCACCAAGCTGCTATATCACTCCCCCTTCTCAACAAGACAGGGGGAGAAAATATGACAAAAGTCTCATGATTCAAGATAAGGACAAGGAAATCACTCATCAATTGGTGTCACAGGCAAAATAAACTCAGGGAAAGTAATTTAAGTTATTGCTAATCAAGTCAGAGTAGGTTCATGAGAAGTAAGAACAAAATTTTAAACACCTTCTCCCTACCGCTCCCATCATAACTTCACTCCCACTTCTCAGTCTCCCCACACTTGGATGGCACAGGGGGATGGGAAATGGGTATTTCAGCCAGTTGTCTCTGCCACTCACTTCCCAAGCTCTTTCCCTGCTCCATTGTAGGGTGACACCCATAGGAGACAGCCCTTCACAAACTTCCCCAGTGTGAGCTTGCACAAGTCCAGGTAGATGACATCAGCTGCTTTGCCCCTGTCCATCAGTTCTGTAGCCCCATCATAGAAGGCCACCAAATTGGTCAGGCAGGATTTCCCCTTAGTGAAGCCATGCTGGCTGTCACCAAGCACCTTGTTGTTTTTCATGTGCCTTAGCATGCCTTCCAGCAGAATCTGCCCTAAGATTTTGGCAGGCACAGAAGTGAGACTGACTGGTCTGTAATTTCCTGGGTCATCCATTTTCCCCTTCTTGAAAATGGGGGTTATATTTCCCTTTTTTTCCAGTCATTGGGAACTTTACCTGACTGCCACTATTTTTCAAATATGATGGACAGTGGCTTAGCAACTTCATTTGCCAGCTCCCTCAGGACCCATGGATGGATTTCATCAGGTCCCACGGACTTGTGCACATTCAGGTTCTTAAGACAGTCTTGAATCAGATCCCCTGCTACAGTGGGCCTAAGGTCTTCATTCTGCTTGATCAGGGGGATTGCTCAAGATAACCTACAGGGGTGCCCTTCTAGCTTTTTTGATTACGTGAAAGCAAAGTTTAAACCAATCACCAAAGAAATAAACAGAAGGAACAGGAATAACGAAGGAATTGTGGATACCTTCCTTGTAGATGCAAGCATCTCTACAAGCTTTACCTGTTTTGCTTTAGCCCTGTGAGAGTTTGATGTAACAATAGTTACAGTGTCCATGTTAAAAAACTCTATTTTTTTTAGTACAAATGAATATTTGAATTTTTATATTCCTGACTGGACTACGTGTTTATCTTTTAGAAAAATCTGCAGTAATATTTACAGAGGCTTGAGTGCAATATATCAAATGCCGCCTTCTGAAATGTGTTTGCTTGGGCTTTGTGCACATGAATGGTAAGGAGATCAGCACAGACAGATCAAAGATAGAGAACCCTCTGTTTCCACAGTGAACATCATAAACTGAACAATGAGTACCTGGAAAATTCAGACAAAAACTGAGAACAAGGCCTTGAAAAAAAATCAGTCAGAAAATCAAGTTCACTTAAGCTTCAAAAGGAGGTAATGAGAGTCTGGTCTGAAAATTAGGTAGGTAAAACTATCAGATAAAGCCTTCAAGCCTAATTACAGTTAGAACTTGAAGATGTAGAGACCTCTTTTATAGACTGCCTGTAGGTAAACAAGTAAATTATTAACAACTTTGCATTTATGGGCAGAGCTAAGAAACAGACATTCTAGCCAAAGCATGGACAGTGCTTTATGTTGGGTTACATGAGACATTTCAGATCAATATAGCTTTACCTCAAATCATGAAAAACTATCAACTGTGCATCATCATCCTTGAGTTTATCCAATTCACATTCTGTACGTTATATGGCAAAAGTAGCTAATTTCAGCTAATTAATTTATATGTTCAAAATAATAAACTCCCTTCACCTTTTTTCCTTAACTTAAATTTTTCCTTACTAATTTTGCATTGTTACAATTAGGATTTCTCATAACACTTCCGCACACTAAGACAGGAATATCACACATGTATCTTCCTATCTCCTCTTCTCCTGCATGTACTGCATTAACAGCCATCAAGCTCTCTTAGCCTTCTTCACCTGTGTACACTCACCAACTGCATTGCTATTGAAGGCATAGATTTCATTCTATCTCATTTTCATTTTATTGCAAGAAGAAAAAAGGATGTGAGGAAAGATGTTTCTTTCTTCTTTTTTCTTGTTTTCTGGGAAGAATTGCTGTCAATCTTTCATTCACTTTCGTATTAAAAGAGATGTTAATTAATGTTAACATCCTTGAATCTCCACAAAGACAGGACTCTTCCAAACTACACAGTGACCCCTTCTACTTTTTGCCAGTCAGCTGCTCACTAGCAACTTTCATTGATCCACTGTCTGAAAATGACACTAATGAACCAAATGAGAGTACTCCTAATGGGAGAAAGAAGACAAAAATAAAGTCCTGTGACTCTGTGCCTAACTCTTCTGAGACCAATCCCAGGGCAAAAAACTTCCATCAACAAATAGGACCACTTTAATGCCCGTCATCCCTTGAGCAAAGTCAAACACAGTTCTGCAGTATGGCAAATCCTCAGATGACCTCTTATACCACAGGAACAACTTTTCCCCTGACAACACTCAGAGACACAGCAAAATAAGCAGTATCTATATTAACATGATCAAAAAATTAAGCATATGCCAATTAGATGTCATTCTTGCTAAATAACAAAAATGTTCCATAAGTGTGGAGCATAACCATAAGTACAGGCCAAAATAAAGGAATGCAAGAGCTATGATTGGGGAATTTAATAATAATGTAGATGGTACCTTGGCTTATGGAGCCCATTTATTTTCTAATGGCGTTGTCTGAAGTGTGGTTTGTTTGGAGATACTGGAGCAACTGATGCAGCTGTAGTAGAGCAGAGAGGAAGTTTTATTTCCTTCTTTGGTAGTAGATTCCAAGGGTCTGACTAAGATCTTGACTTCTTTCTTTTTTAAGCTTTCTCCCTGGTAGCACAGTGTTGTATTTGAATATGAAATCTGATTGCACACAAGGCACTCCTGTAAAACTGACTGCTGTTAAAAATATTTACACTTGAAATTTTTCAGAATAAATTGATGAAAGACAAGTGAACTTTCATATTCAATATGGTTTTTAAGGTTAAAGTTTTAGAGAATTTTCTGTAAGAAATAAACAAAGCGACTTCCCCACTGCTAATTCTGTGTGGGAGCTAGAACTTCAATATATTTTCCTTCATTGCCGCCATGATAACATCTTGGGTTTAAAATAGTATTAGGGAAACTTGCACTCATGGATATATTCTGTATTTAAGACAGCTTGCCTGTGGTTTCTGTCTTACTCTAACTTTGCTAAGCATCCATCTAAAATAAAAAAGTGCTTTCCATAACTAGTCAACAGTTATTATACTATCAAGTATTTACCTTTTTTCATATATCATCATTTTCACTTACAACAATATTTATTTGGAGAAAAAAAAAAAAAAAAGAGCAATCTTAGATAAGACCTAACTTCTACTAGCAACATATTTTACAGAACTCAATTCCAAAAATTCTGTTCCAATTACACCAATAACCAGGGTGGTTAGCTTTTCAGAACACAGCTTGATATATAGAGTGAAAAAAGAAAATCAAAGAAAGATACACTAATATTTCCAGATAATAGCAAAAATCTGTAATTACATCTAATCAAAAAAAGCCAGTCTTCCATCCTCACAGACTGTCTCAAAGGTTGATCAGTATGTGATATTTCTTAGGGATATGGATTAAAAACACTGAGCATCCTTTTTATTTCGAAATTTTACAGTAGTATCTAAAAAGGGATAATGTCTTACATTATGAATATCAAAGCCAGGTCCAAAGACACACTCCTTAAGCCAACACCTTTTAATGGAAGATAACATAAAGACTTTAATTGAGTTCAAGACCCGTTATTTTCTTATTGTAGATAGTAGGTCACAGTTTTGTTATAAGCATATATTGAAGGATCATTTTGGTCTGCTTCATTTACCATTGAATTTATTCTTCTTTAACTGTAAATATTACACCTAACGTAATTTTTCTGGGCATACATCAAGGTTGAAGAGTGGGAATTTTCTACTTGCATTACATGTGTTTAACAAGGTACGTGTTTAATAGTAGTCCACTGTATGTAGACTTCTACACAAGCCTGGTTTTATGCTGAGCAAGAACACTACCTGCCATCTCTTGTGATTTCAAAAAACCTCTTACTTCGTAGCCTATATTCCTTATATATTGTCATACTTTTATCCTCACTCAACAAAACACCAGCAATGTTTTTGTGAACTTGCATATTTACTGACACCACTGCACTTAAAAATGCTCATCCACCTGCTTTATGACTGACAGCATCCTGACTCACACAGTTTTCACCATGTACTTTTTAAATTTCATTCTTTCATTGATGTGCTGGAGGACTGTGGTGAGCTTTATTTTGGATGCAATCCACTGCTCTGGCTGCTTTCTTTCCCTTCACTTGCAGCGTTCACAAATAACAGAGGGCATCAAAGATCTGCATCACAACATGGTCCCATCAGGTTATGCTCATTGCTGAGCTCAAGTATGTCATTGCAGAACTGATATTTAATTGGCAGTATTCACCTGCTGGTTTTATTAATTCTCTTCATCCCCTTGTCATCTCTAAGGAGTCAAAGAACAACTCTAATAGGCATATCTGAGATTGAATGAAGACAGAACTATATAGCATGACTGTAAGAGGAGAGTGTAACTGTAATATTCAAGGCCATGAGTTCAAAAGCAGAAAAGGAATTACAGACCTTGATAAAAATGTCCATTAACTTCAAGATTCAAGCAGACAAGCAAAAAATTAACACATAATATCAAAGAGAAAAGGGAGATGTGGGATTTTGACCCTAAGCACCTGTACTTGTTCTACACAAATAACCCATACTTTTTACATGTCTTCAGCATTATATCAGAATATGCTGGAATCATGAGGACATTCACTCATGGCGCACCTTAGCTGAAAGTAACAACCTTATACAAGCACACATACTTATGCGCATGATTGTGTGGATTCATAATGGGAGTTGGCAGCACAGCTGCCCAGCACAGAGGTAGTTGCTATTTTTGTACGTTCGCTACTGGTACCCCTAAATAAAGGGTGCAACTGTATAAAGAAAGAAGACTAGTCCTCTAAAGCATACGCATACACAGACAAATTTGAGAGTTGCAAAATATGTTTGGAGAGAAGAAAAATACATCACAGCTTTATTTGCTCAACCTTCTCTTGTAAAGTGAGGTTAACAAATGGAATTGAAGTCTGCCAGAAGCAAAATATAAAGAATTGGATTAGCTTGACATTTGAGCTCCAGAAACATCAACAGCAAAAAGAAAAATCAAATGTCCAAGGTCAGTAAATCTATACATTTACATGTTTGCTGGTTAAGATCAAGTGACACGTTGACCTTTTTAGTACAACAATTATCTGATTTCATTTCAGCAGATAGGGGCTTGGCAGTTGAAAGCTCACAGTATTTGGTAATTTGTTAGAAAAGATATTTTATTTCACTAGCAAAATATCTATGAAATACAGAAATCAATAAAATATTTGGCGTTTTTAAATCATATGATAAAAATATTAATATGAGGTATAATTAATATGATGGAGAACCTGGAAAGTTTTGTTTCTTTGTCACAGAAGTTTAGAGCACATCTCAGGTCTCAGAAGCATTTGGAAAAATTATATGATGTACAAAAGCAAAGCCAGGACTACAAATCTTTAATGCCAGAGTTCAGATAAATCTATTCAGCACCTTTTAAGAGGTGCAGATATGCAAACTCATTTGACAGCATCACTGGGAAACGAGACTTGATACTATTCTACCAGATTCAAAAGATATAAGATGCCCAAATCGCCTACAAGTTTTAGACACACCATTTATCACCATGTTGCACATTTTGCCACCTGCTTCCATTAAGTCTTTTTTGTTTAATGAGGTATGTCACACAAATTAAACTACTTGTGTCCTTGGTCCCAAGTGACGGCTGAAGTTCTAAGAAGCAAATGAAATATAATGCTCTTTATAGGTTGAGAAAGATATTATAATATCATTACAGAAATCAATTATACTATTTCATCTGGACCAATGGTTCAAGTTCCTGGGCCATAAGCTTCATTCCAGCAAAAGGAATTCAATTGCAAAGCGACTAGGCTCTATGTTGAACTCTCATTTGCTGTTTGACGAGAACACACACACACGTGCACAAGCACACAGAAGGTAACTAAAAACAGCATGGAGCTAAAAACTGAGTTATGTTGGTGACTGATGAAATAATATTTTTGGCCCTGTTGCAGCCAAAAGAAGTGAGATTAGACAGTCATACTTTACTGGTCACCCATCTAGACCCTTTTCCACCCAGCAGACCATGGAGTAAGCAATACACACAACTGTGTAGAGTATCTTTCAGGGGTAGGACTGGTGTTCTATGGAGGAATAGAGGCAAAGAAGTAGTAAATGGAGCCTGCTTCTAATAAACCAAAATAGCTGAACTGCTCCAATAGCCCAACTAAACAACTCTAGGCTGTAGAAGCAGACAAACTCCTGGAAATAAGAAAATATGAAAAGGAATTCTCAGAAAGAAAATATGTAAGAAGCTCTAGGTCAAAACTATAAAAACAAACATTTGGTATAATCAATCAGATGTTTATATTTACTATCTCTTGAGTTCTAACATAAAAAAGGTAAAAAAATACAACAAAAACAAAGTTTTCATTTTGAATGCAGTGACAGAGCAACTTTTCAATTTTCTCAAAATAGGATTGAGACCAAAGTTTAGGAGAATGAAAAATAAATTATATAATTTTACATATTAAGAAAACATCAAAGTACAAAAAGAACTGAAAATATGGAAAGGTTGTTTTCTTACAATAAGAATAATCCTCATGTTTCAAAGGAAGTTGCAGGAAGGGGCCTTTCTTACACGTTCCTCTGTGAAAATCTAGCCTGTGCTGCCAGCTTCCTCAATTTGATCTTGAGGACTGGTGTTTAAGGCACTGCCAAGGAGGTAATACCAGTGCAGGTAAATCAGTGATCTGATTCATTGTAGTAATTCATATGATTTTTGCATGTCTGAGCTGAAATATAGCAGAATGACATTACATAAAATGCAGAGAAACAATGTTCAAACACATGAGAAAAAATAAAATTAAAACCAAAAAGCTATAGAACTAAACAAATCCTCAAGCACAGTCATACAGCCATCTTGCAATGCAGTATACATCAAGGAGAGAAGTCGGAAGAAGAGGGTGGGTGAATGGAGAGAAAAAATCAGACAGCTCATTACTAAGTCAAGCGATTAATAAAAGCAGACCATATTTTATAAAAGTTTCTCAGTTTATCAATCAACTTAAATGAGACTCTATTACAATGAGAACAGCCAGCACGCTACAGTGACTACTGATTGATGCATTGAAAGTGGATTAATTTTTAGGGTCATAAGAAAAGAATGAAACTACTACTCCTGTTCATGCTATTAATCCCCTGAAGAACTGATAAATCTCCTGCAGTAAAATAAGAAAAAGAGTAAGGACATTGGGAGCGTGATTTTTATGTAGGGCCAAAATATGTATCCTTGAAGGAAAGACAGTTTGAGTAACTCACCAATGTTTATCACAAATATCTGCAAGCCACAATGCCACAGGTTTGTGCACTATCCACACATGTCAATGATAGTCAGAGAAGTTGGTTGTCATACACTGGCAAAGGTAAACCTACAGATTTATTTCTTTCTCTTTCTTGATATTGATTTGTCTTAAGAGAAAAAAAATAATAACAAAATAACAATGAATGGATAATTATAATAATTATCTGTGTTCTGAAGCAAAGTTCATTCTTAATTAATATATTATGCTATGGAGAGCAGAGTTGTATCAAAATACTATAAATGAAGATTTATGTAATTTTACACATCTAGATGTGTGTCTGCGCATGTGTTTTGGGCAGAATGTATAGTGCCAGAACCAGAAATTGAACATCAGACTGGATATTCCCAGTTGGGACTTTGGTCTTCACTAATAATTCTTGATGTTCATTGTTCATGGTCTTTTGGCAGCCTCCACTCATGCCCTTGTCTTCCATTGGCATTATGCCTGCTCATACATCCTTCTTTCTCTTTAACTAGTGCTCAAGTCCCAAATGATGTTTAGTTTAGATGGAAAGCATGTAAATTCTTTAAGTGGCAGATTATGCTAAGAAACCAGCTGTTTGTGTATATGACTAGAAAGAAGAAAATCTTTGGAAAATTCATGGGTAAAAATCAGAGAGATGTTGCTGGTGTTTTCAGACACTGTTTTTAGTCTTCACTGCTGTTATCAACAGGATGATACTGATGTCCACAAGACACCTGCTAAATGAACACATATCCACTTGCCACCAAGACAATGACACTATGACCCAGCTAAACCACTGGGGCTGTCATGGAATATGTTCCTTTGGTAACTCTTGCTACGTATATGTAATGAATACCATGTTTTCCATCCTAGAGCTGTCTTCAAATTCAGTTTTATTAAAGATTCTGGGATGTATGATTGTAGGTATTTCAACAATATAACCCGTGAGTTGTTTATAATTTTATTAAAGCATATTTTACCTGTTTATTACATTTTGTAAGCAATAGCAGAAATAAAATACAAATATAACTGATTAAATATAATGGATGCATTCTGTGATACTATGGTTAAGTAAGTTTTTTGAAGAATTTCCTTTTAATGATCAGGAACGTGTCAAAAGACTTTATTTCAGTGCTTAAAAGAAACCCTTTCTTTTTTTTTTTTTTCTAAATAGAAGCAAACCAACCTATTTGCATTCAGATTTTTTTTTATTTTCATCTTCAACAGATATTTTAGTGGGTAATTTGCCATCTGAGATTGAATAATACTAAAGTAAAATAGCCATATATATTTTACAGGTTAGAGATACAGGTACTTCTTGTAAATCTCATGCTCCACAAGCACATTTTGAAGTTCAAGTGTTGATTCAAACCAATTACAAATAACCTTTTGAATAAAATCCTATTATCAGGAAAGTCTCCGTGGATTTGGATATTTTTCTGAGCAAGGTCAAGATCTTGCTTAGTTTGTATCTCCTTAAGGATCTGCCAAAATAAGAAACTGACTAGGAAAACCAATGCCTTTAGAAATGAGAAAGAGAATATGTTGAATATAATCCTGTCCTGAGTTCAGCAGTAGCAGTCATTTTTCTCCTTAGTAGCTGCTGCAGTGCTGTGGTTTTGACTTTCAGCCTGGGAACAACACTGATAACACCGATGTTTTTAGCTGCTGCTAAGTAGTGATTACTTTGATCAAGGACTTTCTCAGGCTGTTGCTCTACCAGGGAGGAGGGGAAGCCAAGAGGAAGCAGAGACAGGACACATGACCCAAACTAGCCAAAGGGGTATTCCATACCACAGCCCGTCATGCCCAGTATATAAACTGGGGGCAGTTACCCGGAATGGAGACCACTGGTCAGGTTGGGCTGGGTATCTGTCAGCAGGTGGTGAGCGGTTGTATTCTCTTCCCTTGTTATTTCCCTTATCATTATTACTATTGGTGGTAGCAGCAGTGATTTGTGTTATACCTTAGTTACTGGACTGTTCTTATCTCAACCCGTGGGAGTTACATTCTTTCAATTCTCCTCCCCATTCCCTCAGGAGAGAGGGGGAGGAAGAATGGGAGTAGTGAGCGAGCAGCTGCATGATTCTGAGCTACCAGCTGGGCTTAAACCACGACAAATCCAATGTGGTTTTTAACACTTAGCTTGTGCTGCCAGCTCTCTCGATTTGATCCTGGGGATCATAAAATCATAAAACTTGATATTTTCTTAAGGCTCTGACTGCAGAAGTATCTGTGTTTCAGTTTTTCTTTGTTTAATATATAATCATATATTCCTCAACCATGAAGGCTAAAAATAACACTACTTAAATTTTTATTTGTCTTCTGTTTTTTTAATTTTGAAGTTCATATTTTCAAAGGCTTAGAACTTCTGAAGCACAGCTCACTGAATTCATGGAGGTGACACTTCTTATCCTAAAGAGGCTAATACGTCTAAAGATAACCAGCTAAAACCACATTAGCTTGCTGTCTTGTAAATCTAAGCCACATATAAGCAGATAGTGTGATTGCAAATATTAATCCCTATTTACTAGCGAGTATTAAGATTTCTTTTGTATTTGATTGGCTAACTAGAATAGATTGGCTAACCTTTTCTCTCTCAGGCAAGGAATAAGAAGGTATAGTAGCACATGCTTATACAACATTACATTTGATGACAACAGTAGTTTCATGTGCTGAAGGACATCTCAGGCATATTTACGCACTAACATATGGCAAGAGATCAGTACTACAAAGTTTGTCAGGAGCATAGAACCATAGGCTACAGGCACATTTTAAAGAAATAGAAGAATAGATCCAATTAGCCTTTTACCCAAGTTTCCTTTCTAGACCAAGTCAATCTTGAAACAACATCATTTTTCTCGAGAGAGAAACACATGTCGATACACACTGATTTCTTACACCACCATTTTTATGATAGAATAATGTTTATTTAGCAGTCAGAAGCAAACCTCAGTTGATAAATACTTGAATTCTAACTATTAGCCTATTCTGGTAGCATTAAATTACCTTATTTTAAGATCTGATTCCTTTATTTCTCATTTTCCTCTGAGCATTTTGTCTAACAGTATTCATTCAAAGGCACAGAGATGCTAACAAAAAAATAATGGGAAAACAGTGAAAATTAAATTTTACAAAACACTTGATTTTACAAAACCTGGTCAAGATTACAAGATATTTTAAAACGTGGAGGTCTAAGAAACAGCTTCCTTATCAAGTGTTTGGGAATACCAGGTGTAAATTTTCTTCTGGGTGTGGAAAAAATAAGTCTGAAGAGCACAGAAACCCCTGTATGCACTATAATACACCACATAATCTGTGTCCTCATCATATTTTCATCTTCATATCCCATTCGTGCTGGAGTTGCTTCTGCCTAGTAATACTTATCCATGACATAAATAATTAAAAACAAGCTGTTTCCCAATAACATATTTTGTTCTAACTCTTTTACCTAGTGGATGTCTTATGCCAGTATACTAAAACTTCCTCTTTCTAATTAGTAGAATATGTACAGTCATACTTTTTGGCAGATCTTTCTGTAAATAAAATATAATTTACTTGGGAGTGAAAAAGTGGCATTTCTTCCTTGAAACACGATTTTCAGGCAGTGGGTTTTAAAACGTCTTTTAAAAAATAAGCAGTAGAAGTGTCTACCTAGACAATACGGTATTATAACTCAAGGTAAAGATTCCTCTCAATCTGAGCACTAATGAAAAATCACACTGATGTCCCACAAGCAAGAGATCACATTGCTCTAGATCTTCCTCAATGAACTTACAAAAGTTTAGAACAAGACTCATATATTCACATAAACATGAGCCAGCTTCAGTGTGTGCTTGCAGCCCAGAAAGCCAACTGTATCCCGGGCTGCATCAAAAGGAGCATGACCAGCAGTTCGAAGGAGGTGATCCTGCCTTTTTACTCTGCTCTCATGAGACCTCACTTGGAGTATTGTGTGCAGTTCTGGTGTCCTCAGCATAAAAAGGACATGGAACCATTGGCACAAGTCTAGAGGAGGGCCACAAGGATGATCAGGAGACTGGAGCACCTTGTCCTGGGTTCAACAGTAGCAGTCATTTTTCTCCTTGGTAACTGGTGCAGTGCTATGTTTTGACTTTCGGGCTGGGAGCAGTGTTGATAACAATGATGTTTTGGTTTGGCCAAGGACTTTGTGGGCCTCATGCTCTGCCAGGAAGGAGGAAAGCCGGGAGGAAGCAGAGACAGGACACCTGACCCAAACTGACCAAAGTGGTATTCCATACCACAGCACGTCATGCCCAGGATGTAACTGAGGGAGTTACTCAGAAGGGCTAGGAGAAGGCAGCAGGAGCGGGGCTGGAGGCCGCGAGGGGATGGCCGCCAGTGGAGGAGGTTGTTGCAGTCAAGGAGTGGAAGGAGGTTGCTGCCCAGCAGTGGGAGAAGGCAGTGGAGGAGCCGATCCCCGCAACTGAGCCCAGCCCCACAACGGCCGAGAGCATTCCCTGGAAGCCGCCCGCCGAGCCCCAGGAGGACGCAGGAGACCCCGCAGCATTTCCCAGTAAGGCAGAGGAGGAAGAGCTGGACTCGGAAAAAGAGAAGCTGGTGGTGGGAGAGCCGGCAAGCACAGCAGCTACACCAGCTCCAGTGACAAGTACAGCAGCTTCGTTTGAGAGTTCTGAAGGTTTGAATGGTGTTTGGGTATCCTTGGGACCTGCCTGCTGATTGTGATGGGGATCAGCATGTTGGCACACACACAGAGGGTGTTTTACCCACCACCATTTTGCCTGATTTCAAAAGTTAAGCGAGTCGGGTTTGTGTCTTGTCTGGGGTTAGACGACAATATAGGAGGACCAGGAGATTTTCCCCAAGGCTGGAGAGTCATGAGTGGCAGGGTGTGTGGGACAGTATGGGCAAGTATCTAGTCCAATGGGCCCGTCTAGTGCTTTGGAAACATCAGAGATGGAAGGCAACTGTATGGAGCCCCAGCAACAAGCTGTCTGGCTGGGTTTAAACCACAACACACCTCCCATGTGAAGATAGGCTGAGAAAATTGGGGCTGTTCAGCCTGGAGAAGAGGAAGCTGCATGGAGAACTCATAGCAGCCTTCCAGTATCTGAAGGGGGCCTATAAAGATGCTGGGGAGTGACTCTTCATTAGGGACTGTAGTGATGACAAGGGGTAACGGGTTCAAATTTAAACAGAGGATGTTTAGATTAGATATAAGGAAAAAGTTCTTTACTGTGAGGGTGGTGAGGCACTGGAAGGGGTTGCCCAGGGAGGTTGTGAATGCTTCATCCCTGGCAGTGTTCAAAGCCATGTTGGACAGAGCCTTGGGTGACAAGGTTTAATGTGAGGTGTCCCTGCCCATAGCAGGGGGGTTGGAACTGGATGATCTTAAGGTCCTTTCCAACCCTAACTATTCTATGATTTTATGATTCATATTCAGTCACATTGCATTGTAGCTCTGACCTTGCACAACATCGTTTCTCATAGATACATATGAAACTCAGTGAGCAAAAATTAATTATGCTTACGGGTCACTGGGAGAGGAAGAGAAATAGAACCTAAATATCTAGGTCAAAACCATGACCTGAAAGAAAAAAAAATATCTAAAAAAAAAGAAAAGACAGAAAGCAAACACTCACATAACAAATAACCAGCATGGCACTTCTACTTTCAAGAGAAAAGGGACGATACACAATAAGCTATTCAATAAAAGTCTAAATCTGTTCAACCAATGCTTCAGCTGTCTAAACTAGATGGGCTATTTGCTGGAAATTACAAAATAAACAACTGGGATATGGTGTTTATTTTGTTGTGGGTTTATATTTTTTCTTTTTTTTTAATTCCATTTTAAAGGCAGCCCTAAGCAACCCAATATCCCAATTAAATTGAGAGGTAAAATAATAAGACAAGGATTGATACTCTGATAACTATTTATACAGCTTATACTTTGAAAGTGTTCTGATAAAAAATGCACTCTGAATGAGACCAGCTCCAGTGAATGAGACAAATCTTAGTTCAAGCCATCATTTTCTGCTGAGTCAAATATGGTGACTAGCAGGTACCGAGACAAAAGAAATATAGAGAACAAGAGAAAGAAAAGGAGTCTGACAGTTGATAGAAGTAGGAAAAATACTGTGACAAATCTGTCAAGCACAGATACTACCACACTGAGCTAAAATAAATGTTAAATTACACATGGAAGACACTAAGCAAGATGTAAGTGGAAGGGGGAAAAAAAGAATACCTGTTACCCTGCCAAATGTAGCTTCCAGTTTTAGGAGGACCATATGTCAGAATCACTCAGAACAGGGTCAAATATATAAAGCAGTTCACACAACTGCCAAACACCCCCCCCCCCCCCCAAAGTAGCATAATAATAAATGTCAGCATCGGTTTCAACTGTATCATTAGATATCTGAATATATGTATGTTACAGTCTTCTGGCAAGATAGTAACACTGCATTTTAGGTTATACTGTAGTTTTCAACAGGTTAATGTGTACTTACAGACTGAAATTATTTCAATATGCATGTATACACAAATGTATCTTAAATTACAGTTCATGCTTATATACCCACTGAAATAAAATTTCTGAAGTATCACTTTTTCTTTGGATGTTACACTACACAGAATGACATGAATTAGAGTATATATCTACTGTTAAAATCAGGAAGCAGAGGGAGAAGATCAGAGAAAGCTGCAAGGAGAGAGAAAAGACATCTGAATGAATGGCAGTAAGAACAAAGTTGCCATATGCTAGTAAGAGTGGGAATGATGCAAAACATTAATAGTCTAGCCAATCTGTTAAACAAAAAACACAAATGACCTACTGTTATGCAGCAGAGGACATCACAGGAACTCAAGAGCTCCTCAAGGTAGGCAGAAGAAGGGCATGAGAGCTGGGAAAAAGACCTGGCAGTGGAATTGTGACTGGGTGAGAAAAAGGAAAATGTCCTCAATGGACTATATGTAGAGTATTAAATTTCCCTGAGTAAGGAGGCTTTGCTTCTTCTCTGCTTACTCATCTATTCTTGGCAGTGTGGAATACTCATCACCAAAAGAATCATAAATGGTTTGGATGAAGAAGAAAAATATCTACTGATAACATTGTGATGATGTTTGCTTGAAGCAAATTTCACATCCTTTACACTAAGGATCTAGACCAAAATTCAGAATCTAGATAGTATTCTCATGAATCACAGCATCCTTAGTAAAAGATCTGGCCTGGAAACAGGCAGAAGAATGTATAAATCGAGCTCTTACTGGCAGTCAAAAATTAAATTGTCACATTTTCGGTTTTCTAGGCCCTGATTTGTGAGATTATATTGGAGGTGCACAAAAATGCGCTATACAACATAGGCACAAGGGGCATTTATCAGACCTCCTTCCTGAGCAGAAATAAAGCTGTCCAAGTAACTCTTATACAGAAAATACTATAAATTCCAAGTTGCTGACTTCATTTCAGGACCACCCGGTGTTCCCCACTAAGGGGTTGTTTGCACACATGACTTCTTTCTGTTAAAGTTAACAAATGCATTCAGAATGCAAACATTTTCATTGCCACCTGAATTCACACGTAATACCTGACAAGCTTAAGAAAATGAAAACATTGAAAGGTCATTCTAGCAAAGAAAAAGATCAGATTTGTAATTACACAGTTGGAAAAAAGATTGTAAGAGCAAAATTAGAAATAACAAAATATGTCCTCAGATTATACCTAAAATTTGTAATTAATTTCTTCTAAGATGTCTGAAAAAAAGGTACAGATATTAAATATACAGAAGCCAATTGAATGGGACTCTGGTGTCCTCTTCCTGAGCTCTGTTCCTTACAGATGAATCTGAAAGACAGCCAAGCAACTGGCACCCAGTTCATACTCTTTTTCCAGTCAGCACTACAAAGACAAAATCTCTCCTTTTTTCACCTCTTTTAACTTCAAACTTAATTTCTGGTCATTTCCTCAGTGGTCTAATATCTCATTAGAGAAAATATGGCTGAATGTCTCTGCAGTCACTCCCTTTTCTTTAAACAAAAGCAAAGCAATAGGAGCACAGCTCTCCCCATAGCTTGTCAAGCTGGCCATCCTCAGTTTTTCCTTTAATCAGGTTGTCTCTTCTCTTTTAAATAGCTTTCTTGGTTGTCAAAATGTTTTCAAGGCTGTCATAATATTTTTATAACTGTTATATCACAAGGATCTTTTACTGTATATACTACATTATCAAAACTGCAGTCTTTGGTTTGGATAGATGCCTTGAATGTCTAATCTGTAGAGTATGCTTTTAGAGATGAATGGCATTTCAACAGAGGGCATACCACCCCAGACGTGCAAACACACACACACATGCACATATAAATATTTATGGGCCTATAGAATCACACTGTGAAACTAAACACTACTTTAGCAGATACACAAATGATACTCAAATAAAAGCTTTATTCTGAAAACCGGACAGCTTTCTTATTATGCTATGCATAATAGAGAAGGAAAAAAAAGAAAAAAAAAAGTAAAAGAAAAAGAAAAAAGAAAAAGAGCAAGAGAGAAAGAAATTAGTACTCGAAAGTTGTGAAATATCTGTAGTACAAATCAGAAAAGTAAAGGAATATGAGTGGTTTCTTTTTCATACGCAGAGAGCTATACATGTTCACATATCAGCATGAGTCTGTGGGAGACCAAGACAGCTGCACTGAGCAGAATATTTTTTCTCTGCAATCAGCATATTTTTATATGTGCACATATATACATATGTGTGTAGTAACCGTAAGTTAGAAAACTGGAAGTTAAGCAAACAAAATATAAATTCACTTTCTGTAGCCTGGGGTTCTGCCAATTTCTATGCCACATACTGCAAAGAATGTTCTGCCTCCCCAATTTTTTGACATAGTAAATGCCAAAAAATCATGGAGGTAGAACATGCTTTGCAGTCTTGCAAATACTTCTAGCTTTTATCTATACTAGAAAAGGCAGTACTTCTTATACTGTAAAGGAATATCATTAGTGTAGTTGCATGAATGCTAGGGCACTAAAACTAACAGCACAGATATCTTGTCAATATATGAACAATAGCTGTCTGATTAAGAATTTGTGAGATGCTTTTTTCTTGTAGTAGTGAGAATGTGAAAGGCAACTTTTTGGTACAGCAGATCTTCATGCCATTTTTTTCTGATCACTCCTTTATTGAAGGAAGTAACTGAGCTCACACTGAGTAGCAGAATGTCCTCTTGATGACTGTAACAAATGGAAATTTTATATTACAAGCATACATACAGAATGGGAAAACTTTAAAAATGTATAGGGCCAAAAATAGAAGTATCACTTTACAAGAAAATTGGGAAAAAATCTAGAACAAAAAAAAAAAAAAATATCCACTTTAAAGGAAGAAACACTTCTTCGGAATGTTGTTTTTTCTTAATGATGAAGTATCCGCCATTGTATAGAAATCATTAACCACCACTGCAGTGATTTACTTTCCAACAAACTATCAATTCTCTTGGTAAAATGATATTTTGTGGTACTTGTTCTGCCTGTTAAAAAGAGAAACAAAGGTTCAAAATTGTGGTCAGGTGCTGTTCAGCATTTTGGGCGAAAAGAAAACCAGAACACATGTATCAGTTCTGTAGATCACTACTCATTGTAGCAAGCTGACTCAAACACCATGCTGACCAAAATCCTAGTTCTGTTGCATGATAACATGAAAAAAACAATGGCCTACATAATAACATGGATGTAAAAAGTTCTCATGTAATCAATCACGCATTTCACAGAGAACTTTTTCTGGGCATTCATGTAATCTCTGCCAGAACCTCTGCAGTTCCTTTAAAGATACACTACAATTTCATTAAGACCTTTCTTTCTAGGCAGCAAGAAAACATTCTGATTCACTCATATGACAAAGCACCTACTCCATAGATCTCCAGGTGCTTCACAGAGCACTGCAAACTGGAGAGAAACGAAAGCTGTTTACAATCATGAGGCTAGCTACTAAAATGCTCAGGAAAAAAACTTGGGTCTCCTGAACTCAGGTGAAAAATTCCAAATACAAGGATATGTTGTATCTTCATGTTCAGTCATCTTCACAATACTTGTGAATTTGTTCTGTTCCCAACTTGGATCAGAGTGCAAGAGATGAAAACATGATGATGAAAGCCTCCCATGTCCATCTCTTCAACAGGGCAGTATTATCTTACTTAAAGCTGAGTAATAAGAATTTTGCATTAATTTTCCCATTGTGACCACTCCAGTACATTCTGCACAGGTGGTGTAATATTATCACAAAGCAATAATAAATTAAATTAGCAAGAGAGAGACATTCAAAAAGAAAAAAAGATGATCAATTATAAAAACACATCTAAAAAACAGCCATGATGGCAGATACTTCCTCCACAACAGGCAACAAAAGAAGTGAAAGTTCAGGGTTTTGGTATCTGTAACTTACCCTTCATATATCCAGGAAGGAATATATATATAAAGTCTATCAACCCATCCAGCTTCTTGTTTGCAGGAAATGTTTATGTGAAAAAAAATCATAGTAATGTTCTATTGAAAATTCATGAGTGAATTTACTGTCTTGAAGAAGTCTCCGAAATCCCACAGATAGTTACAGAAATCCAAAGTTAGACATGATTCATCAGTGACCCCATTTAGGCAGAAGTGGTAAGTCAAAGGTGCTCTATAGAATTTAACTGTCCTTAAAACCCCCAGTATTTAAACAATTTTATTTCAGAGTGGAGAAGGCGTCATATTTACAGTTAGTAAACATTCACTATTTGATACACACTGACACAAAATGAGTCTTCAATTTGGTTCAGTGGACAAAAAGATTATGTGCTATTGTGTTTTTGTTGACAGAGTGATCTGAACAAAATTACATTCTGATGACAAAAAGGAAACTTAGTTGTTGAAGACTTTGCAAAATGAATATATAAATAAAGCATTCACAGAAGAGCAGTGGCAGTTATTGAAAGATTCTTTTGAAGGCAGGATACTTTAACTCACTGTGATTTTCACTACGCTATAGGATCTCACCCCCTCAATTCAGAATGTCCTTTTGGTAAGATTGTTTAGTAGTAGTCCTGATATCTGTTAAGGGGAGAGAAAATTTAAGCCTGGCCGTATCAATGTAATTTTAGTATTTGTCAAAAAAGTTTCAAAATGTAGTCAGGCTTTCAATTCTAAAGTAAAAAACCTACAGGTGGGGGAAAAAAAACAAACAAACAAACAACAACTGAACACCAACAGCTATTTTTATTTGAAACCAAAAGAAAAGGTGACTCCTTTGGCATGGCTTCCTGCAAGAGTCCTTGTAACACACAGCAGGTAGATAACAAGAGGAACCCAGACACCCGAAACTTCTCTGATTTTTAAGGTTCTTCAATGAAACTGGGAATGTACACACTGGCACACTATTTTAAAGCTCATCAGTTTCATCCACTTCAGTAGAATTAACTCTCTCTTAAGCTAAATAAATCTTCACTGCTGCATTCAATGCTGGAGCAAGTCTATTCCACCTTGTTCATTTAGCAAGATTCATACACCAAATCCAAGGATTAGTTACCACTGCATTGGGGACTTTCTTTTTTCAGCAAGTCAGCAGTTTTGGCAAGCATTTGAATACTCAGCATTTTTTCCTATATTCTAAAGATATGACTTATCCTGCAGAAGAAAACTAAAATTTGGAGTATCTTTTAAAAATGTAGCTGCAATCCTGTAGCATCCGCTCAAACTTCTGAAATCAATAGATCTTATGCCTGAATGAAAAGTGCTGAAATAAGGCCTTGCAAAATCAACATAAATCAAATAATCTCTTCAGGTCTGCTCAGCAGGTGTTTATTATAGATATGGTTATGGGTGAGGTTCTAATTACAGAAGATACAATAAAATGGGGGAGGGGTGGAAGAAGACTGAAATATATCTTTAAAAGCTTTTATATAAATAGAAACTGCTTTCAGTTTCTGGTAGTAAATCTACAGCCAGGTAACTTAGCCATAAACTGCTATATTCAGAGGGACCAGTTGGGACACTGTGGCACACCTATTGACAAAAACAGTTTGGGTATTACACTCCCAAGTGATCCACTTTTACAAACATGCTAGACTTCCATTAACTCTGTTTGCTGTCAAGTAATCATGGCAGCTTAACTGACACACATCTTTTTGAAGGCCTGACAGGTGCTATACCCCAGGAAAAGAAAGCATGCTTATGTGCATTATTATACATGATAGTGCCTGCATCTCTCAAATACAGAGCTATTTTTAAAACACAGAAATTGAAAAAATAAAAATTTAGTCTTTTCCTGTGATAAAACTAATCTTAGTACATTGCACATAGAGGTTCTTTACTGGATTACTTCATATTCTCCTGCAAAAACAATAAAGCACACAGGTTTGGCCAATGGCTAGCAGTGTACATGAAATGCCTACATTACTGAAATTAGATATGATATTTGAAAGAAGAGACACGCTTTCCAGAGCTCTGTACAATTGAAACACATTTCAGCAACTGCATAGCCCAAAAAGAAAAATGTATGTATGTGTTTAAGTGTGATTTTATATTCATACAGTACTATGTTGTTGAGTTAATGAAATGAAAGTGTTAAATATCTACTAAGTAATGTTGCATATGATTTTTTTGAACCTTTTCCACTAGCAATGCAAAAATTTATATATATTGTGCAACTAATTCATCATTGTCATAGTGAAGTGTCACTCATCCTTCATGTAAGTTAACTGATAACAAATACTTCTATTTTCACCTTTTCTTCCAGAGATATTGTATATATTCTCTAAATTATTTCCTAATGTCATCTGACTGCTAGAGTCTTCTGTCACAGTGGATCATTGCTTTGCTACTCCAAACATATATGAAATATAGAAATACAGTATCACAAAATATTTACTTCCTTAAGAATTATTCAAATCAGTCACAAAGGCTGAGAAGAGTTATTGGTTTTCTCATTCCTATTAAATTCAGACAGATTTGATAGGTGTCCTCCCAGTTGCCCTTGTACTTAAAGAAATAAGCACATTACCTTGCACATGGTACAAAGTTTTACCTGCCCAGTTACCTTCTCATTCAGCTCAGCTCTTGCATAAATTCCCTGCAAGTTTTTGTTTTAATTGAGTGACCTCACTGGGCTTTGCCTGAGACCATAAAACTACCGTCTAGAGCCAAATCTAATGCAACATTAACAATGTGTAAGTTTGCCAGTCACTTCTGCCAACGTGCCATGATCATCCTAACCACCTGCTATTTTGCCTGAGATGTTAAGTGAGCCAAAAGCCTTAAGCGTGCCAGGTGGTACATTCATTTTGAGTAGGTAGCCAAAGTCCAATATAGAGGATTCCCATAAATTTGATGTAGCACCAAACAGGGAGAACAGCAAGATATCAGTTTGACTAAAATACGTACATATTATGGAGAAAGAGGGAAACTAGGAAAAAAAAAAAAAAAAAGAATCCCATACAACAGAAAAGGCTGGATATGCAATAGGCAACCTTAACCTTATATTTTCAATCTAAATTAATATAGGAAGCTGAAACACTGTGAAATTTTATTACATCTGATCAAATATCAGCAAAAATTATTTAAGGACACCAAGGACTGTAACAGATCCTTAAGAAAGTAAGAGACATGGCTCTTTAATTTTCAGTCAAAAATCATCTTTAAAATGCTAATCAATTGTTTGAAAAATAAAAAAATACCCTTTTTCAGTCATTCGTCTCTCTGTTTTTACCAGAATCCCACAAGGCTTCTTCAAATAGGCTGCAAAAAATGAAGAAAACACAGGTATATTAGACAGTTCTAATAGGAAGCTACTATTTGTGTAATAACTTCAAACATCCTCAAATAACTTCAAACATCCACTGCATAAGCTTTCAAATTATTTTTACTGTGTAGCATCCCTCGTATTTTGGTGACACAGAGGTTATGCTTAGTTTTAGAAATAAATGCCAGACACATGTAAATTAAAAATGCATGTGCAGTTTCTAAAAACAGATGGAATTTTCTATGTTATAACCGGCACAGATCAGAAGCAACTTGCCAAACTTCAATAAGTGACTCTGCAGTTAACCAGATAAAGAGAGAAAAATAAAGTGCAACCACAAGAAGAATCAGTGCTTCAAGGCAGTTGCATAAAAGCTTAAAGTAATAAATTACAATGATCAAGAAGCCTGTGATAAAAATGAATGAGGAATAAAGTACAGGCTGAAATGATAAATAATAAGTGATTTTTACAAATCAGAAGATATCAAAAGAGGCTATGGATTCCTTGAGGCAAGGTGGAGAAACAAAGCACCAGAAAATGCATATTGCTGGGAAAACAAATGCTAGAATCAGAGAAATATTTTCAAGGAGAAAAGAACAACTAGAAATGGATTTAAAGACTGTACCAGAACAAATATGCAAGCAAGAAAAGAAACATTTGGTGTAAGTATAAACTGTCTCAGTAACTAGGAAACACAGTATCCCAAAACTGCAAAGGAAAGACCACGTGAGAGAAACACCCCCCCAAAAAAACCACCCAAAGCAGGAATTACTGACCTTGTGTTTATTTACTGTCATAAAAAGTAATGTGCTGATTCATAAGCATGGCTGGATCTGCAGTGACTTAAAGAAATACATCTACATCCAGACAGAATGCTGGGATTTTCATGGAAAAAAAAATGGGAGATATTAAAGATGAATTGATAGTACATAATGCAATGAATGCGAACAAAGTTAAATTTGGTTAGTTTAAACTTGAGTAACTATTACATTCTGCAAAAGTATTCTGATTTATCTAGAGTCTGAATTCCTTCCTGAGATATTAGGAGTTTGGATTTCAAGTCTGCTTTCTACCCAACTTCTTTCATTGCTGAGACTTAAAATCTCAGCCTATATTAAAAAAAGTAAAATGAAAATTAATTTAAAATAAAAAAATAAAATAAATAATAAATTAAAATAAATAATAAAATAAAATAAAATAAATGCACAACAGAATGTTTTGCTTTTTTGTAACCTCACACAAGGCTTCTGCAGGATAAGGATGTCCATTTTGATCAGACGTGACAAGACACACATGCCAGGTGTTATTTCAGATTGCTGAGCCATGATTAGCTCAAGGAGGTTTGCAATTTTTCCTACCATTTGAATTGTAGATTTGCTCCCTCAGATATACACAGACCTTCATATAATTCCTTCACTCAAGACACCTTAATTAACTGTTCTGATACCAGAAACTGAAGTTGCATTATTAATGAGGCACCTACTTTTTAGAACCTTCATGTTTGATCTTCAGAAAAACCTTAGTAGAAGACTTTTCAGGAATATGATGACGGTACCACTGGACACTTTGGCAGGAAAACAGCCAGTCATATATTCCATAGTTTTTAATGGGGGTTAAAATTACCTCTTACTTAGGAAAGAAGGTATGAAGTAATCTCAAGGCCACGACAGTACTGATTTTAGTTTCACGTACACATGGAATTGTTGTAGCAGCCATTGTAAACCACAATAGAAGGGACTGTTCTTCATTTTGGCACCAAAAATTGAACCAGTATTCTGAAGCCAGGTACCTAACTGGTTCTTAGCATATTTTTCTAGGTAACACATAAAGAGAGATGCCCAGAAGAAATTAATTTGTACAACTTACTGTAACACTTACCATGATGGAAGGGATGCCACTTCTGAGATTCTTGCAGGAATATATTGAGTTATCTTGAGAGGCTGGGTTTTTTTTAACTTTCACACATAGGAAAATAATCATAGGAACTATTCTGCTGTAACAATGCCATGGATTTTAGCATGAATGTATGGAGATACATGGGTGTCCTGGTTTCAGCTGTAACAGTTATTTTTCTTCCTAGTAGCTAATACAGTTTAAACCATGACAACAGGTTTATACATGTTCACATTTTGATTTCAAGGATACTCAACGGAACAAGAAACTTGCACAGAACTGTAAACTACCTTCTTACACTCACTGTCATCAGCTGTTTCCCCATCTGAAACGCGTGTAGATTTTTTCTAAAAATAAGGATCTGGGTGTAAAATTTACATTATTAAGGTTGATTTCATGAGCACAGGTTACAAGTCCTTGGCATTTTACAGTGCTATCTTTCAACTCCACAGCTTTCAATAGGTTAGGGTTCTGAGTTGCTGTTAAGAAATGTATCGTAATCAAGCTTGAGGTACGATGCTTGAGCTAAATGCCCCACCTCATTTTAAAGGTATAATTAATCGACATTTTCAGAAAACTCAAAGAAAGTTTGGAAGATCTGTTCCCAATATTTGTACATTTGCTTAAACATTTTATTTTCAAGATACACTTCTTGGGTTATAAATTCTACCCAGCTTTCAAGGAAGTGGAAGAAGTTGAAGAGAATCACAAAAACAGGGAGTGAAGGGAATATCTTTAATAACCAAGAGTTTTATGCAATCCTGGTTCCAGTGAATTTTATTAGGAAGCGTAAAAGCCCTCTGTATGCATCCATTATTTTAGAGAGGGTCATTTTTAAAAGCCAGGAAAACCTTACATAGCAACACGTGCATCCTTCCATCCCCATCAGAATGAAGTGATAGATGTGTTCCACCAGAGAGCTGCTTAAAAACTGACTTCTAAAAGGAAATGTGACCTCTCACAAGGTGAATTTGATTGCACAGTAATCCAACACTGTTTTAAAAACTGCGTTGCATGAGTAATTCTGTATACTTGGGGGTAAAGAAAGCTTTTGAAGTACTAGCACAATACACTCTTTCAAAGTGATGGACTCCAAGAGAGGCTGATGCAGATAAGTACTTGCATTGTGAAATAGGCATTCTTTATTTAATAATTGCAGTGTAGGAGAAATGTGCAGCAACAGGATAGACTCTTTTTCCATAGTACTATACTGTATTAAGTGTGCTTTTATTTAGGATTTGAGAAGTTTGTCCTCTTAAAGCAAATCCTTTCCTTATTAGGTGAACTTATTAATGTAGTTAAAATTGGACTTATGTGTTCATTTTTTTCAATTGAATTTTAACCTAAACCAGACCAGGATTTTAAAGGATTTATGTTAATTCAACTCAACTAGTTTTTGGAGTGGCACAGAAATGATACAGCAACTAGTGCCACTCTGGATAAGGTGGTGCACCAGCTCAGCTCCCTGCTTTTCTGAAGGCTGTTACACCCCTAGGAGAAGAATTCTTAATGCCTTGGGGCCTGGAAAACTCAGTGTTTGTGACTTTTTATCAGTTTATACTCCACATATATTTTACATACATACACACACACACTTTCTTTTAGTGTGAGAGTTCAAACCTCAGGTGTTTGAAGGCCAAGAGACAGCAGGGAGGACAGAGGTGTTGCAAGGGAGATGCAGCAGTGTGACAAATATAGAGCTTCCGATGCTCACATGCTATGGGGCCTTCATATTTCCTCTTCCAGAGTTTCACAAATAAGAAAACAAAGAGTTCAAGGAAATTTGTAAATTTTTTTGTACTGTATTGTATTTGTTTTGTTTTACAAGAGCACAGTGGTTTTTCACTTTACTGTACATTCCACCTTCTCTCAAAATTCTGACTTTCACCATAGTTTTCTGCCATTGTGTTTTCCACCATTGTGTTTTCCATGAAAATACTTTTCATTGTCCTTTCCTGCTCCTCTTTCAAGAATTGGATAGCACTTCAGTCTTCATGTTTATGGATTATTTCAGTAAGCAGCTGGTGTAGGGGACAATTCAACTGCTAGGAAATGCTAGAATTGAAGCTGACCATGGTCTTAACTGTGGTCCTGCCATGAAACATTCCTTGCTGGACACTTTGGTAGAATAACTCAAAGAATTGGCAAGAGGCTCTAATCCAGGAATTAAGCATGAAGGTGATGGTTATGTCTGAGAGGAGTAGAAATGATTGCTGTGTTCAGTGAAGTATAAATAGATATCAGCCTCTAGTCCTTTCAGGATTTTCCTAAGTACAGTCTAGTAGAGACAGAATCAGAGAATGCACTATAAAAATATTGGTTTAGAAGCTCTAAGTTATTCTGAAAATAATGTAATGACTCATTTTTTACTTTTCTCTTTGCTTGTTTTTGTCTGCAGGGGAAGGGAGGTTGTTTGTTTCATTTCTCATGGGAAGACTCTGCCAAAATCCAGAAGTAACTTAAGGTGTCAGGAACATAAGTTCCCATTTCAGTCCCTTCTTGGGCTCCTTCCCATTGTGGCCACCTCTACACACACTGAAATATCTTTTGTTTCTAGGGCAATAACAGGTGAATATCTACAGTGTGTGTTATGGCATCTATGACTTACCTATTTATAGACTGTAAGAGAGTAACACTTGAAAGGTATCAATTTAACCTGATACGATTTTTCAATTTCTGCTGATTTCATCAGCAAATTTAAAGTCTGACACATGTACTCTAGTATTCCTATTTTGCTGCTAAATGAATCTAGAATTTTGATGAAAAAGATGAATACTAATTTAATTAAAATTATAGCACAATGCACAGAAAGGAATCCAACGCATTTTTTACTCTTACTGTTCTCTTCTGATAGCCTATATATATAATAGTGTAAAACCAGATACAAGACAATTTAAGTTACTCTAAATTTTCAGAAAAAGCAAACATAAAAATATAGGGTTTGAAGGGATCCAAGAAAGACATCCTTCTGTTCTGAAACAAAATTAGATATGACTAAAATAATCTCTCACAATCAGTTCTGCCCTGAGTCATTTTCCCTTTAAGAATGCCTCAGTGTTGCTTTTCATTTCTGGGTTTTAAAAAATAAATAAATAAAGTGCAGAGAGGCAGAAAGCACTGGAAGAAAAATAGATTCTTCACTTTTTAATAGAGAATGGAGAAAAGATAGCAACAGAGATTTGATACAGATGTTCCCTGCTTATATTCCTTTACTTTCAAACAAACAGTATGGGTCAGAGTGAAATCAAAATTACCTGCTTAAAAAGAACCATCTAGGAACTCAATCAGCTATAAAAATCTTAAGGATTTTAAGGAAATAGAACTAGAATAGCTTAAATAGCTTACAAAACAAACATATGATTTTGCTTTTAAAATTGTGCCCATAGAATGCTCAGTTCTTCACATGCAAAAAGTCAAAGTAGATCCAACATTATAAGCTTATTTATGGAGAAGAGGTGAATCTTTAGAGCAGGATAATCACAGAAGGAGAAATAAAGATTATTTCTTCTTTTGTGAAATAAAATTTGGATAAAGATGTTATGTTACAAAGCCCGTAGGAAAAAAAAAAAAAAAAAACAACCAAAAAGAAGAAGAAAGAGGAAATTAGAATATTACTTAAAATATGGCTGTTATTCTTCAATAATTATGAGAGAGAAACAAAAAAAAAATCATCGATACAGGCCTTGTTCCAGAAGACTGCAGTGTAAGTTAAACTATGTACAGTGTAGGAAGGGGAGTAGAAGGAAGCCAGTTGTAAAACTGCTGAGACATAGGGTGGTATTTTTTTTGCTTTCTACATATAAAAAATGTATGTACATACAGACGCATACATAAAGTGTATATATAAAAAAACATAAAGACTGCAAAAGAGCATGTTTATTCTGAAAAATATATATAGTTGGAGTAATTTCAGATAGGAACTTTGCCTGATGTATCTTTAAAAAAGCTCTGCCCAAAATAACACAATTTTGTCAGAACCAACAGATCTTCCGTAGACAAGATGCATACATACATTATAGTTAAGAGGTTTTCATTTTCTTTGTTTTTCTCGGTCAGAAGTAGACTTCTTTGTATGAAAAAAAAAGTTCAATTTACGACAGCCTTTATTTGTCCATATTCACAGTTCCCAAGTCCTTTAAGACAAAACCCCCAGTGAGACTGGAAATAAAAGCAGCTTTCCAGGTCCCCTTGCTAACTAGAAGCAATACTGACACAGTGGGCCAAATTCACAGCTGCAAGGGCATGTCCAGGTCCTGGCCACAGCAGGGAGCAGCAGGGTTCTACAGGTGTTCCTTAGGCAAAGCAATGCAAATGCTCACCCATCCCCAGGTAGAAATTCATATCCTGGTTTTTAAAATATCTTTCCTTTTTCTGAAAACAAATGTATTCCAGATTAATGGTTGCTGAATTAGGTTAACGCAGTGAGCAAAACAGCAATTAATGTGAAGTCATGTCAGAGATGTCCAACTGACAGGCAAATTACTGCCCAGTTTTTTCTTTTGAGCCCCACATTTAGAAAAGCTACAGTGTTTTAGTACCTCAATATTGCCAAAACCAATCATGAAAGACAATTTTATGCATAGGCAACACTGATCTTACTCTCCCCACACACAGTATTTAAACTGAAACTGATGTCTTTCTCAGGCTTCTCAAATGCAGATTAATAGATGAACGCAATAGTTTAGCTCCACTTTACAGGCAATTTTGTTATGGTATTGCTTTTTCTTCAAGAAGGATACAGAGATGTAATCACAGAATGGCTAATCAGGTGCTTTAGAACTACGGTGAAGTTCAGCTATTGGTGTACAAAATGCTTAGGAGGGAGAACAGTCCTTTCCACCTAAATAAGTAAGCAACACAGTTTAGTTTAACATTTACAAAGCAAATTGTTATAGCAGTTCAGTGAGAACATCTTTCGTGACTCAGAGGTTGCAAAGAACAAAATCTTTCCATAACCATACTTAATCAAAAAAAAAACAAAGCACAAAACTCTGTAATAAGTATAATGTGAAAATTAGCTAGCTTTTACCATCTGCAGTATAAGAGGAAGGAAGTAAAAGGTGAAGCACAAAGGCAAAGAACATGTATATATTATTAAACAGACCTTTACCATAAACTAGGATTTGGATCAAAGAGTTGATTTCATTTTTTGAGACACAAGAACCTGATATAAAGTTTTGATATCTGAGCACCCATACAGAACACCCGTTCAGAACTGATCAATACATTTCTGTTTCTATTCTGCTTATGCTCTGATCAATGAACTGTAAGGTCTTGAATTGCATAAATATGTAGCTAGTGTATTCACTTTAAAAACAATTGCACAGAGTTGCAATTTTGTCTAATAGGTGAAAGGAGTACTCACTACTTACAAAACCAAACACTATTAAATGTTTTTTTCATTCAGTGAACTGACAGATCAGTTTCTGCAATGATAAAATAAGATGATTCTCCTTATTTTATTTCAGAATTTGAAATCTGTTAATACACTAATTGAAAATCTTTGCATATTCCATAATATTTGTAAAAATATAACAGAATTGCTAAGTATATGTTCCTTTTTAGTATATTTCAAGTATCTTGATTTTCTTCCCCTATAATATTGTATAATTATTAATACAGTTGCTGACTTCTGCAATGGTCACACTGTCTGAATAAGGCCCACATCAGTCAGACTTCATGTTATGTAAAAGATTCTTAAAAATGATATTACACATAGAAGTGCACTTCATTGTATTCACTGTAGTTTACACAGGTAGTGGAATCCAGTGCTATTTCCTTGGTTGTTTCTGCTTTTAAGTGCAAAGTATTGTATATACAGAGTCATAAAATTTAGCTTAGTCTTTTTTAACAGGATTCTGGGAACCAGATACCACACCAGAAAGCCAAGTTCAGTTGTGAAAGAAATACTATAACACTGAACACAGGTCAGAATACCACTTATTTCCATTCATCAAGCAGCACCACATGAGCAGCTTAGAACACAAAAAATTATTTAGTATGACAACTCACAGATAAGAATTTGAACAACACTTTAAAAGAAAAAAAAAGGAAAAAGCTACCAAAATTGGTTTAAACACAGCCCATCAGGAATTCATACCACAAATTATATACGACTATCTCATTTATATTATACAACACCTTGAAGCCTCAGCAGATACATAGTCTCAATAGACAGAACAAACCTTTAACAGCTTTAGAATAATTTTTCAGAGGTTGAACTAAATATCAGAACAAAGACACCGCCATGCATAACGTCCTTCCAGTAGTGACTTTTGTTGTGATAGGAGAGAAAAAAAGTACTATGTCAATGGCAGTATGGAAGACAAGCCCTTAGATTCAACACTATTTGAAAGTTTTATAACTCCATCCAAGCATATCAAACTCTGCTCAGATTATCTGCCATTAGATGAAACAACAGAGCAAACTGGTTGCCATCTTGTCAATACACTTAAGTAATGTGTTTAGCACCAGCTTCTGCTTCTGGATGAACTCAGGGCACAGGCTCAAACAGAGCTTATTAGGAAAACTTAATTTTGAGAAAGAAAAGGTCAGAAACTCCTACTCAAGCACAGATGGCCAAACAGCTGACCTTGTTGTTAAAATAATTCAGCAATGTAAATGCAAGTGAAGATCTGAAGACACTCCTAAATTATAGATGGGGCCTCTTTGAGTCACTGAATGCCTCAATCCTCATACAACTGTGCTGTGCAGACAGCAGGTAAACTCTGTGTCAGTACCAAAAGAGCATCTGATTCACAGCTTAAGGCTTTTGCCTACATCATTTGTCTTACATAAGGAAGTTTTTAAATATCATTTACATACTAGATATGTTGTGCTGTCTTTCCAGCCTGGAGCTTATTTAATTGCAACAGGAATGTCAGTGTGATGCAGTGTGATTTCAGGCACTTTTTCGGGACTGCTGGAGGTAGCAGAACAATATTTGCAAGGACCCATTATGCTGTACCACTGGAAAAAGTAAAAGACAGTCTTGCTTGCATGAACCAAGGACTGAATGGACATTATTAATACTCAGTCATTAGTCATTACCTTCAAAGTGATTCTGCCACAAGTATTTTTGGCAGAACTGATGTACGTTATCATTGCCTTATATGTGCTTTATTTTGTATGTGTGAGAATTCAGTTCCCATCATATCAAGCTGACACAGCATAAGATTTTATGAACGCTAAAACAAACAAGCAAGAAAAATGTTCAACTCACTCAAACCAACAAGTTTGGCACTCTACTGAGATAAAGTCAAATTTATTAAAGGCTACGCCCACAGATTTGTTCCTCTCCCAATGGTTGCAAAAAGGTGCCTGTTTTCAAATAGTAATGAAATCAAAGTCTGCAGAAGTGCTTATCATTCACACAGATAAATAAAACCATAAATATTCAGGGAACTTGAGCTACATCAAAGTGAGAATGTTTTTAAAACAAAATATGTCTTTAATCTTCCAACATAATAACATCATATGACTGCCTTGTGGAGAATTTCTGCTTCTCTCTTGTCACTCACAACATATTTCCCCTACTTGTTATTAAATTATCACTCACTATGGAGGCTACTGAACCTACCCCTAAAACATGCAACTCCATCCACTGGCTTATGAAATGAAGGGACGCCTGTTCTGGTATTCAGTAGTTTCTAACTTGACCAATCAAAGCAATTGAAACCACACCAGTATGTAAAGAGAGACACCCAAGTCTAACGCAGCAGGTTTTGCAGGGGCATAGAACCTATCAGCAGCTTATTTCAAGCCACCTGCTAAGAAGCATGATAAATATGAGGAGTTAACCGCTTGCAGGTCTGTGCAGGTGCTAACCCTGAAAGACAAGCATGTATGTAAGAAGCAAAATGTTCAAAACAGTTCAGAAGCATAGCAGAAACCAGCATAGTGCTCTCATCAGGGGAGAAATTAACTGATCATTTTCATGTTTGTAACCCTGAGACAGAGTTTTGAAAGTCTCGTAATCAGTGCAGGAAGTCATTAGACCAGTATATAGTGAGACTGATGTAATCCAACCTGTATGGTGTGAAACCACAGATTAACATAATTTTCTCCATCATTGCTGGAGAAATAGATATGCCTATTCCCCACATCTGTGGGGAAGTCAAACATGCGCATTTTGGGGGTTCTGTGTTATTCATGAGAGCAAACAAGAAAATAGTTCCACTCAATTCCATTTAACTGAGTTAGGCCCTTCCTTCATGAAACACGCAGTCCTCACCACTGTTACTGCTTATGTTTGTGTAAACCCAGTAAAGTTCATTAAAACAGCTGTCTCATATCAATGTATCATTAACTGACTAAAGATTATGTAAAGGTGCTGTTTATCAGCTAAATAGTCCAAAGAAGCCCTCCTGTTGACTGCTGCTGGCAGAAATCCATGCTAGAAGAGTATGGCCTTCTAAAAACTATTGTTGCCTTTGTACTGTGGCTGCCACTAGGACTGAATAAGCAAAAGCCAGGCTCACAGAGGACTTTCTGGAAGAAAGATTTGCTACGTAAAGAGTGCACTGAAATGCCCCTGCCTATGCTGCATCAACCTTGTCTTTTATTCGTCTCAGTCTTTTCTTCTTCTCCTCCAGCAAATATGACTTTCCTTCCCACAAGTAACATTTTTCTAGAAGAGAGTTGGGTTTTTTTTCCATTTTTTTTTTTTCACATTTAGGAAGAGACAGACATTTCTTCCACACACTTCCTCACTGGTTTTCAGAGCTCCTAAAAGAATAATTTATTTTCCTGTCTATTTTTTTGTTTGTCCGTAGCTTCTCAAAATTCGACACCTGCTGGCTACCATGGGTGTTCTCTCCTTGATATGCAGTCCGAAGCACGCCATGTTCACCAGTCAGGAAACTGCTATCAAGAACTGCCAACATGGCCACAGAAGTAACCTTTTCTTTGGAAAATTAATCCTGATCTGGGAGGTTTCAGTGCTACACCCAACTGGCTTTCAAGAGTAAAGACATCAAGCCTCTTTTCTGGCAAAGCACAACCACCTGCCCTGCCAGAAGCTAGTTTTCATCCTACAGATTGCATCAGAGACTAACTGCAGTTATTCACAGCACAACTGGCAAGGCAAAGAGCGAGGGGCACCCAGATCCTTAATAGGACAGTACATCTTTTCATTTACTGTAACTAATAATTATACCTGAAGATCAGTTTCCATATGATCCAACTTTCACGGAGGCCAGTGGCAGATGTCAGAAGCCCAGAAGCTGTATTTCTTGGTATACTGTCACAGAACTAAACTGAGGAACGATCAAAACCTCACAGCCCTATTCTCTGTGTTTTTATAATTAACATACTATTTTGCCTAAACATGTAACTCTTGTCAGTGATAACAGAGCTCATAATAATTCAGCTGGCTACCAGCAAGTTCCTAAGCATAATGACATGATTTGCTCTCAAGTCAGGTGAAGAGAGGTGCCATGCACTCTAATGAGATGAAGTCCATGCCATCAATTTGGTATGTACGGTAAGGAAATCTAAAAGAAAGCAGTAAAGACTGGATTAAAAGAGAAGAAATGAGTGTAATGGATCAAAATATTTTTAGCATGAAAACAAATCACAACAGTTTAACAGGTCACATTTAAAACTATAAAACTTCCATGTGCTACAATTTGTGCAAATTCACAGTACTTCCCTGAAAGGTTATGTATAATCAAATCTATCCAGTTAACAGGGTCTGACAACAAGCTTACAACCAAAGTACTGCCCTATAAGTTAACCTAATTACAAGGACACAGATGGATCCTGCCCATTCTGTGGTATTTGTTGATTGAGATTTCTGATTCAGAATTCATCATGACTATCAAGTAGATATCACAAGAATCACAGTTGGATTAGTTACATTACTTGCCTGCTTAATCTGCAGTCTGGCTTTACATTTTCTTTCTATGATTCATAATGCATGTTACAAACCATAAGATTCTCCCCTCTTACATTAAACAGATATTACATATGCCACCTCTCTGCTTCCCTTGTTAAATGGCCTCCAGCAGGCAGATGCAAGGCTTTAGACATGGATAAAGAGAAATTAGAGAGATATTGGATATGGAAATTTCAGAGGCTGCATCTCTGCAAACAGCTGAATGGAGATGGTTTTCATTTCAAACATTTCCTGTTCCAGAGAATTCTCTGTAGTCCCATTTACTCCTGATGGTTTGGAAATGTTTCAAAACCAGTAGTTAATAGTTTTCTTCCATTCCTGAAGAATTCAATTTCCTGTGGTGGAAAGGGATTAATTTTTTGCCTTAGTACAGAAGTTAATGTAATTCCATGTAAAAAGACCCATTGGAAAAGATAATTTCTCTGAGTGAGGAATAATTAAGTTTTGCTATCACATTTGTATTTCTTCAGTTGCTGGGGTCTTCACCAGAGGTTACAAGGGAGGGTGCAGAAAACATTTGTCAACTGGTTGTGCAATGCTGTATGTCCTTCTGAGAGGAAGTATGGTAAGAAAGTCCTGGCTGGGAGGATACTGGTGACTGCTGAAGGAGGCAGTTGGCGTACTTCACCACAATGGCACAAAGACTAGGAATGGATGCTGAGACCTGACATGCTGCTTTGTTAGCTCTACAGATGCATAGAGCTGCACCAAAAGTAATTAAATACACACCAGAGACTGATTAGGTATTTAAGGAGCTGAACTGTTTCTTCTAGTTCCTTTTTCACAGTCTTAACTCCATGCTCTTATGACTGTTTTCTCAGAGGTCTCAATCTACAACCCACTTGCTCTTCCTTACATAACATGTTTTGATTATATCTACGAAGAAACCTTGCTTTGAGACAAGATCGTATTTCTTTGGAAATAACAAAGAAGATTAAGTGGGCTAAGATATAATATCCAAAACAATTCCATATAAATCTCTGCAAAAGTGAATTCAGTTGAATATAATGTGAACAGCAAACAATGTACATTTTTATTGTTCATCTCACTGTAAGACTCACCTCTACCTGGCTGCTACTATGTATTCACAATTAAGTATCATTTAAAAAAAAAAAAAACAACAAACAAATTTGCTAAAAAGCAACAGTATGAGTCTGTGATGTAAGTGCCTGATGCCATGCCCTTGTCTACATCTGTAACCCTTAGACTTTCAGTCTTCTGAAGTAGGCTATTTGTCAGTCACAGTTGAAAATAACCTTTCATGAAGTGTGCTTGTTCTCTACAGACTGTCTAAAGTGTAAACGTTTTGTTTTGTCTCTGCACTTGGTATTTTGATCAATAAGTTAACGGGGCTTTATTTTCTTCTTCCAGTTAACTCATCTGCCACGTAATTAGCCTCAGCAGGGGTTGTCCTGTTTGAAATATAGCCCCTGTAAGAAAGACACTATTTTGTCCATCATTTAACTAAAAGTTTTCCCTTGGCCTTAAGACAAGCAGCATATCATTTTTTCCAAGAAGAAATGCAGTGACTCATTCCAGCCACCTATGCAGTGCAGCTGATATAGAACCAAGCGTTGAGAGTAAGGTACTCTCCTGAGCTATAAATAATTCGTTTACATGGCAAACATTCACTTTGCATCCAGTCTGAACCTCCAAGAATTTCAAGAACAGTTCAGTCGAGCCACCATCAAAATTGTCTTTAGCAACATAAGCATCATCCTCAGATAATTTTGCTGATTTTTTTAATCAAATTTGGATGCAGTTTAAAACTCTTAGTTTCTGAAAAAAAAAAAAAAATTTTTTTTGTCCTTATTACATTTTTACCCTTCGGTCCAATTTCCTAAACTAGTAATTATTGCAGGATTGTTCTTCTTCTATTATAAAAACTTTACCAAGTATCTTTCCTTTTTTATTCACAGTATTACTTGATATGTTACAAGGGACCAGATTTCCTTTGTTCTTCCCCCCTTACTTATTTTGTTCATGAGTGGGAAAAAAAGATATATATTTATTTTTTAACTCTCACTAAACAGTTTAGTGCTGGAACAGACAGAACCCTTGAAAATCTTTCTGGGAGAAAAGTACTTTTGGGGATTTTATCCTATTTTTAATAGTATAAAAATTTAAGAAAGCATTTTTCAAGGTGAAAAAGATGTCACTGCAAGTAAAGCACAAGACTAGGGAGAGCAATATAGACAAATTTTTTTTATTTCTCCCCATGCCACCGACACATCATGTGATTGTGAGTAATTCTCTCATCTTTTCTGTATCTTGCAACATGATATTTGCAACCCTGGAAATTACCAAGAAAATAAAGTAGATTAGAGGACTTCATAAATAAATACTTAGCTTCTTCATAAGATGCAAAAAGATTACTTCCAGTTATGATTAGCTAAAACCTGTGAAATTCCACTGAATTTCACTAGAAATTATGAGGTAAATCCAGGTATATTTTAGGAAAACAAAAATTCTTTATACTAAAATAAAAATAAAAAATCTCTATTTGAAGATTTTCACATTTCAGTGAAATAATTTAAAAACCCAAAGTAACCAATTTTCCACAACACACACCTGAAAAGGTTCTAAAAAAGAGAAAGACATAGAAAGAAAATTTTTGTGTGTGATCATCATGTTATTTCCAATCAGAATTGTGAATTTCACAGTATCGCAGTATGTTAGAGATTGGAAGGGACCTCAAAAGATCATCTAGTCCAATCCCCCTGCCGGAGCAGGAACACCTAGATAAGGTTACACAGGAACGTGTCCAGGTGGGTTTTGAATGTCTCCAAAGAAGGAGATTCCACAACCTCCCTGGGCAGCCTGTTCCAGTGTTCCGTCACCCTCACTGAGAAGAAGTTTCTTCTCAAGTTTAAGTGGAACCTCTTGTGTTCCAATTTGTACCCATTTCCCCTTGTCCTTTCATTGTTTGCCACTGAGAAGAGCCTGGCTCCATCCTCGTGACACTCCCCCTTTATATATTTATATACACTAATAAGGTCACCCCTCAATCTCCTCTTCTCCAAACTATAGAGACCCAGCTCCCTCAGTCTTTCCTCATAAGGGAGATGCTCCACTCCCTTGATCATCTTAGTTGCCCTGCACTGGACTCTCTCCAGCAGGTCCCTGTCCTTCTTAAACTGAGGGGCCCAGAACTGGACAAAATATTCCAGATGAGTTCTCACCAGGGCTGAGTAGAGGGGAAGGAGAACCTCTCTCGACCTACTAACCACCCCCCTTCTAATACAACCCAGGATGCCATTGGCCTTCTTGGCCACAAGAGCACAGTGTCGGCTCATGGTCACCCTGTCGTCCACCAGGACCCCCAGGTCCCTCTCCCCTATACTGCTCTCTAACAGGTCGATCCCCAACCTATACTGGAACCTGGAGTTGTTCCTGCCCAGATGCAGGACTCTACACTTTCCCTTGTTATATTTCATCAAGTTATTCCCTGCCCAACTCTCCAGCCTGTCCAGGTCTCTCTGGATGGCAGCACAGCCTTCTGGCGTGTCGGCCACTCCTCCCAGCTTAGTGTCATCAGCAAACTTGCTGATAGTACACTCAATTCCCTCATCTAAATCGTTGATGAATATATTAAATAATACTGGTCCCAGTACCGACCCTTGAGGCACTCCACTAGATACAGGCCTCCAACTAGACTCCGCCCCATAGACTACAACTCTCTGGCTTCTCTCCTTCAGCCAGTTCACAGTCCACCTCACTACCCGATCATCCAGACCACACTTCCTCAATTTAGCCGCAAGGATGCCGTGGGAGACCGTGTCAAACGCTTTGCTGAAGTCAAGGTAGACCACATCCACCGCTCTGCCATCATCCATCCACCGTGTTATTTCCTCATAAAAGGCTACGAGATTGGTCAAGCATGACTTCCCCTTGGTGATGCCATGTTGACTGCCCCTCATAACCCTCTTATCCTTGATATGCCTTAAGATGGCACCAAGGATAAGGTGTTCCATCACTTTCCCAGGAATGGAGGTGAGGCTAACCGGTCTATAGCTACCCGGGTCCTCCTTCTTGCCCTTTTTGAAGACAGGAGTGACATTTGCTTTCCTCCAGTCCTCAAGGCACCTCTCCCGTTTCCCAAGACTTGGTAAAGATGATGGAGAGCGGTCTAGCAATGACCTCAGCCAGTTCCCTCAGCACCCGTGGGTGTATCCCATCTGGACCCATGGATTTATGGATGTCCAGATTGCTCAACTGGTGTTTAACCCATTCCTCATCGACTAAGGCAGACCGCTCCGTTGACCTATCTTCATCCGAGGTCTCAGCAGTACAGGGCTCTTCAGGACTGCCTCCGGCAGAGTAGACAGAGACAAAGAAGGCATTAAGTAACTCTGCCATCTCTGTATCTTCTGTCACCAGGGCACCCATCCCATTCACCAGTGGGCCTACATTGCCTCTGGTGTTAGTTTTACCTGCCATGTATTTGAAAACGCTCTTTCTGCTGTCCTTGACCCCTTTCGCCAGCTTTAATTCCAAGGAGGCCTTAGTCATCCTAGCAGCTTTCCTACATCCTCTAGCAGCAGCCTTATATTCTTCCCAAGTGGCCAGCCCTTCCTTCCATGACCTATAAACTCTCCTCTTCCACTTGAGCATACCCAGCAATTCCCTATTTAGCCACGCAGGTCTCCTGACCCTCTTCCTTGACTTCCTACGTGTCGGGATGCTCCGATCTTGAGCTCGGAAAAAGCAGTCCTTGAATGTCAACCAACTATCTTGGGCCCCTTTACCTTCAAGCAGCCTAGCCCATGGGATTTCCCCTAGCAATCGCTTGAAGAGGCCAAAATTCATGTGATTTTACAGTGATATATTTTGTGACTGTACTCTATGCATTTTTCTAAAGTGAAGTTAGAACATGTTTTCAATATTTGAAACTCGTATGAACAGAATGTGTATAATAGAGCAATGTAATCAAAGATTGCATTGTAATCTTTTAATTGTAATTACATCTATTGTAATTAATCAATTCTACTTACATTTTAACCAGATCCTCTCATTACATAACTTCACCAACTTTGAATTAAGATGATAAAAGGATTTTATGTACCAATTTTGGGAAGGAAAACTATTGTCTAGGAACAAGTAGGTTTCAAGTGGAATATTAAAGTTCTGAAATTCCAGTTCCCAGAAGAAATTGCATTCTTAAAAGTATGTACAAAACTTGTTTTGTAAAAGAATTAATTTTACATACTGTCTTTTTTTGCAACATTGATTCCTTCATTACAAAGAGAGAAAAAGCTAATGGCAGGTGTAGGCTGGCTTTAGACCAAGCTATAAACAGCATTAGATCATCAACATGACAAAATCTTGTCATTAGTCTTAATATCATTAATCTGATTAGGAGATACAATTTTGTTTCTCTTTGTCTGGATGGTCAAAACCTCAGCAATTAGGAAGACACTAAGCAGAGTTTTGAGCTGAAAACTATGAAGTCATTATATGGACTTCACCCCTAACAAGGGTGTTTTTAATTAGCTCCCTTTTTCTACAGGAAACTAGGAGTGAGATAATGTCATATTTTTATTAAAAATACAGGTGAGTATAGATGGTCACTGATTCTTTTAGCAAATATTGCTAAGCAAAAATTTGAGTGTAAGAGGTTCTATATTTTATTTTTTCTAACACAGTTAAAAAAGTAAAAGATGTGCAACCACACGGTAAACTGATGTAAAAAGTGTTTTTGTCAAAGTGGCTTATGTCATTTTGAAACAGGCTCTACATACATTCGTATGAAACACATTTTTGCTATTATGCAGCTATAGTACAATGTCAATATTAGTGCTTGCATCAATATGCCGTAACAGTAAGAAATTGCACACTCAACATGCATATTTTTACAGAATATAGTTCTATTAATTTTATGCAAAGTACATGCAATTCTTAATAATGTTTTGCACAGATCCTACCACCTTTAATTCAATATTCAAACCACAATACTGCTTTCATCAATGTGAATAAACACACTACATAATCCTGTCAGAGAGCTTCATTGCTAACTCTGTCTTAAATGACAGGGAGTGGAAAAAGTCTAACTCACTGACATAATCTTCTTATGATGTTAGTTAGACCAGTAATGTTTTGGGTTTTGCAACATATAATATAGTCACTTAATGTACCAGGAAGAAATCCATTATCAAAGGAATAATTAAACATAGATGGTAATGGCTGACTTACTTTAAAGTGCATTTCTACTTTACAAAGAGACTGAAAATACAGCAACATAGTGTGTACATGTTTGCTGCTTTCCAGATTTAGCTTGCCTTTGTGGATTCCTTTGTGAAGGAATTTTGTTTGCTTGTTTGTTTGTTTCTGCTGCTACCAGCTCATAAAAGTCAAAATTAATCTGAAAATTTTGTTCAGATTTTTGGTTTTGGTTCTGATTGTTTATTTGCTTCTGGGCAGTAGAGGTGTTCTGTTTTCATGATCTCAGCACTGGTAGCAATTGTGTTCCAAATTGTGTTCTCCAGGATTTCATATGAATACTAATCTGTCTTTAGAAAATGCAGTAAGATAAAAGAATGCATCAAATTCTGTTAAACAAATACACATGACCCTACCTACACAGATTTACTTATGTCTATACAGTTATTTCATTCATATACAGTGAGAACTTGACACTCCTCATAGCTACAGCCGAGGCCCTAAGATATTGGATGTTGCTGTGACATAACAGCTTTCTGAGAAAGAAGGCAAATGTCATTGCCCTTTTCATTTCAGTAGGGTGCCAGCATACTTATCCATGACTACCCAAAAGATGTAAGTTCCTATGTTTAACTTAATGGTGTTTCTTTCCATTGTGTGTTACCATACCTTTTGAAAGGTTCATTTTGTCATTTTGCTGTCTTGGGGAGTATCCTGAGCATAAGCACCAGACACTGAAAAACTGTAGATCACTATGTGTGTTGCTCTGGTGTTAACTGCTCAGAACAATCAAGTCAGTCTTATTTTTCTCCATTTTATCATATAACAGTTCTCCATTTCATCATATAACACCACCTCTGATTCTTACTTTGTTTTTTCTTAATCTACAGCTGTACCCAGTGAGCTCAAGGAGGTCCAAGGGAAAAACAGCTGGACATGGCAATATGAACACACAGGCTTGCATTTTGAACCTCTTCACAACTATGTACATATAATATCTTGCCTTTCTCAGTCTTATGAGCAGAAATCACAATTACTACTTTCTTTTCTGCCTTGCAACTCTGCCCTTTAACATTCAGGTTACCGAGGTAAGCAGATCATATAGGCAGCAGTCACTGCCACTACTGTAGCTCCATGTTAGGCTTAATTATCCATTACTCCCTAAATGGATTTCTTGGTTCATAAGCCCAACAAATCAAAGCTGAATTGTAAGTGAAGCATAAAGAAAAATCATCAGTGTCTGAAGGCAGACATATTCTCTGTGGAGAACTTGATGATAATAAATTTCCAAAAAAGCTTGTTTTGTCTAAAGTAACCATGGACATGCTGCCAACTAAAAATTGAGAGCTAATGGAAACGGTAATGAGATTTAGAGACATAAAAGAATTGCAGTTTCTTTTATTCCATTTTGTGGTCCTTTATAAACTGTACTTCCCGATGTCTCTGTTACTCCTAATCATGCCGAGATGAAGCGTAATCTTGCTTGTGGTAAAAGAAGTCAATTGAAACTAGATATTTTCCGGCCATGGTGTTGCTTGGAGGATGTAAAATCCAGCTTGTAAAGGGGAAATAAATAAGCAAACAAGCAAGCAACTCCTTTTATTAGAGTATACAAGAAAATAACTCAAAATAAATTTAGTTTCTAATGACATTATTTAAGAAATGGAAAACTTGACTTTGAGAAAACAAATTTTTCTTGCAAAAACAAACATCTTAAATATTTCACCTAGATTTCACACCAATTTTTCAGCCAAAAAAAAAAAAAAGTTTACTAGAAAATCTTCATGAATCTCAGGTGAAGACTTATTTTTGCCACTGAAGAGATATTTTTGAATTTTTATGGACTAGCACCTGTTCACTAAGCAAGCCATTTTACTTTATTTCCTAACACTTATAAGAATCTTCATGCAGTCCTGAGGACACTCCAATTTTCTGAGCCTGTGAAATGGCCAAGATTTATACATTGTTGTAGAAAACTATGACCACCAATTCCTAAGTCACTTGCAGATGCTGGATTTTGAGCACATGGATAATCTGGTTGTCTTTGATGGGATTTGAGTCTTCATGTGTCATTTAAGAATATTAGCTAGCAAATAAGAGCTTTCTTTTGTAACATTTCCCCAATTCAGTAATAAAATTATAGATTTAATCTCAGCTTCATAAAGAAAGGTTCATAAAATAATAATGCTTATAATTTTTTTTTTAATTTAAAGAACAAATTTTTTAAAATGTTGTCCCTTGACCAGTACATACAAACCCTTCAGTCTTTATGATGGCAATAGTACCTTGAAAGCCAGTTGTGAATGATGAATTAAGGGACTTAAGTTTTTTGCAGAAATCAGAAAGCAGCCAGAATTCTCCCGCAACTCTGGACAGAGGCATTGTCTTGGTGGTGTTGGGAAGAGCAGGTGGTTTACAAAAGACTAAGTATTCACACCTCCAGTGTACAAGCTAGTAACATCTTGAATACCATTAATTAGGGTTCACAGAAATTTTTACTTGCTGAAGAACTTGACAGATTATATGCCCTGTTTTATCGAGCCCAGGAATTCAGTCCCATCTGTGTCCCTGTCTCCAGGGATGTGCCCATTGCCTGGGGCTGGGGTTCCCCAGCTGCCCTGCTCCCTAGGGGTGGTGGGATGGTCCAGATTACCGTGTCCTGCCTTGCCAGAACAGCGGAAAGCAGCTGACCCTCCTGGTACCCAGGAGACCACAACCCCACAGTGTCCTGGTGACATGCTTGCGTTTCTGTGTGAGAAACTGGTCCTTTGCCATGGTTTGTAATTAAATGGATCATGAGTGAAGAAAGTCTTTGACTTGTTACCATCTGTATTTCAAACCTGAAGCAAAGTGCTGTCGCACTTTTGCAACTTTTTGCTCATGTTGTCCTTTCTTGCTGGAGTTCTCTGACACGAGCAAAACACAGTCAAAAGAAATAACATCATTATGTATAGAATATATTCCCCTGAATCCGTGCAGGCTGTAGGTTCAAGTCCCCAAGCAATATTACATGGAGCTTGGTCAAGTTCTATATATCTATGTATAAAGACTTCTCACTGACTAATTATAATAATTATAATAATATGTCTCTGTTGCAAATTAGGTAAATGCTCTACATGCCTAAGGAGATTGCAAATGCATCTTTCTCTTTTAAATATTTTGAAGAGTAAATTCATTGGATCCAACTGTCTTAACAAAACTTTTATCTCCTAATGATCCAATTATCTTCACAGGGATCTACTGTAAATATGGAGAATTCTAATAATGCTTTAGAGCTACCGATACAAATCTTATTATATAAGACAGATTATTCAAACCCAAATGGCTTTCTTTTACACCTGCTCTCGATTCTGATTTTCTTTGATAACATGAAATATTATCTGCTAAATGCAGCCCTTAGAGAATGTACACAAAATTCAAAGGAAGGAAAAAAGGTGCAGCGTAGTAGGGAAAGGCCCAGATTATCTGTACATTAAATCAGAACCAATAAAAGCAAAGACATCGTGCATCATGAACAATAGTCTCATATAAATCTGAGATTTGTGCAGGCCCGAGAAGTAGGTCCATCTAAGGATTTGTTGCCTTGATAAGGATTTGTTGCCTAGATAATCATGTAGCTCTCTGAATGTAGATTACTCTGTTTGGACCCTGAATCTACTCACGCATTGTTTTATTCAGGATTGTGAGTGTGTTCACCTGAACTAGTGCTTCCATGATACTGAAGCACATCTCAGTGTGTAATTCATATATTCAGTACTCAGCAAGCTACATACAATCACAAAATTGAAAACCCAAAAAATGAAACCTGAAGGAAGAACATTCCTTGAAGTGAGACAATTAATTTAATTATAGATGCCTGAATTATTTTCTGAGTATGCCTCACTGCTGTGATGGAAGAGAAGGATATGTAGGAGATCACACACGAAATGCCATCTTACGTTAGACCGTTCAGGATCTGTAGACATAACAATACTATAGTGTAGTCACTGAAGAGAATCCATTTCCAGTAATGTCAGCAAAAGGCAACATTCATCTAGAGATGGCAAGATATCCAAAGTTTCATGGTGATGCAATAATTTAAGAATCTCCAAATAAAACCTGTCGGTAACTTATGTAAAATTCATTTCTCCCTAAGAGAGATATGTAAAACCCAATACAAATTCATATAGTCCTGTCTCTTCAGAATTTTTCGTCAGCTTTCGGGTATTTAAACAGAAAATTGTATTCATACAGGATATTTTATTCAATAGGATATTATAGGCTAGAAAAAAATAAATAATTCTGTGTTAGATTATTTAGCTTAATACCTCAGAAATTGCTTAATACCTCACTAAATTTCGCTACAATATTTCTTTTTAATTCATATTAATTTTACAGAATCTTCCTGAAAGAAATACTGCTCTTAGCAACATAAGCAATGGAGAATTTCTAGAAAAGGGGGGCAGAGATACAGAAAATATCTATTCATCTAAATACAAAAAATCAGAACAGAGTCATAAATGTTCAGGATTGCTGTTCCCCTTTCTCAACAGCTAGAATGGAAATGTGAACTATTTCCATAAACTTGCCAGCATCTTATGATCTGAAAAGTTATTTTTGAATTTATTTCTCACAGAAGAAAACCTACATCTTCCAACCTAAAATTAGGCAGCGAGCCTATCTTATCCTGCAGCCAATCATATGTAAGTTAGGTACTTAAATAAAAATGAGAAATCTGAGAGCTCTAAAAGCATTAGAAGTAGGTCACAGGGAGCCTTACCTCTCTTAAAAGAAATTTTCAGCAACGAAAGGTATTCTTGTTAATAAGCTGTAATGTAATCAGCTTTTTCATGAGGAAAAAGTGCCTCCACATAAACTGTAAATTGCCACATACAGAGCCCATTAATGAAGCTAGAAGGTTTTTTTATATGCCCTATCCAATGTACCTAGAGGAAAAGCCCTTATGTGTGGATCAGTTCTCAGGTGCACATTAGGTAGTCACTTATTGCTGGTTCCATTTAGCTGCATTAGATTAAAACAACATGTTCCACTTTCATGAGATTAGTAAAAAAACACTGGCTTAGAGAATGACCCGCTTAAATCATCTGAAAAAGGAAAAGAATCGGTAATTAGTGTATTAATCGCACAAGTTTAATTCTACAAGCCTGAGCCTGGAGACTGCCGTAGCCCTGTATCTGCTCCCCTTTTTTTTCTGAAGAACCAAGAGTGATATGGTGTCTATTTTAAGTTAGAAGTGCCAGGAACTGCAGAGGTGTGGAGAATGCCCTGTTGGTTTGCAGTAACAGCACCAGGTCATGTAACATCTTTTCTTATTCATCATCCTTTCTTTTCCAGGTTTGACAAAACTAAAGCTGCCTGCAGGAGCTGAAGAGCTGTTGCACAGTCTTGGCCTTAGCAGCTGAACTTCTATATTCAGGGTTCAGTTTGAGCTCCTGTTCTAACAGTATCTGTCAAGATCTCAGGTACATTTGCAAGGACCCTGGTGCGACTTCACTAGTCAGCTGTCAATAGCAGGAGTTGCTACTTCTGATTAAACTCAGACTACAAGTCATGCAGGGGTTAAAATGTGCTTTTGTACAGAAGGAAAATCTAGTTAAGACCTCAGGAGCAATGACTAAGCTACAGACTCATCCTTTCTAAAATATGTATCACTAGAAAAAGAAAATGCTCATGCTAAAAAAAAAAAAAAATAAAATTTGCACTTCCTAAAATTGTATAGATATTTACTTTATTCAGTAACTTCAAACCACTTAGCTAATCTTTTCCATTAATTTTCTGAGTTCTTGGCAGTGCTTAGTAATTTTCTTTTCAGCCTAACTAATTCATGATTAATGACTTTTTTCAACCAAAACTAATGCTTGATCTACATATTTAGTGTACCTTTGTCTAATTTGCTATTTACTTTGTCAAATTATTTAAAAAAGAACGTGCATATCATATGTATGAGATTTATCATATAATAATTTTTTTCTCTAATCACCAGATACTTTTAAAAGCCATAATATTTGGTAGTTCTTATTTTGAATATGATATTCAGGCTGGATAAACCAAGAATTTAGTGCAACTGTATGCATTTAGCAATGATGAAAATGCATGTAGCATCCAATTGAACTTGTACACAATTTAAAAATCTTGGTGCGATACCCATAGGGGAAAGGAATGACTATATGATTAAATAGAAGTGTTGTTATCTCTCTTAGAATACTATACAGGAATATTCTTGCTCTTTTTAAAGACTAATGGCATAATTGCATTTTCAATTACATGAATCGCTGGGTAAATTTCCTATTTCCAAACAACTTAGTCCATTACAGTGCCCTTATAAAACATACCTATACTTGTCTTCTAATCCTTTTGATTTCTATGCAGTTAAAGAAATGTGCTGCGTTTTTCAAACACTATCATTTAAAATTCGTTGGCTAATAACAGCACATTTAATGTACAGGTGTGTTTACTGGACATTCACACACCATATTAAGTCAGCTTAGAATGAATAGCCCCATTCTCTCTTTACTCCTGTCCCTAACACTGGGTAGTGCAATTGCACTTAAGAAATCCCCATACACCCACTCTTTAGCTACTTCTTAATACTTTTAATGATAATTTTCTAACAAAAATACACTATGAATACAAGGCAACTACTTCTTGAGAGTCTTTATGTACTGAATTTCTGAAACAAATTTTGAAAACACAATCCCTGCAGCTGACCTCTAGAGCACTTCTCATGAGAATAACTATAATGAACATACTACTGTAACCATCATATGAGTATGATAGTGGTACCATTATAGCATCTTCAGATGTTAATGAGGTCAATAGCTTAGATATTTTAATAAATATTGAAGTTTTATACTTTTCACAAACAAGATAGTCTAGTATTAGCAGTGATACTCCTCAAATAGGATCTATCAAAAGTTATCAAGGCTGCACATTTCAGAGCCTGATAATTTTGATTTTCTATCACATAATCTGAGAAGCACTAGGAGAACTTTCAGCATTTTCACAAATATCTAGAAAAAATGAAAAATAGAAATACAAAAGGACACAGGATAATGCGTCTATCTCAGGCTTGGAATTCTGGAGTTCCTACAGAATTCTACCTACCCTGTCTGCTTGATATCATAAACCTATTAACCCATTTCAGTTCCAAGCTTTTTACAACAGTTATTATTGGTTGTAAGTAATTTATATTTAATTTAAAATATCTTTGAAAGACATCTCCTTTGACACTTTAAATACTCTTTCATCATAGGCAATTAGTTGATGAAACCATACTCTACAGACCCATTCACAATGCTTGGGTTTTTTTTAATGTAACAACTTAGTTTCTCCTCTTTCCAACTAAAATAATTGAAAATTTGTTTACAAATATGCCTCATGCCTCATACTGTAAATTAAACTTGCATGATCGGATTATGGAAGAAATGGTGAAATATATTTCAGTTTCAGCTTTTTTGCAGCAATTATGGAGCTGTTTTAGTTTCATGTCTTCTTTTGTATTTTGTAGGTTATCTTCAAAAAGTTAAAGCAGTGATCTTCAGAGAAAGAGCTTAACTATTGTAACTGTCAGACAATTATTCTGTGGTTAATTTTTCAGTAAGCAGAGATACCAGATGGCACAAGTTAAAAAAAAAAAAATAAATCAACTAGTTTCATTGTTCAGTGATAAGGATTTTTCCATCTGTTGGTTCAACGCTAACTTATTTGTTTTGTTAGTTTACAGCCAACACAATTAAAACTCTGAAGTTATATCTTCCAGAAATTGGAGAAAACACTGAAGAGTTCACTTCATGCAGATAGACTATTCCCATTGCCTTATACATAGAAACACTTAGAGCTCTTCTATAAGGGTGAGAGCCATGTGATAAACTGCATGATCAGATGATAAATTATAGTGCCACGTTATAAATGTATTTGTCATGTACCTTTGACTGCCTAACTTGCCCTCTACCCACTAATTTATCTTCTGGGACTTTCTTCTTGGACTTTCTTTAGCATCCAAAGCCCTGAACAGCTACAGAGATATACCATCTTAATTATAAACTAGCAAGATTTAAAAAAAAAAAAAATAAAAAAAAAAAAAAATTCTTGCTTCCTTTAGCCACAAAAATTAAACAAATCAGCCAGATTCGCTGAGGATGATACTAACTTCTGCGTCTGTGACAATATTTTCTTAGACATAAAAGTCCTCATTTTACAGTCAAATCTCATTTACAGAGATAAAAACACTTGTGCTCTTTTCACTGGAAAAGGGGCACATCTTCAGTTTTTTAATAGCAACAATGCAGTAGCTTTTAACCCTGGAAAATTCTGATTTATTCCCTTACTGCATTTTTTTACATAAAGGGAAGCTATTATAGACCACATTCAGAAGCTTGTTTCACTGTTCATGTCCTATATTTGATAACTAAGGAATTTAATTCTGCATTTGAAAAGAAAACCATAAGTATGTGTCTTGTATACATACACATAAAACTTATTTTCCAATTTTAACAACTACTAAAATAATTTGTTAAAATTGTGTTTTTGTAATATATGTGATATACATACTACGTCTTTTTAGTATGTGATCAATGTAAAGTTGTTACTCCTACAAGCTTCAGAAGAGGAGACCTGCAAGTTATCAACACAGGACATCCTTAATTTGCCATACACTTACCCACTCTGCAGGCCCATAGATATAGTCCCAGGCTCATAAAATTTCAAAGACAGTGAAATTGGCCTGCACCCAGAAGAAATGTTACTTTAATGGAAGTACTCCTATCTGCCTTGAGATGTCCATGATTAGCTGCCAAATTCTGAAAATGACAAGCCAGGCTTTAAAAGATAATATCTCTCCTGGAACCTTCTCAGGTAAATATGTAGACCCAGATTACACTGTGATTACCTCAGATTAAAAGTTGTTCTTCTCTGTCTTTGCAGTGCTCTGTAGAAACCCTAATCACAGAATAGAATCACAGAATAGTTTAGGTTGGAAGGGACCTTAAAAGGTCATCTAGTCCAACCCTTGTGCAATGGGCAGGGACACCTTCAACTAGATCGGGTTGTCCAGAACCACATCCAGCCTGGCCTTGAATGTTTCCAGGTATAGCTCATCCACCATCTCTCTGGGCAACCTGTGCAGTATTTTACCACCCTCATCTGCCATAAGCAGTCTTCCACAACTGATGTTTCATCATGTGCATATGCCATAAGGAGAGTAAAAGATAATTGCTAAGGTCTTCCGAGTCAGGTTTTCCTTCTCGACAATCCACCAACAAAAGCCATTGGAATTTTCTGAGAAGGTGCTTCAGAAGTTTTTCATAAAGAGCACACAGTAAAGTCTGTAGTAGGAATTATTGATGCCAAATCCCTCAAACCCCATTCCTGTTTTAGGTTTGGTCTATTTTTTTTTTTTTTTTTATTTTATTACAAATTTACCCTTAGAGTTAGGTAGAAAAAAATCAGACACACAAAACAGGAGGTAATAATTTCAGTGCCATCTTTATTTTAGTAGTTATTTTGTCCAACTTTCTGACAATCCAAAAAAACGGATCTTGAAACTATTCTCTGTAATTTAAGAATAAGGACTTAGAATAAGCTTTCTCGGTTCCCAGTGGATAAGCAGGTTTGTGCATTGGTGAAGTCTGCATTATGCCAGGAGTTTCTTGGGGAAATATGAATCAATGGTGTCATTTCTTACAACTTAAAAAATAATTATAAACAAAAAAATTGATCAAACATCACTGGCACAGTATCAGTCCTCCTGTTTTGCTTAGGCTTTGATATGAATGGAAAACAAAAGGCTTTTAGCCATTTTTTGTGGGAAACAAAAGCATTTTAGCCATTTTTTGTGGAAACCTGGAGTACCACTTGTTTCTGTGCAAGGTTTCTTAGTTGACAGAAGTGAAATAAGCAATCTGCAAACAAAGGTTTTTAGGTGACAACTGAACTTTCTAAACTTATTTTACAGAAGTCTTTAGCATGCAACTCTGATCTCCTATTATGTCCTATGCCAGTGTTCTGCTTTTCCCCTAACCACACAGTGCTTTCAAATTACAGGGACAGACTACTTGAGATTTGCAATACCAGAAGGTGAAGGTCCTCAAAACCACCTCATATTACTTAATTTCACATGTGATGTTCTTTATGATTTTAATAATTATAATAATGATTGCAATGGTCTTACCTAAAAAATTCTCTGTAGCTAGAATCTATTTGGTTGGCTGCTTTTCTGAATTCATTCATGTTGCTAAGACACCCTATTATATATGTCTTAGGGCATACCACAGAAACTATTTTATAAGAGAGACAAATATTTCAGGAAGGAGCAGTCCTACGAGATGAAAAATACTTTTTCTGACAGCATGTACATTCTGCCAATACATAGCATTATTTATATACGCATAATATCTAAAAGTTAATGCCAGATTGACTGGGGAAAAAACCCCTCATTTACTAGGCAAAGCACAGATTATGTAGTTCCTGTTTTAAAAAATGAGTAAGTCCACTTTGATTCTCATTTTTTTGCATTCAATTTGTGTACATAGAATACAATAAGCAATTCCATATTTATGTTTTAAAATGTAGTTGATTTTATTTGAAGATGCTTTAAAAACAACCTATAGTAAGTTAAAACTAATAAGACACAAATTAAGAAAACCAACTTTTTGGCAAAACTGAATTGGCTCAAAGCAAATAAAGTACTTAGGGAAAATTACACTAAATTATTAAGTGTTGAATCACCATCCTATTTACCTTATACTGTCATTTTTTAAAAATAGCTTTCAGTGTATGTGTTTGCTAACACTCCTAATGTATAAACACTGTGGCATATATTTTTTGAAGAATATTCTTTCTATTCAGCAGACAAGAAATGTTACCGTTAATCATAGCTTTGGTACATCTATGAGACTACAGTTCCCTTCCACGCAAGGGCAAGTAACTGGTGTAGTCTCACAATAACTGAACACTTCAGAGTGTTCCTAGCAAAATAATGTGAACTCAATGTAGTGTCTGTACTTCACATATAAGAGATGGATTAGAAAGTGCTTCCTTGACCACTCTCACTCCAGTAAGCTCAAGTCAATCAATCACCCCACTTAGTTTTAAAAAAATATTTTTTATAAAGAACAATGTTTTGTGTTGTTTTTTTTTTTTTTACCTGACATCTTGTCCTATAATACGACACCATCATTTATAAAAATAACTGATTAATGTAGTCCAATACCACTGACCCTAAGAGGAGATAACATATGCTAAATAAACTTCGGTTTATATTTTCTAACAGCACTATGGCAATAATATTGTGTGTCAGTAATGTCATAAAGTTAAATCTATAGGAAAATTTGGTTCAGTTTCTGTTCCTTTGCCTTGTCCTTAAATAGAAGAAATGATCCATACGTCTTGAGCACGAGTCCCTTAGGCCAATTAGTTCATTTTACACACAGTCCGTCTAGAAAGACCTAACACTCTGGATCATGTTTTACTAGCACAAATGCTCTGACTTCATGCGTTTTACATTCACTCACACAAAGGTTTTTGGAAACAAAACCGTAGTTTCACCTAGGAAGGATCTGTCACTCCTGAGAACAGGAAAGAGGACTACAGAGCAACTGGAAATTAAAATAAAATTCCCTGTACATAGTTCTTGACATTCTTGTGTCTGTTATGGCTCTTTCAGGAATACAGAACATCCTACCATCTGCTTAAGAAAGAAGTTCTATTTTGAATGAACTAGACAATTTTTCCACTATAAGCATAAACTATTTAAACCTTGATGTTCAAAGAAAGAAATTAAGCTTTTTATGGCATTTTTTTCATTTTTAAGCCAGACATTTTCAAAAGTTTAATGGTAGGTATTAAGGATACAGAGTTGTGTAAGCATCTGGTTAGCAAAAAGCCAACAAAATTTTGAATAATGCTATTACTATGAAGAACAAGGACAGTGAATTGAGTACCTTTCGTATCACAGATGCTGACATTAGCTAGGAAGGAAATAAATAATCTTTGCTTCTACTTCCCCAAAAGAAAGAAATTTAGACAAAGCTATTTGTGTAAAAAGAAGAGTAGCTGCTAAGAAAGACAAATTATTAAGCTTAGTACGTCAGAAGAAATAGTTTCGTTCAAATTCATTCTAAAGGTAGCTCCTTAAACTACAAAAGACTCTTACAAGAACATATAAAGCTTGATTACTGTTAATATTTTTAATCTATACTATTAGTATTTTTCATTTAGAATAATTAGTTGTACTTAAAAAATATTTGTACTTAACATCTGACTATGAATTTTTCTGCTGTATACGATTCAAAATCACATATGTTATCCCCTCGTATTTACTGTGGATAAGTTTGGTTCTATATGCACTTGCAATTTCAGTTTTTTCCTTTGTGTAAACTACTCCTTGAAGCTACTTGACAACAAATGTAAAACATCTTTTAAAGTTTTTCAATGGTGCAATTAAAGAGCAATGTTAGTATCATCATTATAAAGTGATCTGTCATTGCAGTTGGTATACATAGGCATTTTTCAGTTTCATTTGATTTCCAGAGATCTAATATGATTTTATGTCTGCATGTTTGTTTATGCTTTAATTGTACAAAACCAACTGAACAAAATAAAATATTTCACAAACAGTTGAAATGGCTACAAAATAGACCAAAGACAACTCCTCTTGTATATTAAAAGTACTTCGCTTCTCCTACCACTGTAGCTCTTGCCTCTTTTTATGTTTATCAAGTTATAATATATAGTCATTATAACTGCAGAAATTTCTCATGATCTCAGGTATTATTTAATTTAGAGCAAATGCTGTCTATGAATTACAGTGACACAGATTTGAATCAGTAAAGACTAGCACAGAACTTTCCACACTTAGCAGAATGGATTGTACAGGGATAATTTTGGAAAAAGCATTGAGAAGCCAGTTTCCAGTCTGATAGCTAGAAAGGTAATGTCAGCTTTAGCATCCCTCTGAAGGGTTTCTTAATTAAAACCATTCTATCGGAAGTACAGGATGCTTACAATTTATTACTTGGTGCCTGATACATGAAATAGAGACATGCTCTGACAGAAACACAAGGAGCCTAGTCATGCAACGAGAGGAAGGGCGAAGAACAGCTAATTGTGAAAAAATATATTTAATGATTAACTAAAATAGCTAATTTCACACACATAGTCAAAACAAGTAAGGGAGAACCAAGCAGAGTTTGAAGCTTCTGTAATATTATTCCTTCAAAAATTAAATAGCTATTTTTCAAAAAAATAATTATATCAGCATTTTTGTAGCTATAGAAGAAACAATTCAAAACATCATATGCCCATTTATGGTCAAATCTCCGTCTGAGCTAAAGCAACAACAGGCTATGTACCCTGGATCAGGCTAAGATTCAATTTCTCATTGCGCTTCATCAGGCACAAAACATTAAGCCTGCAAATGACATCACTGAACTCAATGAACGTATTCATAAAGTTTAAGTTATGTACGTTCTTAAGTACTTTGTAGGTAGAAGCTTAAAGTTCTGCTTTTCTGTTAGGCACTCTGTAGAAGAGAAGCTCTGAGGGACACATTTTATATTATAAAGCTCTTGTCGTACAATGGAGACGCTTGCTTGACTGGACTGGAACACTTCGTTGACTTTACTCAGAAAAATGGGGGGTTTGTTTGGGTTTTTTTCCCAAGAAAGTTTTGATTACTGCACAGACACTCCCCAAATGTTTGCATTTCATTTTTATGCTAAAGTTAGAGTTTCTTTTTGTGACAAGAGAAAGTAAATAAATTTAAATAGGCAAGCAAAATAGAAGATAATAAAATAAATAAATTATAACAATGAAATCAAAAGTTAATGGCCAACCTGAGTTGAAATCTTAGGAAATTTCCAATACATTCAAGAAACTGTATCTAATAACAGCTTTAAGAGTTTAGGGTTTTATTAATTTCATGTATATTTAAAGCAACATATACCTAGAAAAGGTGGTTTGATCTATAATTGTTGTCAATGTAGATAGACCTTTGGGATGAAGGTAAAAGGCATCTTGTATCTTCTATTAACTAAATAAAAAAGTATGTACTTTGGTAAAGCAGCCAAAAATTCAGAAGCTGTTAAGAAAACAGCATAATGAATTAGTCTTCACAGAGGCAAAAAATGAAGCCCAGTGCATCCCAAGGAATTTACTGGTTTTGAACAAGATTTCTGTCAGAATGACTGTGGAGAATTGGACAGTGGTCGTACGAATAATCACTCTGCCATTTCCCATTTTCATAGAAATGCAAAGGGCTTTCTGCTTTATGCTCTGCCTCTTCCTCCTCCTCCAAAAGGACATCTGGGACCTGAACTGAGTGACAGAAAGTTTATGCTCTCATATTTCTTTATGATGAATGAATCAATAAATCTTACATACCCCCTTTTAGTTCCTGGAGTCTCTCTAGCCATATTGATGGGTGTTCATATTTTTTTTGATACTATTGTGACTAACTCCCTAAGCAATGAAGTGAGTAATTCTTTCAAAGCTTCAATAATGACCTGCAATTGGAGAAAAAATATATTTCTTTTTACATACTATGTGGTCTAAAGCTATTCAGCATGTCAGCACAGACAGCATCAGGCACTGTATCCTACTTACAGCTCAACCTATTTCATATCACAAGTATAAAGAACTGATAAGAGGAAATCTATAACTTAAGTTCTAGCAAATAAAATGCTAATGCAAAGAGCTAGTACCCTAAGAATCTGGCATTTATTGCACTTTCTACTGTAAGCACAAGTTTTTTATACCAAAGATAGGGGTGAGGGATTAACTTTCCTCACATGTTAACAGTCTATCATACCTCAAATAAGCATCTTTAAATACAGAAAAACCTAATTTCATTGTCAAATAACCATATGCCTCTTTCTTTGTTACTACACATTTTTATCTGCATATCGCAACTACATGCAAATAAGAATAAAATAAAAACCAACCCTAAGTTTTTGTAAAGTTCAAAATGCAGAATTGTTATCCATAGCAAAGATGCTGCAACTGTTTTCCTTAGGATATCTGGTGTTTGATTAGTTAGAAGTTATACCATTATTTCACAGGGACTCTGAAACTAATGCTATTATCAGGTCACAGGTATGAGAAGGCCTTTGCTTTCTGCAGAAAACCATAATGGTGGCTGAACGTCATGGCTAGAGACAGGATCAAGGAGTCAGGACTTCTAATACCCATACCAGTCACTGCCCTTTCCCTCCTCGGCTCCCAGTTTGCCTATCTGGAAAATGATACTGAAAATAGAATACATGGGTATATTAGGTTAATGCCTTCAAAGTGTCACCGTAAAATGTCCTGGAATGAAGGTCATTAAAAAAGTGAGATGTAATAGATATTCTTTCAAACCATAGCATGATTTCACTTGTTTAGGCATAATCTTTTAAAGCATACAAAGAATTAACATCAGAGTTAATATTTAATCTCCTGTAAAAAGACTAGATGCAGGAATAATATGTTCAGGGAAAAAAGTGAAATCTGAAGAATAAGGAAGCCCGAAAGCTCCAATTATCACCTTGTTTCCATTTTCATTTTCTGCAGGACTATTCTGTGAGTCCCTAGGAAGTATTTAATCATCAGTTGTGAATAATGTAACTCCATTTATGTGTCATCTTCTGTATCAGTACCAGGGCATATGCACAGGGGACTGCTGCAGAAAAAAAAAAAAAAATAGAAAGAACTATTTCAGGCAGGTTTCAGTAACACATTTGACCATGCTTCAAGTTTTAAAGAGAAAGCAAAATACTGAAGAGTTAAAATCATTCTTTCTCCTTGTTGCCTCTTCTCTACATACGCTGCTGACTAACAGATTTTCTCATGATAATATAGCTTATTTAAAAAACGGAGGACTATACAATGGGAACGAGAGCAACAAATAACTGTGGAACAATGCAAAAAAAGACTTACATGCTAAACTTGGGTTTACAACACAGTCTCCAGTTCCTTTTGCTTTGTGGGTTCTTAGTGGAGCTGAACTCTTAGTAGAGCTATATGGAAGTCTACAGCACTGGGCAAACAGTGTCCTGTATTTAATGCTGGCACTGTTATTTTTCGCTCAGAAGCTGCAGTAGGTAGTCAGTTTTAGAAAGCAAGGTCTGATGCAATACAATACAGAGACTGCCTTGAACTGACATCCCTGGAGTTGTATCAATTAGATGAGAAAGTATGAAGACATGTAAAATTGAAGAGCACTCTCTTCAGAAGCAAGTTATGTTTATTATAAAAAGTAGAAGAAACTGAACAAAATTAATGTATACATCTTTTATGAAGCTTTGTCTCCAAAATTTTCAAGTTTTAAATGTGATTTTTTTACCTAATTCAACATACATTGTGAGTTCATCTCTTCAGAGTCTAGTGAGTGTTCTGAAAATTGTCGTGGAAAATCAGAATGCAGTAAGGTACCAGCAATCATCAACAACATGAAAAATGTATAGATTTTATAACTATCTGTATGCATCTATGCAGATATGCACACAAACTGAAAAACACATTCATCTGTCCGTGTGTGTGTGCATATATGGATATACACACAATTTATGCCCAGAAATATAAAGTTACTGAAAATTATACATGCTCAGGATAACTGTTGTGTTCTTTTCCATGGAAAGACAGCAAAAGCAGTTGTCTAATAAATGCTGATATCTTACAGCTATCTACAAGAAGCAACAAATAGTGCAAACTAATCAAACAAAATTTAAAATCTTTTCTGCATGTATTCAGCTAATTCACCTTTTTCCATTTCAAACATTTGCTTTAGAATACAAAAGTCCTTCCTTTCCAATTAAGTGAAAGCAATACTGCAAAGTTGCATAGTTTGACTTTTTTTTCAAATTTCTTCACACTTCAACAGCATAATTTTGCTGGGCTGCAAAAGAACAGGCAAAATATTTAAAAACTCAGACCATCTTGATAATTATTAATATTTTAATTAATTTTTATTTTACTATATAAACCCCAAGCCAACATTTTATAATAATGAACCTTCTTAATTCACACTACTATAAGCATGAATTCTACACCATTACTAAGATATTTTGCTGATGGCACTCAGAGTATACTAACCCAGCTTTAACATGACTGAGTTGACTTAAAATTAAACCCTCTGCTCTTCTAATACGCATAACAAAGCCTGAGGTGTGAGATGTATCCCCTTACACAAACCATAAAACTAACACACATCATATGAAAACTTGAAGGGATCGTGCCAGGAAGTAACAGCGTAGTCCCAGATTCCCCTGCCTCTCAGTCACACTGCTATCAAAGAGTCAGTTCACTTTAAAAAGGGATCCTGATTTTTGTGGTCCAGGTGTTTATGCTCTAGCAAATTTAACCATAGAATCATAGAATGGCTTGGGATGGAAGGGACCTTAAGGATCATCCAGTTCCAACCCCCTTGCCCTGCGCAGGGACACCTTCCGCTGACCAGGTTGCTTAAAGACTCATCCAACCTAGCCTTAAACACTTCCTGGCCCCTTGATGGAGCTGCCACAACTTCTTTGGGTAGCCTTCCTAATGAAGGGAGCAACTTATAAGCAATGTTTGTGTTTTCGGGGGGGGGGGAGAAATAGCTTTGTATATTCAGAAACATAGACACAAATGTTGTCAATCTGCAGGTGATAACACCTGCTATCAAAAGAGTATTGAATATTCCTAAAATAAGAATTAAGACAACTGTAAATCATTAAGTTATCAATGCTCAAAGAGATCCTGTGAAGAGGTACAAAATAATCCCTGTCGCTACAACATAAAACAGAAATGTATGTAATTCTCCTTTTCCAAATAAAAAGTTTCCAAAGAAAAAGACATCTTCTAAGGTTGTGAGTTTTAATGGTGTTTGGTGTTGCCACATCTGCTGATGTTTTTCCCTCTTCTATTTTCTACAAATTCTTCATGTTAATACACATCTCTGTGTTAATACACATCATATCTTCAAGGCTTCTAATTCTGAAAGTCATTGAGTGACCTCTACTTTATACTCGCACTCCACATGTCCTACCAAGTTCTATGCTTCTCATGGCTCATAAATAACTAGCACCGTTTTAAACATCCATAATGGTATATAGGAATTAAATAAATTTTACAGCTTTTTTAAATTACCCTTTTTGACTAAGTATACTTTTCCTTGGTCCCTCTGTGGCTGTGCTTTCTCTTTGTACTTGAGGACCACCTGCTGCTGAATGTATTTTTTAAATACTTTTTGGAACATTTTGAAAGTATTTTCAAATATTTGGATGAAAATAAAATTTGTTTGAGTGAAACTGTAACTATGGTGAATCTATAAACCTTTTTTAGCTACACATGGAACAAGATCTTCAGGGTGTAACCAGACACTCATGCTACAGAGAAACAGACAGCTCATGCCTTTTTATTCACATGAGCATCTTGAGCACCAATGAGACAGTATGGAAGACTGTTGTTTCCCTTGGTTTCATAAGTTGTAGGCAAATCTGTTGTTTCGCAGTTTAAACTGGATGAAGTTATACGGAAGGATTTTGTAGTCTTTTCAAGACATTACTGAAGGCGCAGCATCCCCAGCTCAGCATTTTTCACACTTTTGCAATTAAATCATTTTACATCTCTTCATGCTGCTACCAGCTGAATTTTCTGAGGTTTTTCTGATTGCAAGAAAGTTTAAGTACAGTGCCTCTATTTGTTGGGTCAGGAGAGAAACACAAAAAATGCATTTAGGTAAGAATTACACCCACAATCCTCTATAACTCAAGGAAATAGCAGAGCTGACACCTGCAGTCTCAGCAGTGGAAAAGTGGTGGTCATTCCCTGTGGTTTACTGTTACCTAGTCTGAAGAGTGGCTTTGCTGTCAGGCCCCCTGACCCCTGTCCTTGCAGGATAAGCAAGACAAATGGAGCTCCTCTTTGGGCAGCAGAGGCTGGAAATCAACAGGCAGGAGGGAATGGGGCAGGGTTTGTATGAAAGTTTACAGTCTCTTACAGGTATAGTTTATTACATTAAATAGTTGTTTCTGGGAAGAAAAAAAAGACCCATTTATACAGCTTTCATCACAACATCAGGCAGAATTTAATACGTTCTCTCATACAGAGGAAACCCATTGCCCTCTTGCCCCCAGTATAGTATTTGGTAAAAAGTATGCACTCTTTAGATAGAACTTTAAAAAGCATGACCACTCCTCCAAAGAATGGCTTGGAGAAGTAGTTCTGGATAACCAGGCATAATCGTTCCCAGGCACACTATGGTGAGCATTGTATTGCATTAGCTCTGAGAAAGCCCTGAATCAAAAATATTCTCTTTAACGTCCATAGATTCTGATCTGGTTCCCAAAGTGAATAAGTTAAAGGGGACAAGCAATAAAAAATGAGAGGAAAATGTAAACTTTCCAAATTCTAAAAAATAACCCAGTCTGTGGCTTTTACATTTGTTTGTGACACTCTTCAGAGAGATCATTCCAGCTTAGATATACATCACTGATATTAATTTTGCTTCGGGTTCCCAAAACAAATAAAACCACCTATCTACTGGAATACAGATGCCAAGAAAAAATTACAAGCACACGTATTTTTCAAACTCACTGTTCCATATAACAGCTTCAGAAAACTGATCTTATTACATTCAAAATTAGAAACGTTTTGGTTAGTTACTGTGAATTCCATGATTTCTGTACAAACTCTGCCTCTAAAAGTTGTCAGCTGTTAATTCCAGAGTTTTGAGCTGCCATTTTCTTTCTGCTCTAAAGAAATACTTGGGCTTTCAGAGACCATGGCAAACCCACCATTTGAATTTAATTACCCATGAAAAGAATCCTGGTATTAAACATTAGACCTTCACTATTTTCTATTAGTGTTATGAAAGAAAATAGATATCCTACCTAATCACAGTTAGAGGATCAGTGATATGAGAGATATCACTGCAAGAAAATTGAGGGGAAGCATGCATTTTGTAATGAGAAGATAAATTACTCCTTAATCCAACACCTACATACATTGAGAATTTTTAGTGTACAAACAAACAAATTGTAAGTCTTTTAGAATGTTGCCAGCAGGTATGGTATAGCTGTTTCTTTTTCTTCATGGATTTTTCTTATTACTTGCATTAAAGTCATTACTAGTGACCTTTGGAGCTTAGTTTCACTGTATAGTTAAACTATGATAAGCTATCAGCATCAACACCAGTGACAAAGCATGAAACCAGAACAGAGTAAAAATAGGCTGGACAAGCTTAAAATAAATTATGGTCCTAGTGAAGAAATAATTTTCATATTATTATTTACTGATATAGCGATTGTTAAGAAACCATGGAATCCAAGAAAGATTTCAAAGGGTTGAAAAGGGCAGATAAAGTGCCTGTGATTATTAATGAGTGTAAGAGGGAAAGGCAAGGCAGGGAATTTCAGTTTTGCTTCTATTCCTGGAAGATGTCTGAAAGAAATCATCAAACATAAACTCTACTTTAAACAAAGCAACTAAAAGGAAACAAAGATATGACCAACATCCTGTGTGCTTTTGCTGAAAGTGAACTTTATCAATTCAGACAAATTTTCTTCTATGACAGAGCATTATGCCTCATAAAAGGAAATATGCATGGTGGTTGTTAACTTCACTAACATGAGACCTCTCTAAAAACCTTTCTTGATATGAGACCTTTCTAGGAACAAGCAAGAAAACAAGAAAATAGTGGTTAATATGAAACTACCATAGCAGCAAATAAAACCTTTAGCAAACTGGAGATAATAGTCAAAGAGGTGGTTATTGATGAACCAATATCAAATATGAAGGAAGAATTGAATGTTCTGCAGGTGTATGTTTGATATTATTCAATTTTTTAATTAAAATGTGCTTATTAAATTCGCAGAGATCAGGACTAGATGTACATCAAAGAAAAGAAAATTAGAACTCAAAATAGTCTTGATAAATTGAAGAACAAATCTGATGGAATAAAACTAATGTAAAGTTTGCACTTGGACAAGAATAATCAATCCTGGAGCTGACAGGGAAAAATTGATTAAGCAGACCTGCTGAAGAAGAAGACACAGGAGTTACAGTAAATGGCAAATTGATCAACAGGTCAACAATGATGTGCTGTTTCAGAAAAAACAAATTATCAATGGAAGATATATGGAAAAAAGGAGGACAGTTGACAGTAAGACGTGTAAAGTAATCTTTACACTCCACTCAGAAATGGCAGGGTCTCAGCCAGAGCGCAGAGTCCACAGAAGACATTTATCAAGTGGAGATGATCCAGAGAGTACTTATGGCAACTCTAGAAAAGTAGAAATGTTTGGTTTATAGAAGCAAAATTAAGGAGAGGTATAAATTTTTTAATGAATATATACTAAAGTAGTTGTAAGAGAAAAGAAACAAAACTACTGAAGTAATGGGCTTGGATTGCAATGGAAGCCTAAAATATGATATCAGGAAAAACTTTTAATGATAACAGATATTAAAGCACAGGCCTAGGTGATCAGAGGAATCTGCAGTCTACATCAGCAGAGTACCAGAATCCTGCCTTGGATCAGCCTTCGAAAATAAAGATGAACTAAAGCACCTCTTGGTGTTTTTTCCAGAACTATTTTTCTGATTCTATGATGAAATACATGTGAAGGCTTCAGCAGCAGACCTGTCTCAAATAATAGGAAGCACAGGCAATTCTAATGAGATACATCACTGGAGTCCTCCCATGTGCTTTTGTGCACATAAAGAAGTGATTTTTGGAGCCTCTGACAGTTTTAGTCTGCAAGACAAGCTACATAATCTGGAGTCATATTCCTTGGCATCACAAAAAAAGGGGCTAAAACCTTAGCTGAAAACCATTCTCACAGAGACTGGGGAATGGCCATGTCCCAAACCATGCACACAAAAATCTTATGACAAAAAATACCCTAGACATATCTTACTGACTGAGATTCACCTGTATTTCTCTGTTTATGTTACACGGTGGAATAGTAAAAAACATCACACTGCTAATGGGCAATGATAAAATGTCTGTTCCCATACCTCTGGATTTTTTAGCTCCCTTAAGTGCTGTTGATTGTGAGGTATTATAGACTTAACTGAGAACCCTGCTAAGAGTTAACATAATTGCTTTTTAGTAATTTTATTTTTCTCTCTCCACAGCCTTTTTCTCAATTGCTTTTTCACTCTGACGTCTGCATTATTCATGTGAGAATTTACAGGATACCACCCCATTCATTTCTGAGTCTGTGAGGTCAGTACTATTGAAGTGATAAGAAACAGAAAAAATCCTTTGCCCTTGGAAAAGTCTGAGACACACAGTAGGATTTTCGTTGCCTCATATATTCTTTGTTGTTTACTATTAACCTGAATAGAAGATCCTTAACAAGGTTTAAGAGGAAGCTTTTTTACCCATAGCTGAGGAAATATGGTATAATAGCAATTTAAAGAGCATTACTTAATTGGCATAGTGCCTTAAAATTACCAATATCTGTATTAGGACCCAATGTACTAGGTGCTGCACAGAGAAACAAAAAACCCTGGTTTCATTACAGTCTGTACCTTCTTTTAACACTTTCCCCCCAAAGATGAGCATGCCCTTTACAAATAGAGCTGGACTTAAAAAAAAAAATCTATATATTCTATGAAAGAAAGGAATAAGAAATTCACTAAGTCTCTGACTTTCATATTTGTGAAGGAAAACCTGAAAACAAGTAGTAAGTCTCTCTTTCACAAGGTCTCCAGTGTTCAGGAGGCAGTTAAGAAAGATTTCAACCTTTTCCTTTACTTTAAATATCATGGTTTGTGTAAGTCTTGGAGTCAGTGATATGTCAGATGGGAAATGTAAAGACCAGATTAAAAGCATTTGCAGGAAAAAAAAAAAAAGACATAAATATAGCAAATCAGGTACTGTAGTCAAGCTTGGGATAGCACTAAGATGTGAATTCTTCATCTTTTATTTCTTCCTTAGCAATTTATATCTCCTGATCTCGCTGGTAGGGAGCAAAACTGAAGCTCTTTCTATTCTTTTCCTCCAGCCACCACAGGGAAAGGCAATGCACCATGCAGAGCTGTTCTGAGCCAGTATTTACTTCTGAAGGTGCTGTGCCAGAAATTTATCAAGAAAAATTACCAATTCCATTCAGATTCCTCCACTGTACTAAAGACAGGCAGCCTATGCAATTCATACCTGCTACCAGCAACCGGTATCGCTGGGCAGTGCACAAAGGCACAGGCCTATGATCCCATCTCTTCCCTCACTGTGTTTCAGAGAGGTTAATAGGAAGAAGGAAATAAAATGGCTTTAGGTATGCTCATCAGTGCTGTATATATAATGCTATATATAAAGTACAAGGAATAAAACAGCAATTTCTAAACATATGAGATGTTGACCCAACATGTTCAAGGAGATGACACAATCTTGCAAGTGTTGAGCCGTCATATATCAAAAGACAATCTAGAGCCTTTGAAGGTCAAAGGCCCAAGACACTGACTTTATGGTAAATGAATATTACTCAGAAACGCTGACTAACAATGTGAAGAGACCAAACAGCAACTTCCAGTCCTGCAATATCTCTACTACAGTTTTCAGATTGTTGGAAGGACTGTAGGATACTATTATTTAAAATACTGCTTTGCAGGTTTTAAGAACCAGAATTTATTCAAACACTGATAGGAGAAAAAATTGCACATAGGTTATTTGTGGATATCATTTGACCAGTTCTATTTCTAAGCAACTTTTTGTCATTAAAATGCCTATTGAGTGGTAAAGCTTCTATTAATTTTTCATAAATGCACAGCCAGCTAAAGCTAGAATTTCTGCAAATAAACTTGTTCCAAATATAGTTCAATGTACAGTAGGAAACTGATTTATTTGTGATATTAGGATGCTTAGACATGCTGGGACACCCAGGAGTGATGTTTTTATTTAGCTAGTAACCGCTGGGCTCTAGCAGCATTGAGTATTCCCTAGTCACAACCATTTGTGTCAATCTCAGCCAAATGCTTTAAGATACAGAACTATTATGGTGTATCAATTATTAATTTTATTATGAGAATTTCATCAGTAATTTTAGCTGTAAGGATTGGAAGGCTGAGTGGTTTGGGCACATTTCCCACAAGGAAACCATGCAAGTTTCTAAGCACCTTTTTTTTTTTTTTCAGCTTGATTAGTGGTTCTGGTAATAAAAAACAATAATAAAAAACAATAATAAATAATAAAAAAAAAAAAAAGCCTATGTTGATTCTATTTTTATCAGGATTTTTAATTCTAACTGTATGTGGTACACTTATGAGATTCACTTTTCCTAGGAGGATGATCATTTCTAGCCCAGGGATAACAACATCAATGCAGGGATAGCAATTTTAATTTTTATAACGTTTGAGGAAAATCACATTATTGATCCTCCCAATCAATCTAACAAGATATCCTCAAACCCAGCCTCCCACATGGACTCCATGCCCTCAGCGCTGTTCAGCTGTGCCTAGTTGAGCACTTCATAGCCCTTTATTACAGAGAAAAACTCAGAGCTCCAGCTCTGCTGAACAAGTTTATCTCAGTGGTTCCATGATTCTTGCCTGGGGAACTTATTTCTCATCCTCTCTGCTCCGCACGTGTCTGTGCACAGCCCAACGCATTGCTCTGTTAGTACATAGGCTCTGCAAACCTGTAAGGAGATATACAGCTCTTCCTGCAGCAGACCAGCCTCCCTGGAGATACCTCCTGTTTAGACAGCCTAATCCCGTCTTCTCAGCCTATCCTGCACCACACAAGAACTGCTCCAAAGCTGCCCAGAATGACTGGCCAGCCCCTATCCAGTTCATCTCCATGTCTCGGTAAAAACTAAGGGGAAAAGGAGACAACAGAAAACTTATATTTCAAGAAGAAATACAGCACTGGAGTGCTCTGTAAACTGATGCTTAGCCTTGTTGTAGCTAAGGGAGCAGTAAAATCCCAGTCATATCATTTGGCTGGTAGCCAAGTAACCAGAAATACTGTTCAGCCCAAGTTAAATGGGAAGCTTCATATCTGATAAAACAATAAGTTGCATAGTGGTGCACCTTTGCATTTGTTTAGAAGAAGATAAAAAATCAAGCACTAAAAAGACTAAGGAGGGATAGATGAAAATTGGCCACAGGGCATAAACTGTCATTCTTCACAGCAAAATACCTGTCCAGAAAGATCTTTGCCTTAACATTGCTATTCTAGGTTGCTGTCAAATATTCATTTCCCTATGTTTCCTTGATTTTCTCTCAAGTTAGATACCACAGTGAGAGTTGACCACGTTGCATGGCTGCAGTAACATACATGAGCTGTCTCCAGAGGTGGCACTGCTGACTTACTGTGAAGGGCTAATGAATCCTGACCCTCACCATGGAGTCAGAGCTGTGACACTGCTCTAACGCTCCTCTTGCAGCATGCCGTTAACGCCAGCGGGGCATGCTGCTAGCTGCTCTATTTTTCAGATGAGGTTTTAAGTCCCAGATTATTGGTGGCACTATATTTCTATTTCAAGTCCCATGATAGTTGATGCTCTTTTTAATATCCAGTCCATGCTGTTGTGTAATTATGTGAGAATCTTTTCTTTCATTTTCAAATAGGCAAGCTTTTAACCTTCCTGACTGTGAGGGAAACTTGAACCCATATCTCAAGCTCATCCTAAAACTTAGAGGCAGGAAAGATGAATTATGCAAGCAATTTAGAAAAAAAAGACTAACTGCAGTTTGGAGTGTTATGAAATGCAGTGGTATACCTAAAATGGGGAAGAGATAAAGCCACCATTTCAAATGCACCTCCTTATTTTTAACAGAGCTAAACAAGGGAAGTTCCAACATATCTCCTGTCTTACTGTCTCCTTACAGACATCATTGTCATGTCATCTAAAAGAGATTTTCAACAACTTTCAGTCTCCAAGTCCTCTTGCCACAGATTTTGTTCCGTTGTTTATTTTACATCCCCCATGACAACTGAATTGGGAGACCTTTAAGGAGAAAATGATACAATGAGGCTAACACCTGTGCATGCCCTGTTTGCCTCTGTGCTTCAGCGTACTCCTGAGGACTTCTGGAATGGATTCTGCTAAACCACCACCCTGCATTTTTTAGTACTTGTATTTAAATACAGCCCACAGTATCACAACAAATAATTGCACGTTTTATGTAATCATGTGCAATACATAAGCAAAATTATGTAATTATACGAAATAATGGAATAAAAAAATTAATGGCAATATCTTAGTCTAAGCTAAACCTATGAAATAACAATTACTATCTGTAATTTTTGTTTAAAAAAGAAACTGTTTTATATAACATATAAGGAAAGAGAAAACATTCCCTTTCAGTTAAAGGAGTGTGACAATATCTCCATGCCTAACTACTATTGTAATTAAAAGTTTGCAATTCCCAATTTTCAGAAATATCAGCATTTAGTTTTACTCTGAGAACACCAAGGAGGTTGCACTAAAGAAAGTCATTTTCTTCCTGAAGTACAGAACATATTTAACACACATTGAAATTTAAAGACTTTGCTGAAGGTCCTCTTTTGCTTACTTCATGGATCTTGCATGTGAAGTTATTTTTTAAAACAATACTTTTGTGGGCCAGGTCCTCAGGAGGAGTTAATGACATTGTTTCAGGGAAAACAGCTGAACTACAAGTAGGTAGATTACCTTCAGGACAACGTCCCCTAATCTTGGCATATTCATAGCTATCTTTTTGAAACAAAGATTTCTGGCAGAATTGAGACAGTTTAAAATTACAGAACAATGCATCAGTCAGGAAAAAAGGATGGCAGCAGGAGGTCCAGATGAACTGTGTATGAACCAGAGGGAGTAGCCCATGACCAGCTATAGAGGCCACAGTCTACATCCCTGTCCAGCTTCTCCTTCTTCCCCAGGACATTTCAGGACACATCAAAGGCATTTTGGAGGACAGAACTGAGGTGCTGCAAGGTTTGTGGTTTGATCTTGAGAAGGCAGTCCTGCTCTGCACACTTCTACCTCTCTGCCTGCAGAGGAAAAAGAAAAATCAGCTGCTATTTATCTCTTACAGTTAAGTGCCCTAGGGCTGACAAGGAAACTTGTCAGAGGGGTTTTTTTTCAGAGAACTTGTTACAAAGGCTGCATTCAAACTCTGAGGTCATGGTTTGTGCATGGGTAAAGCAGCCCATAACATTTCAGAAAAGAAGGATGCTGCAGAAGCACCTATTTAAAAGCACCTGATTCTACATCTAGGCAGTCAAATTATCACTGGAATTTAGAGGGATGCTGCCATGCCCCAGCCTGATCTTCCAAATGGGGATTTGATCCTAAGTCTGTGAACAAGAGGTGGGCTGAGGAGATGAATGAGCATCCCCTTCGTATTGAAAAACTTAATGAACTAAACATCTTTCCATCTTTCCCACCAAAACGCATCAAGTACAAAGCTGCTGGGATGATGATTAAGGAGTGTAAGGCAAGCTCTCTCTGTTGGTAGAAGTAGCATCCTTTGCTAGGCCAGCTAACTGGGAATGCAATATACACCATAGAATGTGTTTGCTTCTTCCTGCTGTGTCAGATGGGCTAATTGGATATAGCTCTCACTCCTTGACCTTTGCTCCCCTTGTTCTCTACACTACACTCTTCTGCAGTGCCCGTCACCATTACATGATCCCTAGTGGCAGGTTATGGACCCATATACGAGATGTCCCTTGATTTGAATTTTTTCCTCTGTGCAAATGAGAGTGACAGGCTCAGCTGTGATGGCAGCAGCTTCACCCCGTGTCTTCCGACAGTGCCCCGTGTAGGGAGAGGGACATGGGGTCATTGCATTATCCAAGCTCCAGATTTGAATGCTCATTACCAAAAGCAAGCCCGTCTCCACCTCTCTGCCTAAAAACTCAGTCCATCTGTCTGTCTTTTCTAATGACTGCTCATATTTTTATTTGTTTTTACTACTAATGTTGCTAGTAGTACAGAAAACAAAATATAAAACGGGAGAGTTGGGTTGGGGATTTTTTTTCTTATTTTTTTCTCCATCTTCCTTTCATTCTAGCTGTGAACTTGCTCTAAGCATTTGTTGAAATTGTTGCTTTTAAGTTTGCTTTGCAGAGAAGGATTTCATTACTCCTGGCCCCAGAGGATTGTTCTTTGCTCTACCACTTTTCTCTGCCATCTGGCATGTTTACTTGAAGTAAACGTGTAGGGTCAGAGGCCAACACGGACATGTGGAGGGACATCTTTGTCATAAAAGCTGTAAGGAATGAGTGGGTTCTTCTGAATATAGCACTGTATATTTTGTTCAGCTGCTGAATGCAAAGGGATGAGGTTAGTCATATGGTTGAAAGAAAATAAAGAAAACCAAATAGACAAGCAGAATGGTACATTGTAAAACACAGGGCACTCAATCCCTTTATTTTTGGTTTTGGTCTTTTTTCCTAAGCCTTTCTGGACCCATTCCTAAAAAGTACAGTAAAGAGGACAATAAAATCTCCTCACCTCATTCTTTTGGAGATCTGACTTATACAAGTTCAGTAGTGGCACAGCAACCTGGAATCACTGCAGGTGCAGATAGGCACGTTGCCACAAGTGTCGATATCGATGTCCCAGCTGCCAAGCTACCCTTCGTCTAAATGAGAAATTCTGATTTTGGCACCTCAGGAGAGGAATCAGTTTGACAGGGGTTGCAGGAAGGAAAAAACTAAGTGAGTGGGTCATACAAATGTAGTCTCTTGAATGAGGGTGGCATTGTAACATGTGAAGGTTTCAAGATAAGAGGCATAGGACCATGTGAGTCAGACTCTCCTGCTTTTTCTCTGCTAGCTTTGTCCAGAGTTGGTCACAGATTTGTTACACCTGTGTGACTAGTACCATGATAACTTCAAAGAGCAACCCCTCAAAGATTTTCTGCTTTCATGTGCAGCTGCTTTCCAAACCTCATTGCATCTCTCTACACATTTCAGAGCTGCTTTCTTGCTGTCAAGAGAAGGCCAGTATCCCAAAGAAAACAAACAAACAAACAAACAAACAAAACAAAAAAAAAAACAAAAACAAACCTGTTCCACCTTGGAATCTTTTTGTGCAATGTTTAATCAGCAGTTCTGAGAGAAAGATGTCTCCCCATGAGCAGTCCCCTCTGAGAGAAGACTTCTGCGTGGCTACTGTGCAGGTTAACAGCAGCAGAGAGGAGATATCTTACACCCCCTGCAGCAACGTGGCATAGGTGTTAAAACACAGTAACAGCCCTTTATATCCCATCCCTGGGTCCAGCACACATGTCCAGACTTCACTAACCTTGGCTGTTAGCCTCCTCAGGACCTTTCAAGGACTAACTGTGGTGGCTTCCCTGCACAGAGCCTGCCTACTGCAAACAGAGAGGACACAATCTGTAACCATGGAAAGGATGGCACAATATTGCTGTTTGAGAGTAGAGGCAGCAGGAAAGGACACTGCTCGGAAGCACAGCCACATTGATGCCCTTTATGGGGAGTATTGGGTGAAGAAAAATTCATGCTGCAGAATTCGTTACATGGCATGATACTGGGTACCACAAAGGGTCTTCAAAAGAACAAAACCATCTGTCTGAAATTACTCCAACCAATTTAAGATTATATCTAAATCTGACCATATAGTAAATAATACACGGGTTAATCCTGATGTCTTATTAATGGTTCCCTTTTTCCAGCAATGAAGAAATATGCTCTCTGAATCAACTTTACTGCATGAATTTCCTTTCATCCATATTTAGTACATGAGCTTTATTAAAAATTTGTATTAAGCCTAGAAAATGAAAAATGGGTAATTCCATGTTCAATTCTATCAAATTTTCATTGGAAATATATCAACCAAATCAACAAAAAATGCAAACAAATCCAAGCATTGTACGTTTCATCTTTAGCAGCCTGGATTTTTATTTTACTAGTGAAATAGCTTTTCTTTGGACTTCTGGTCAAAACCCTTTGCTGGTTTCAGACCACTTGTCTCTCCCTGTAATTCCTTTTTCCTATATTTCTTAACACGGATTGGCAATCACAAAAAAAAAAAAAAACAACCAAAGATTGTTTTATTTGAGACATAAAAAATTAGAAGGACTAAGTGAGTATTCTGGTACAAAAACCAGGCAAAGTTCAGACAAGCAAAAGAATGCATTTCTAGAGGTTGCTCTGCATCTTTAAAGATCCACAACGATGTCTTCATACCTAGATATATCACTACATTAAAAAAAAAAAAAACAAACAAAAAATAACAAAAAAACCCAAACACTTAAGGTGCTAATACAGTTACATCAAATGGGTCTAAATATTAAAAAAAAAAGTCCACTAATCCCATGATAAATGTTACATGAAAATCTAGGAATAAAAATTAACAGAGTGACTGGACATTTATATTGGAAAAAAGAAACCAATATACCCCCACACTGAGAAAGTAGCAAAGGATTGCTCTGTGTTACTGAAAATAAAAGATTTATTTGGTTTCAAATACCTACATTCCCACCAATCTGGTCTCTTTGAGTACCTCATGAGAGTAATAGATATAGAATGAAGATGAGCAGAAGAAAATGGGAATATCACTTTTCTTCATAACTTAGCCTGAGATATATTGCAGGGACCACACAAGCTGTCTCAGAGAGGTTAGCTCGTATAAAGCTCTGCCTATACAGTAATTGCCTCATGGGTCCACACCTGGCATCTCCTCCCAGTTATTGTGCAATACCAGGACAAAGTGAGATCTGTCAGTGTAACATGCCTGAATTTGGGAATTTCATAGAAAATCCTAAAACAGCAACTGTTGAAAGCTTCTACAACAGGGAGTTTGCAAGAAGTTTCTCTTGGTACTGAAGCATCAAATCTTCCTTACTATTTTCACATTTTTAGTTCTAACAATTCTTCTGTAACATTTTTTCAAAGACTATCAGTGAAGTTCTTCAATATGAAGGTGGATCTTTAGATATCAGTCACCTTGAGTCTTGCCAACACTCAGAAGATTGAACTATAAGTTTAATTGGTTTTCTAGATAAATTAGACAAATGGATACAAGTTTCTTCACTTTTTTATTAAAAAAAAATTGCTTCTATTTAGCTTAGCTTAATCACAAAATATTTCTTTCAACACAAGCAGTGAGCTTGGTTTCAACCAGCTAGTTCAGCTCTATTTATTAAGAACAGCATAAAAGTGTATATATAATGATATATTAGCAGTTCATAGAGTCTCATTTGTATTTTTCTTAAAAAAGTAAAAGCCCAGTTCAAAGACAAATGCAGTGAAGCTTCCACAGTGCACACCAAGGAAGTAGTTTACTGTCGTGGTTTAAACCCAGTCAGCCATAAATCAGCCATTCAGTCTCTCTCTCACTTCCCCCCCTTTTCTTCCCCCTGCTCACAGAGAGATGGGAAGAAGAATCAAAAGAGTGTAACTCCCACGGGTTGAGATAAGAACAGTTTAGTAACTAAGGTATAACACAAATCACTACTGCTACCACCAATAATAATAATGATAAAGGAAATAACAAGGGAAGAGAATACAGTACAACCCGCTGACTGATAATACCCACCCCGACCAAGCACCCACCAATACCTTGTCCAACCCTGCAGTGCACTGGCCCTTTCGGGTAACTCTCAGTTACATCCTGGGCATGATGTGCTGTAGTAAGAAATACCTCTTTGGTCAGTTTGGGTCAGGTGTCCTGTCTCTGCTTCCACCCAGCTTTCCCTCCCCCCTGGCAGAGCATGAGGCTCAGAAAGTCCTTGGTCAGACTATACATTTGAGCAGTAACTAAAAACATCGGTGTTATCAGCACTGTTCCCAGGCCGAAAGTCAAAACCACAGCACTACACCAGCTACTAAAAAGTAGAAGAAATGACTGCTACTGTTGAACCCAGGACATTTACATTCTTCTAAATCAACAGAGGTGCTTTACAAAGAAGAATACAGGTTAGCAAATTTATGAAAACTAAAAGTAGGCTTCCATGGAGTGTGAGATATAAACCACTACAAAGACATAGTCATAAATTATTAGTACTCATCATTCCCTTCCCCACTGCCGTTTTATGTTTAGTCCACTAAGTGTATCACAAAATAACAGGATTTTGAGGCTAAAAGACAGAATTATAACCTGTATGTCTCTTTTGCCAAAACTTGAAATGCCAAATACCACAAGGCAGCAACTTCAACCTCCCGTCTTTACAAGTGCATTCACAACTAGTAACTCGTATGCCTGAAGTTCAACATAACCATGTGTGAGTGTTTTGGGATAGATTTGTCCTTTAAGTTCTTGATCATAAAAGTGCAGCACACCTACTTTTGTGTGAATACTGAAGTAGAGACTTACAGCTGTTAAACCAAAGCATCACTTTTCAAAGCTGACGGATGGCTTTTGTCAGTATCTACTACTGACATTAAGTTTAATGAATAAAGTAACTCACTGCAGTTGTATTTACATTAGCAGAGTGCTTCTCAGTAAATACTCTTCGCTAAAACCTTTTACATCATTTACACGTTTCCATAAGGATCAATTTCATAGAAGGAAAAGAGACAGATACAACAAATTATGCCATTCAGAAAGTGTAGTGAGTTACTTTCAATTAAAAGAATTAAAATAGGTCTTTTGAAATGACCATCACAACCATGAAACTCAGTGGCTCATTTAATTTGCAAAATTACAGGACTGGCCAAGCAATGCACTGCATTATTCTCAGAAAAGATTATCAGTTTTCGAATACTGACACCACGGATAAATGGAAAGCAAGAATCTTCAATTTCTAATGAAAAATGGTGACAGGCTTATATTAATTTTCTTACATTTCCATTACAGTACATGCCAATTAGCTGATTCCTGTGAACCTGAGCAACAGATATTCTACTGCTAGATTAGCCAAAGACACTGGTTTATGCAGTAAATATTAATAGGCCACCTCGTATCAAAAGTTATTGTTTAAAATTTTACATATAAACACCCATGATAAGGCCTAGAAAAGTCTGCAGATCTGGCAGAGTTACCCCAATATCATATTCCAATACTCCCATCTCTAGGAATCAGAGACTTTTAACACTTTCCCAAGGTTGTCATCTGATGAAAGACTTGTATGTTTGTTTAATAAGAGTAGAGAAAATTTTACTTTTTAATTCACCTTGCTCTGCAAACAGCTCAAGATTAAATAGGATCCCAGAGCCTGGAAGTGAATAAAATGGATAGAAACCCTTAAACCCAAGCAGCAACCATATAGGTCTATCACATCTTCCATTCCATTCCACCAAGTAGGAAAAATTGTGTTTTATCAGGATTCAGTTTTAATTATCTGGCTTCCACTCAGACCAGTTTTGAGTGTCCCAGAGATTGACAAACTCAAACAAAATCATATTAAATTTCAAAAAACAAAATAGACAGCAATATAATCTTGAAAGAGTGACAATTTAAAACTACTCATTTGCCTCCTCTCCTCAATATACATATTGGGGGAACACATAATGCAACAAAGCCCTGATATATCTTAGACAACAGAATCCTTCAGGCAGATGGCCAGCAGCCACTCTATCTTGTGATCTTTCATTTTAAAAAGTCTGGCATCAGAAAAATAATTCCACCTACCTCTGCCATGATCTGCAAGCACATTCTCGGTACTTTATAGCAGAAAAACCTATTTCAGCATCCCTAAATATTCGGTAATGTCCCAAAAGATATGCAAAGAGTTGTGTCCTGAAGAATGAATCCAGATATAGCCAGATAGACCCTTATTCTCATCCAGACAATAATAAAGACTCAGGCTTAAAAGTGTAATTGCCACAATTTTATGCACAGTCACAACAGGGTTGTCACCTGTCATAGAAATTTCTAGTTTAAAATGGATAAATATTATTCATAGAGTTGTTTTACAAATGTAGTTTGTGAATGCTTTCTGCATTTTGCAAAGTTCATAGTCACTGAATTGTTTAGGCTGGAAAAGACCTTTAAGATCATAGGGTCCAGCTGTTAACCTAGCACTGCCAAGTCTACCGCTAAACCATGTCACTAAATGCGACTTTTAAATACCTCAGCCACTTCCCCAGGCAGACTGTTCCAGTGTTTGGAGATTGACCACTACCTTGCTAAAACCTCCTTTCAGGCAGTTATAGAAAGCAATAAGGTACCCCCCAAGCCTTCTCCAGACTAATCAATCCTAGTTCCCTCATCCACTTCTCATGACACTTATGCTCCAGACCCTTCACCAGCTTCTTTGCCCTTCTCTGGACCCGCTTCAGTAGCTCTATGTCTCTCTTGTAGTGAGGGGCCCAGAGCTGAACACAGTATTTGAGGTGCAGCCTCACCAGTGCCCTGTACAGGGGGATGATCACTGCCCTGACCCTGCTGGCCTCGCTATTGCTGATACAGGCTAGGATGATGCTCGCCTTCTCGGCTGCCTGGGCACAAGCTGGTTCTTGTTCTTATGTGCTCAGTCAGCACCCCTAGGTCCTTTTCTGCCAAGCAGCTTTCCAGCTACTCTTCCCCAAGCCTGTAGCCTTGAATGGTGTTATTATGATTCAAGGACCTGTCATTTTGCCTTGTTCAACCTTACGCAATTGACCTTGGCCCTTCAATCCGGCCTGCCCAGATCTCTCTGCAGAGCCTCCCTACACTCAAGCAGGCCAACACTCCTGCCCAACTTGGTGTCAACTGCGAACTTACTGAGGATGTACCCAATCCCCTCATCCAGATAAATGACAAAAATATTAAACAGAACTTGCCCAAATACTGACCCCTTTTATTTGCACCAGGTATCTGTCTTGCACCACAGGCCAGCTATCAACTGAATTTAACTCCATTTACCATCACTCTTCTGGCTTAGCCATCCAGCCAATTTTTTATCCAGTGAAGAATACATATGTCCAAGCCATTAGCAGACACTTTCTCCAGCAGAATGCTGTGTAAAACAGTACCAAAAGCTTTACTAAAGTCTATATAGACCACGTCCACAGCCTTTCCTTTGTCCACTTGTTACCTTGGCACAGAAGAACGGGTTAGTCAAGCAGGACTTGCTTTTCATAAACCTATTGATTGGGCCTGATGATCTGGTTGTCCTGTACATGACATATGATGGCACTCAAGACGATCTGCTCTATGACCTTCCCCAGCACTGAAGTCCATCTGACCAGCCTGTAGCTCCCTGTATCCTCCTTCCTGCCCTTCTTGTAGAAGGGTGTCACATTTGATAACCTCTGGTTACCCAGAACTGCTGATAAATGATGGAGAGGGCTCAGGAGCACTTTCACCAGCACCCTCAGCATCCTTGTGTAGATCTTACCCAGCCCCATAAACTGGTGTGTGTCTCAGTGATGTAGATCCTACCCAGCCCCATAAACTGGTGTGTGTCTCAGTGATGTAGCAGGTCACTGACCATTTCCCCTGGGATTACTGGGGCTTCACGTTGTGAGAGAGACTCCCTGTTCCTGTCTTCCAGCTCAGGGGGGTGAGTACCCTGAGAAAAGCTGGTCTAACTACTAAAGATTGGGGCAAAGAAGGCATTAAGTACCTTTTCATCACCCCTTGTTACTATGTTTCTCCCCACATTCAGTAAAGGATGGAGGTTCTCCTTCGTCCTCCTTTAGTTCCTAATGTATTTATAGAAACATTTTTATTGTCTATTATGGCAGTAGCCAGGTTAAGTTTAAATTACCCTTCTAATTTTCTCCCTGCATAACCTCACCACATCCTTGTAGCCCTCCTGAATTATCTGCCCCTTCTTCCAAAGATCTTACTCAATGTTAGAAACAAGAGGTAATATAAACTATGCCTAACCTGAAATTTGGGGTTTTTTTTTTTTCATTTTTAGTGATACCTAGCTCCACCCTATTTAAAAGACCACTGTTTAACAAAGTAAGAACCAACCCCAAACTGATATTGATCCTCCCTCAAGACAGAACTGGAATTTTCAGCACTTTTAGATGATGCAGTAGTGATAAAGTTAGTATATTACTCTTTCCTTTAATCTCAAAAGTATATTGACAGCTATTAAAGAAGGAAGATAATACTTAAAAGAGCACCAGAAATCTGTTACAGAGGTTAGGCCTTCATGTTGCTACATCTTCAGCTCTCAGTAACCCTTTTTTCTGGCATGAGATAGAACCACAAAGTTTCCTCTTCCCCTCCCCTATATTTTACTTTATAACCTCAGGTTCTGCAGCAGAGACCTGTATTTCTGTTTTGATTCCCCTGCCACACAGGTAAACACTATACTTTTCATTTGATATAAGTCATTAAAGTCAGTAAACAGAGAAAATGAATAGAACAGCAACTTACATATTTTTAACACCTTTGAGTTAAAAACACTTTGCAATAGGGAAAAAGAACAGATGCTCATTTCTAAATACTAAAGCCACCAACTGGGAATATGCCAGTTGTAACTGCTGCCATCTGTTTTCAACTGTTCTTTTTACCTAGCTCTCTGAGATTCATATCTGAATTCACAGACATAAGTTTCCACTAGGAGAGGGGAAGTAGGAATAATATAAGCAGGATTTCTCCCATGTGCTCCCATCTTCATTAAGTAAGAACTTTCAGTAATTACTGGTCTGCAAGATGGGCAAGATAAATCAGGGGCAGGTTTTGGAAGGATTATATGGTGACAACAATTGTTTAATAACCACTTTTCATTACTGCTTTCCCACATTTCATTTAACTTGTTTACTTTCCCACTGCTGTTGTTCATCTTCCTACTCTCTCTCTAGCCAGGTAAAAGTTGAGTATGTAGCTCTAGGCTTCTAAAGGGATAATTCAGCTCCTGATGGCAACAAAGCACCTTGCACATACATAAGTGTATGACAAGCTGTTCAGGGTCAGCTGCAGTCCTGAATTGCCTAGTGCAGTTCATGCCTATTGTTTTGTAAACGTATTCAAATATTCTCTATGCCCATGTACTCATAGCTTTTGCAATGTTTGAGATGATAGACTGTACAAGATGGCAGACTGATATAAGTACAGTATGACATATATAATATAAAAGAACCCTCAGTAATAGCAGCAAAAAATCCTTTAAATACTAAACTTAATTTTTGTTAGAGAAAATCCATATTTAAATCTTTCATTGACTTACGCACACAGAGTAAAAAGTAAAAGTAAGGTTCTCCATCCCCTCCATCCTCAACACCATTATCAAATGATTAATTGGAAGATTGTGGTTTATTACCTGGGCTATTTATTGCTTATCTAGAGTGTACTACTACTGGATACTTTATATATGAGCTTTTCCAATTAGTCTACGGAAGATGTATGTCTGCAACAGCCCCAGAGAGGCTTTGTTTTTTTTCATGGCAGGTGTTCATATTAGCCAACACATATACAAAATCAGGCTCTTCAAGAGTAAACCACAGGAGATGCTAATATTTGAGCAAAAAATCCAAGACCTGTAGCTGGCCTCTCTTACAGACTACACCTCCATATTTCGGATACCTTTTCTGGGTTGTTCTCGGAGACTGTCTGGCCCAGGATAATGGCCACATCTTCACTTCTCAACAAATAATGCTGTTATAGTCATCCCTTTATTTCAAGGGTCTTTCAGGGATCATCCATGTCATATGAAAGAAAATTAAAAACAAAGCCTCACATCCTGTGAGTCTCACCAGCAATATGGGACTGGTCAGCATGAGGCTGTTCAGCAGAAGTCTGTCATGGAGACAGGCATGCTAAAGAAGTGGTCTTCCCAGAGTGTCACTGGCAGACTACAGACCGTATAGATTGCTTATCCTTCTGATCTCCAGGAGAAATGAGAGTTTGAGGGTGGGGCAGAGAGAGAAGAGAGAAGAAAAAGGAAGAAAGATTATTTTCATAATTTATTACTGAGTTGGGAGTGAGTTTAAATGTTTTTTGCAGTTGCATTTGGCCACTGCATGAGTCTTCTGAAAATTCACAACATACTTAAAGGTTAAGTAACACAAACAAGTTTGCCTCATGATGACAGAAATGTCAAGCAAAAGAATTAGTTAAAAGAGCAGAGATGTCCCTCTGAACCTAAAGTCCTATCTTGCACTATCAAACAATATCTTTCAGCCTTTAAATATAAAATTCTTCCTTTTTCTTTTGTTCTGTCTTTAAAACAAATTAGAGCAAGACAAGTCATGAAAGGGGCAGAAGGTACCATGAGAAAAGCTAATAATAAAAAGAACTGTTCTGCCATGCAGTAGTTCTTTTGAAAAGAAGTCAGTGAATAACAAAATCCAGGTAACAGAAAGCACATTTACAAACTACAAAAGTTTAATGTGAAAAATATGAATTCTTAATGTCAATGGAGTTTTGCCTCTATAGCATCGTACTTAGAATCTGTAAAATCTGAAAATGACACAATAAAAAGGTAGGGGGAGAAGAGGGAAATCTTGAAAGGTCCTTGGGGAAGTTAAGAACACGCTGCTTCACTAAACTTTCTGTACATGTTCTATGGAAAATCATTGTTGATTCAGCTTTAAGATGAACCACTTGGACTCCCTGAACTGTGTCTCTCAATGATATGGCCCAAGCTCGTAGGTCAGTACACAAACACATGAAGATCATGGCCTCAGTGTTAATTTTTGCAAAAGCACATTTACAGTTGTTCACAGAGCATTTGATTATCCTCAGAGAAAAATAAATGGTTCTTCCATTCATTTGTAATAAGGAAGATGTGCATTACAGTCCAGTGAAGAATTAAGACTGATATAGTTTTTGAAAATTCATAGTGAACATCAAGCTATACATTAAAAAGTACATATTACTGCTACCAAAGCTAGTGCTTCATCTCTATTGTTCCAAATAATATGTCACATCTAAAATGGTACACTAAGATGCAACTTATCCTCACTTTAATTTTTAAAGGAAGACTGAAAAAGTTTCTGTATTATGTACTGTACTATGAGCAAATAAACACAGAAGACATACCACTTGGAAAATCAGTTTCTGAAATATAAGTGCTCTGCAACTTTTTTGGGGAAAAAAAAAAAAAGGTTGAAAATACAAAGCTGAGGAAGACTAAAGATGTGAAAGATGTATCAAGATCAGAGAAGAGTGCTGTCATGGGCTACAAACAGGACTAAACTTTTAGTCAGCCAATGGTGGAACTACAGGTAATCATTTACAGAGAGGGCTTCCTAAATATGTGTTATTGGCACCTTCAGGGATAGATACCAATCTATATGTATACTGAAAATATCCCATTCGTTTCTCAGCCAAAAGGCAGAAGCTCTTCCTGGTTTCTTTCCTATGAGAAAAATTGTCAGCACAAGCAGTATGCTTCCTGCAGAGCACAGCTGGCAGGTGGAGCAGCAGCACAGACTTAGGAATTGCACAAATGGATTTAGCAATGCAAACTGACTCGAGTAAATCTGACTTTAGACCTTGTGGTTTAATGAAATCACCTGGACTGTAAATGGTGAAGAATGATTTAAAATGCTTTCAGTGGATGTTCTTACTGGGTAGGAACTACCTCCTCATGAAAAGTAGCTGCTCCAGCTCCTTCTTTACCTGTTTTCGGCTTAGAATTAAAAAAAAAAAAAAACAAAAAAAAACAACAAAACACAAAACCAAACTATTTGTATCTCAGCATTTATTTGGTACATAAAAATAGCATTTTCAGTCTTCTTTGTGTCTGAGCACATATACTGGTTTCACTAGCCACCCTCCAGCTCCATTGGAAAACAAAACACTCCACAAGGGGAAAAAAAAAAACAAAACAACAACAAATCTGAAACTTTTCTTAAAGATTTTAGGTGAGACTGAGGTACCATTTCTCCAAATGTATCATGCCAACTGCTGTTTAACTAACTCTCCTTTTCAAATGAATGTTTTGTTACTATTTTCTCAAGCCACTGTGTGCTAAATGGTAGTAAGCCACTAGTTTGACCCTGTCTAAAATTCTACTTAGCTCCTTACTTTTATTACAACCATAGAATTCTTAAGTTCAAAAGTTAGTAGTTAAATTTAGTATATCATCTGTATTTCATTATTTCAATGGTTAGTTATTGATTACTGTTAACCAGACAGAAATTCTGCTTTAAGCAAGATTCTAGGTAATGAATATTACTAACTTACTCCAAGTATTAAAATAAATATGGTGATTTCAAACTCACGGTGTTTCTTTTTCCTCTTGTAGAAGGGAAAATAAACCCACCAGGGTTCCTCTACCCTTACATTTCATGCTTGTGTATTTCATGAACTATTTACCCGTATACAGTACAAATGTGAATCATTCTCTCCTTAATTGCCAATATGTCACTGTCAAGAATACATATGCAGCTGACAGTCTGGCCTACCATTTGCTGCAAGCGGGGAGTGTTGAGAAGGCAGCTGTCACAGTGATATCAGTGCTCTGGTCAGGCGAAGCAAGGAGGCCAGGCATGAACAAATTCCATTATCTTAGCCTTATACTTAATCCTGCCGCCGTACAGAGAAGGGTTGTTACAGACTCAGCTAGGAAAGGCCCAGCTGCAGTCTCCTGTTAGCTATCATCAGCTGCTGGCCATAGTAGCCTCTCTGGGGAGCTGCTAGTCCACCACTTTCATCTACAGATGTTAAATCAAATGTTTTTCAAACTTTTGGCATGTGTTCACCCAGGGACCCACCAACTTGTTTTTATCGTGCTTTTAAAGATTCCTATTCAAAACATGCACTTCTTTTCTACAGTTAGCTGAAATTCAGGGAAGTCTATGGGATCTATGTGGTCATATGGGTGGGGAGAGGAGTATTGGGTAGTATTTGTTGAATGACTTTCATGAGGGAGCCCTGCGGCCTGAGGGATCACAAGACAATTGGATCAGCTAGACTATCATTTACTTGATTTATTAAAAATCCCTTTAGGTTCTAGAGTCAGTGTATCTAAAGTACTGTTACAGCCTTCTAGCAGTTACAGATGAAGGAGCTGTGTAGCTTCACTTAATCTCTTTACTTCTTCAGAGATCTGCATACTTTTATCATCTCCATTACTGTAGGAGCTGTGATTGGATTTAACTTAACTTCCTGCACATTAAATTAGTGTCCGCTGTCATTCTTTGTATTTGTTTGTTAAATTTGATCTGGTCTGTATGGGTATATGAGGCAGAGACACGAGTGTATTAAAGTTTACCACCAAAAGACTGAAGGACTTAAGATTTGAAATTATTTTTCAGATAAAGGCTGATATAACTGAGGTAAGCCTCTATAGCCTTCACCTCTGAGTGTTAGGAATACAAAGCAATGCAGGACTTTGTCACGCTGAACTGATGTATTTTCTTCTCTCTGTGCCGCTTTCCTATTTCCCGCCCCAACCCCCCCCCCCCCCCAGCATCACAGCAGGGAGCATGGGAATAATGCTGGGTTAATATCTGTGGGAAAAAAATGTTCTTTTTCTATGCCTATAAAATAGACATAGAAAGGACAGAGAGAGAAACTGCAGCACAGACTCTACCATTTAGACCATGGTTTCCAGAGCAATTGTTTCTGCCAAGAGAAGTTGAGGGCCATGTCTCATTGGCTTCCCTGATGGGACTGGGAATCAGAACAAGGAATTCCACTCTGTTACTCGGCTCTTAAATGGATTTGCTTGCTATCAGAAGATAAGAAACATTTTCTGTTGCTTTACTTTCATTACATCTCTGATGACAGAAAAACTGCTGTGTTTTTAAGATAATGAATGTGTTAGATAAAACATTATTCCTGATGAATTTTCTTGAGAATTCTCTGATGCCTATCCATCTTCCAGCACAGTTTGTCACCTTTTTCTGTCATCTTACTAGTCTAAATTTTTTCTCCATCCTATGCTTCTAGCTGAGCACCTACGAAGGTCATCAGTTTTGTCATATCTGGGAAGCAGGTGGTATGCAACACTTTCCAAACAGAAGCGTGGAACTTCCTTACCTTCTATGGCAAATTAACAGAAATGGGACCTTATCTAACTCTGCATGATTACTATTTTTACACATTGATGGTATAATTAAAAAGGAGTGCTCTGAACAGGGCATGCAAACAAGGATCGAGAAGGAACACAGACGCCCACAGTTTGTGCAGCATCTTGTACTGAAAGGAGTATGACAAGGGCCATGCACCCTGCCTGTAGTTCCACAGCTCAGAGAAGTGCTCTAGGTCTCTGTCAGGATGGTGGAAGCTCACCTAGGACTTAAAACAGTGTTTCTACATAGAAAGCCCCTGAGATGCCTGATGTCTCCACCCATATAGAACTGGTAAGGAAGGAGACTTCATTACAGATGGGAGGTCGCAAAACTTACAAGGTTCAGCCAGGCAGGGCATTGGACCATCTTGTCTACACTATACTTTTACCAAGAAAGGTTGCACCACGATGTTCCTTAAGTTCTCTTCCAACCTGTGATTCTATCATTCTGTGAAAAAGCACATTTCCTATCCATCTTCAGAATGTAACACTCTAAAGCAACATTTTCACTAGCAAGGTTTATCAAGTTCTGAGATTCATGAACTAGAATTCAGTGTTTATGGTAAAACTGAAACCTGTAATTTGGATTTTTCAGCAAATCTGACTTGCTTGGATTTTTTAATGCGGATTTATAAAGAACATGTTGTGTTTGAGAGAATTTTTGAAAAGTGAGATGGTAAAGTTTGCAGGTGGTACAAAATTATGAGTGTCAAAGGAGACCTTAACACAGTACACCAAAGTCTGGCAACCAGCAAGAGTAATGGCAAACAAAGAATAATGCTGACAAATATGGGGTTGTACCTATTAGAAGGAGCAATTTTAACTACACATGCATGTTGCAAAACATGAAATGAGTTTCCACCATTCAGGAAGACCTGTTGGGTGAAACTGGCTCTTCAGTGTACAATACATAAAGTATACTGTAAAAGTATAGAATTGCTTACCAGTTACAGTAAAGTGGAGGGATTTGTTAATGTTTGGCCATTTGACAGTTAATTCACAAAAATTTTCTTGAAACTTCTTTCCCTCTTCTGCCATATGGTTGTGCTGGCTGGCCTGTTCAGGACTGGCAGAACAGTGGTAGCCCCTGCTCTCTGGCTTCTCAATTGTAACCCTGTTGCAGAGGGTCTGCAGAGACTACACTGATGTCTCCACCCATCCAACTTTTAAGTTAGCCCCTGCTTCAGTGTATGAATGGCACACATTTTTTAATAGCTTGCACAGCTCATCTTAGCCATGGAAATCATATTAGAATATTTCCAACTTAGGACATGGACAACACTATGTATCTTACTTAAATCCTTCCCACAGCCCCTGTACATTAAAATAGAATGCACTTAGATTGTTTTCATTCTTTTTTCAAAATAATGTGAATTAAATCACTGTTTCTGCTGTACATCAATCTATTTGCAATTCCTTCTTTTTGGCACATAAAGGAATTTATCTTGCAGACCAGCAGCCACAGTTTGCAGTTGTGAGGTGAGCTGAAAAGGGGTGTTGCATGATTCTTTTATTAAAACTAAAATATATTTTGGAATATTTCACCTGATGGTAAAATAGCAAAGTAGAGACATTCCCATTATAACTGATTGTAGAAGGTAATGAGGTTTTGTTATCTGCCATGCCTCCAAACACAAGGCCCCTTCTTCAGTCCTGCATTTCCTCTCCATTTTAGTCAAACATCCAATGGTACCCAAACAGCAACCTATTGAAATACTACTTTTTAAGTCCAGGTGCAAAAGAACAGATTTCTAGTTACCTCCTTAGCTGCTGCTATATTGATGAATAGGTTAGGGCTACCAATCTGATAAAGGAGCCCAGCAATAAGACTGTGATGAGATCCAAGGGGAATCATTTGCCAGGAAGACTCATTTTTCCGAAGCCTTGTTAAGATGACTGAGTGAAGATAAAGAGAGAAAAAAAATCATTTTAGGTGGAAACCCAGAGCAATGTCATTGGTTTATGATATTACTGGCTACATTTTTTGTCATTGCTGATTCACAGATGTGGAATGCAACCTGCGACAGAAACATCAACATCAGAAATGCACAAAATGTACCAGACAAACAACTGAAGCAAGAGATAAAGAGGCTGAGAGGTACAAAGGAGATAATTCCCCCTCTTACCTATTCCTTGATTCATTCTCTCCTACCCCTGAGACTCCTACCTGTAAATAGTTCAGCTTAGTCTTCCACTCCTCCCATCCTCACCTCTGCAGAGCACACTGTGAGCTCTATCTAGTAATCATCCTCAGATAGAAGAGACAGTTGCAAAAGGTTTGCCAGCATCCAGACTGTTGCCTGACTGCTACAAGACCTGAAGAATATTAAAGACCCATCAGTTTAATGATAATCCTGAGATGGCATAAGCAAAAGCAATGACACTCATTGACTCTTCTGCCTACCTTCACATCTGTTTCTGCTGCAGAAAATTAGCAGCACTGAATCCTGCCTAAGAGCTTCACCCAAGAGGGATGCAATCAGCATGCTGGCAGCTCTACAGCAAAAGGTTACAGGTTCCCAGCTAAGAGCAAACAAAAAATCGAACAAAAGTCTAAGCAACCTTGGTTAATTACTTGCTGAACAACATCTACAAAGACTGCTGCCCTGTGCTCACTTTCTGGGTCAGGCTATCTTGTAGACATGGAGCAGCTGCGCCTCCACTGCTCCAATTGGCTACCTTCCCGTTGTGGTTCTCTGTGTTATACCTAAGCTGCAACCCAAATCCCATCCAGGGAAGAAACCTGAGTACACACATGAGTGAAAGCCAAGCTGCAGAGTCTTCTCAAAGCCACCAGAGTTCCCTGGTTCTGAAGGTTCGGGAATTGGACTGTAAGTTGTCTCCCACAGCACACATGCTGCATAATACTGATATAAAAAACTCTTGATAACAATACCTTTTACTTGTATTGAACTAGGGAGAGGAAAAAAAAGGACAGACTTAGGTGGGATATAAGGTGGTTGAATTTAAGTTTCAGTGTTTATTTTTTTTACCCCAGAATGACAATATTTTTAAGGATGTCCTACATACACAAAATACAAAATGTATTCATTAAAACAAAAAATGAAATAAAAAGCTATTTTCTGGGAACACAAACATTTCGCTAAGTTACTTGTCCTCCTTCCCATGATGTTACTGATTGTCCAGTTCTGAAAAAGCCCAGGGGGTAGAGGAGGCACTTGCTCATTCATTTCTTGGTGTGAGGAGAGATACTTTATTATTTGATCTTCTTTTAAATTTCACAGTCCTGTCCTCAGACAGAGCAGTGCCAAAATATCTCCTTTTCGTAATCTTTTTAACCTACTGCATTTTAAACTTTTGAAGATTAGGACTTTGTAATAAAAAGCAGTAACATCTTCTCTAGAGATAATGGAAGCTGAATCTATCTAACATGCATTGTGAATCACTTTAGTTTAAACTGGCCTGTGGGCTTAGATAAATAGCTCTATTGATCCACCTCCTTTCAAAACAAGCTGCATTGTTTCACAATGAGGCATGTCCCATTCTTGTTCTCTTATCTCCTGTCAAAGATTCGAAGTACACTACTGCAAAACAGAATGTTCAGAATGCTGTAGAGAAAAAACTTGGTTATTGATGATATCTGGGCTTTGTTTTGTGGCATCAAATTAGAGAGGACCATGCTTGAAATTATAACTTTTTTGCTGTTTTAGATAGCAAGAAGGAAATTTATGCTTCAGGTACTTGAGGATAAGCATTAACCTTGGGACAGTCAAACGGGATCAAATCAATTTGAAAGAAATAGGTAACAATAATAAGGAATATCTGAAGGTCAGCTACCTAACCTATACATCATTGGGTAAGGTACTAATAATACAGCAGTACTGACGTACTGTTGAAAGGGTTTTATCTGTACCAGAATAGAAGAGGTTTCTACCATTTTGTCTTGCCGCAGACTGACACATTAAGGGTAAAAGATACCACATAGATGAGATAACTCAGTCTACAATTCTGAAAACATTTCCCCAGCTATTGTTTATGAAAGCATTTTAAAAAGTATAAATTAAGTCATAGAAAAATCTTTGGCTTTATGAATCATGCAGGTTTGGGAAAAAAAAAAAGCATAATCTTTCTGGAGAGTAAAGCATTTGTCTCTTAAAGAGAAGAATGATATTCACAAGCAAGCAAAGAAACATTACAATTGGGCTTCCCTACGTAGTCCTTTCATAGTTCTGTATACTTTTCATGTTACTATTTTAAAATTTCTCAAATTTTTAAAAATTCTCACTTTTCTTCAGTACTATTTTCTTTAAATGGAAATTGTGCCTTTTGCACATTAAGAACTATAGCAATATCAAGAAATGTGGAAAGTTTGCTGTACAATTGATTTCAGCTCTACTGCAGTTAATTGGAAAAAATTACTAAGTGAATCACAATGCTTACATAATTTTAAAGCACCTGACAATATAGTCCAGGTGCATTCATTAGCTATAATATATCAGCCATGTTTCTAAGGACTTAACCACTGTAAGTTTGTCACTATTCCTATTAGATAAACTCCGGGATATTCAGATCAACTTAATAAGTTTTGTGGACAATAAAGCATTTGTCTCAAAGAGAAGAATGATATTCACAAGCCCACACTCTGTGTACGTTTGAGTGTTTGTCCTACATTTTTTTCTACTGTTTCTTAGCAGAAGTCAGATACTACATAGCAAGTTAGATATAGAATGGTGCTATGGAGGAATATGTCACTGGCTGGACTGTCATGCTTTTGTCTTTGGGAATTGGTACTGGCTACTTTTTCAACTTTTTCAACTTTTTGGTTAGCTAGCAGTAATCTCCTTTCTGTAGCTGTTTCCTTAGGTAACCATGACCTTGAGAGAAGCAGCCTGTATATAAACACCTTAATGGAGAGACAGTAGCATTGAGACAAAAAAAAAAAAAAAAAAAAAGCTTAAAAATTTCATTACACAGTAACAGTTATTTGCTTATGCAATCTAGAGAGATGGAATTAAATTAAAAGGCATCTTGTTTTATGAATTGCTGTTCATCAGCTATCTTTATGTGAAACAAGGCATGACGTTCCTGTGGTTTGTCCTAGATCTTTTTCAGGTAGAGAGTCCTGAAAAATGAAGGCACAATGACAGCCCTGGGACTCTTAGTGCCTGGAAAGCTCCTGTGAACCTTGCCCTCAGGCTTCATACTATTGGCAAGATTTTGTTGAGCAGCTGTTTTGTCATTTTGTCATAGCCACAGTACTTTATGGTTAGAAAGATTAAAGAATATGCTGTAATAAATACATTGTATTGCTGGAAGTAGCAACGCAATTTTTTCCCTTCCCCACAAGACTTCAAGCATTCCTCCCTTTCTGTGATGTAGCATAACGGATTTCTCCATCTGCTTGGTGTAGCTCACCCCTTGCCATTACAAAACAGCTTCCAAATTCACACCATTTTTTTACTTGTGTGGATGCAATAAAATTAAAATAATCCCTTATGCTCCATGCAGTACCAGTGATCTCTGAGGAGTATAGGCCACCCTGCAAGAGGTGATCAGCATAAGTCTGTCTCTGATTGTTTCCAAATCCTGATAGAAACAGCCCCCCCTGAGGATCAATACAGCTGCATTTGCAATAGCAGTAGTCAGACTAAAAAACTGAGAGAAAAGCAGGCAGGAATGCAGGAAGGAAGGAAGGAATGCAAGGAAGGCAGGAGGGAAGGCAGGAAGGCAGAAAGACAGAGAGGAAGGCAGGAAGACAGAGAGGAAGGCAGGAAGAAATGAAAGAAGGGAGGAAGGAAGGGATAACGTGTGGAGTCAGCAGCCATACTTCACTGTGACAGAAATAGGGATTTTTTTACTTTTATTTCTTGAAAAACTCCTTGCGTCCACACTGCACTGTATCAAGTAATCAAGAGCAAGAGATATGCAGAAATCAGTGGCTTTCTGCAAGCAGGATACAAGAAGGAAGAGATTTCCTCTGCACAGGCTTGATTTTGCACTGCCCCAGAGGATGAAGTAGAGGGGTGTGATGAAGCACAGAAAAATTATATGGCTGTCAACACCATGGGAAGGAAGAGCTAGGGTCAGATCTGGGTCTCTGTACTACCAGCCAGACTCAGCGACCAGCCAGCAAGGGCAAGGGATATGGATTTCATATCAGACTTCAGCTAATGCAGAGAGGAACCCAAAGCATTTGATACTGATTAGAAGAGTAATAGGAACAGGCCTATGGAAACAGCTACAAAATCATCTTGTGTCTTCCTGGGATGAAAAAGCTTAACTCTGACAATTCAGAAAGATAAAAGAAAGCCTTACTTGACTGCAGAAAAATGACTCATTTCTAACTCAATTAAAATAGTAAATAATGTTACAGCTGTCTAAAGCTAGAGGCCAATGGGCTGGTAAGCTACTTAAGCCAGGTTTTATGCACTCCATCAAGCTACCAATGGACAATCCAGTGACTTCAGCTCTGTATAATGGCTGGTCTCAGAAGGTACCACAGAATAAAATGAAATTCTAATGTATTTTAGCAGAGGAAATAAGTGCTATCTCAGAGGCAAACAGGAAACTATTTATAAAATGACAAATGAAAAAGAATGATTTAGATAAAAAGACAGCCAGTTTGATGGCTGGTGGCTGTATTGTGTTCTTCCAGATGGAAGATCCTTTCTTGTCTAAACCAGCAGAGGATGCCAATTTTATGCAATTAGGGTGTCCAAGATGAAAATGAAAGTAGAAAGTATTGAATTAGCAGCAGTACTGACTGTCAGAGAATGAAAGACTACGGACTAATCAAACACAGTTGTTTACAAGTATTTTCTATCTGCATGCCGAAGTACAAAGAATTTTTTTTGGCTGTTCCATAGTCAGGGAAACTGAGGCATAAAGAGATCAAGAGCTTTGTCCTGGGAAATATTATTCCAAAAATTGAACTCAAATCTCCCACAAAAGGGCTAATCCTTGAAATGGAGGAGCAACATGTGGAAAAAAAAATTAAAACCAAGGTAGCTAAAAAATTAAAGGTACAGCTACTTTGTTTAGATCTTATGTATGCAGGTTTTAGTAGGATAGACTAGAGGAAACTCTGAAGGCAACATATACTGTAGAGCATTAATACATGCATATCTTTCTCTCTTATAATTGTGCTCAGCTATGGAAATAGCAGTGATGGATATTACTGATTCTTTTTGGAAGAGAGAAAGTGGCTCAGGCTTTGACAAAGACTCCTTCCTCTAATATCAGCAACATTTGTAAAACATAGCTAGAACCATCTTTTTTGCATCAGAGCTCTCCAGATAAACACACCAGAAGTGGTATTTCTATGTGTATGCTGTGGAAATAATAGCCATGAGAAATGACAACTTTTCTCAAAGTTGAGCAAGAAAAGAGGCATGTTATTTCTCAATACTGTCATGGTGATAGTCATCTGCACAGGTTCTCACATGATTGTAAGAATTATTAGATGTTTTTCTGGAACTATTTGCTGGCTGTAGCCAATCAGTTTTCTTTCTTCATTCAGTTGAGCATAGGATCATAGAGTAGTTTGGGACCTTCAGAGGTCACCTAATCCAATCCCCCTGCAATGAGCAGGGACATTTTCAACTAGATCAGGTTGCCCAGAACCATGTTCATCCTGGCCATGCCTTCCTTTGTTACTTTACAACACACATCGATTTACGTTAGTGTCCAGTTATATTATACACAGGTCTATCTTAGCATAGTAGATTCCTATTTCCACTTACAAAAACTGTAAATGGTTGTACAAATGGTAGTTCTGACAGTGTCTAAAAATCTCAGCAATTATGCGGAAGCTGATGGCAATCGTTATGTCAACCTCCTGACTTTAAAATCAAAACTCTCCTAAAAGAACGAAAAGTCAAACCTCATCAGGCTTTATGGCTTACAGAAAATGCTGCATGAAAACATTAGCTTGAAGTTACCGTTATAGAGAAGTGCCTGCAGAGGTCTTCCATGACCCTGTGCAGAGTCCAGCTAAAGTAGCCTTAGAACTTGTTCAGTTGATCAGACTTGATTTCAGGAGACTGAAGTAGAAATAAAGGGGTGGAAGAGATTTCTGCAACACAAATTTAATTGATTTTAATGACAGTGGAGCCTCTGTTGCAGTAAGAAATGGTGAAAGTTCCCTGATACAGTGTTCCCAACAGATGGAGTCTAAATACCAGCAACACAGTGGGAGAATTTCTCTAGTCTTCCCTTGTACTTGGAATACAAGGTAATAGTCTTTGAATGGTCTATCTGTATAAGCCTTTCACATGGTTTAAACATTTTCACAGCATTCGTATAATCTTTCCATCTTCATAATTATCTTCACACAGTTTTAGCCAGATTTTACCTCATATTTTGTGTGGAGTGGCACAACATGCAGTAGAACAGAGAGTAGCACAATGCAAACCAAATACAATGACAAGCAGAGTGAAAGGAAAGCCTCTGCAATCCACAAAATGTTCACCATCTCAAACACACTTTGTCTATGTCTAATGGTCAAAAACTGAATCATGTCTTCTAGGTAAAGCTTTGGCCAACAGCCAAATTGTTCAGAAAGGAAAAAAATATATAATTTTAATATATCTTTTCTAAAATAAAAAGATTCCAGTGTAGAGACTGCCTTTACTTAATCTGCATGTAACAGTGACATAAAAGACTGTTTCAATTGTTTTGATTACAAGATTATAAGAAAAAGGCATAATTTTACTGCACATATTTAGTAATGAAATCTGAAGGAAGGCACTGATAAGAAAAACAGGAGCTTCAAGCATAGCTTCATGTAACAACTTTAAAGCCACGTAGTTACCAGAAACATGCTAACATATGAAAAGCAGATCAAAAAAACACTTCAGGATTAGACTTAAATCCTAACATGAACATTTTTGTTATTTATTAGACCCGGAATTACTAATCACTATAAAACAAGTACAATCATTTTGTATCCCCTTTTGCTAAAGTCTGTCCTTTCCTGTCCTACTGTCTGTAGATACAGATCCCAAAACTAGAAAATAAGAAAGCAAGACATATTTTGGCATTTAAATGTTATAGCATTTATTCTGGATTGACAACATGCACAGGCAGACAGTTGTCTTCTGAAGCTGTAACTATCAAAATTATTACAAAGCCTTAAAATAAGTCCTGTCTCAGGACTAAGTGAACCCCATGCTGTTTCATAAGAAAAAGATTTTTAAAATTTTAAGGTTTTGAAGAGGACCACACCATTTACCCTCTCTGGGTTTTGGTTGTTTGGTTCGTTGTGTTTTATGGTGGTTTATTTTTTCCAGTGAGAAAGTTAGTCACCACTGACTAACTGAAATGATCACCACCCTTTCTCTGCACCTTCCTGTTCCCTTTGTTAGTGCACAATGTCAGGTTAATATGTTTAAATCCCCACCAACGATTATGTCAGGCACAAAGGCAAGGGGCCTTGGTGGAAAACTACCGAAGTTAGAAAAATTCCTTTGCAGGTGTTTTCACAATAACTTGAGCCTATTGGCTGTCAATCCAAAGAATGACTTTGTGCTGCAGTGGGAGGTTATCCACTCTTCTTGCCATCCTTCTGCACAAGCGCAGAGCAGACCTGCTCTGGTCTGTTTCCCAGGCAAGGAGCAGAGTAAGCACCAACACTTCGGTTTTTCTCCTCTCACAGAATTTCATCAGTTCTTGCTAAATAATGCCTTATACATTTTGTCCCTACATTTTTTATTAGGTATATACACGCAATTTACTTGTTTCTATATATGTATAAATACATTATACATGAGCATCAATAAATACACATATAACATGTAACTATGTGCAAAGCAAATATATACAGAATCGTAGAATGGTTTGGGTTGGAAGGGAACTTAAAGATCATGTTATTCCAAACCCCTTGCCATGAACAGGGGCACCTTCCACTAGACCAGGTTGCTCAAAGCCCTGTCCAACCTGGCTCTGGCCTTGAGCACTGCCAGGGATAGGGCAGCCACAGCTTCCCTAGCCAGCCTGTGCCAGTGTCTCACTACCCTCATCATAAAGAAATGTCTTCCTTATGTCCAATCTACCTCTGTCAGTTTAGAAGCATTCCCCTTTGTCTTGGCACTACAGGTCCTGTAAAAGGTATGTCATCTTTTTTATAAGTATTATACTAGCCTATGATTCTAATAATTGTTTGTAACTTGTTATACTGAACAATTTGCATCTAGATTTTAGCAGGCAGTGAAAGGCTCAGAACAATTAGATCTATTAACAGTGTTCTTATAAAATCTGTACAATACAACTTCAATTATACTGTTTTTTTATTACATGTAAAAATATGACATTTTAATCATAACATTAATAGTAACATAACATCACAATTTAAGACACAGAATATTTTTTGTAGATTTTGTTTCACTGAATTCAGGTGGACCTGCACACCACCCATAGTAAGAAGTTTAATGTTCACTGTCTTAACAACCTCAGTCAAATCAAATCAATGGGATCGTTCATGGTAGTAAACACTGCTACACCTTGCAAATAAGATTGCTTACATAGATCCAGTTCCAAGACCTCATCATGAACATTCACATGGTCAGGATTATATTCTGTATTTTCACCTACTGCGCTATTTTCCCCACTACAGTGGGAAATAAAAGATCTATGGCAAGCCTATGCAAGCCTACAGTACTGTCTGAAAATCATCAATGCAAATTCAGCAGTGACACAGAAGGGTAAAAAGGGGTACTCATGTGGAGACAACACAGCAGGTTTTGATCATCTTTTTATTCACTTCCAGTACCTGCCAGGTTTAATTTATGTCATTTATTGGTACGGATAGTTATTTTTTTGAAAAGGCTTCTAATTTTATCATGACTTCATGTGGGAAGTGTTCCAGAGGCTCATGATACTATCTCTTTTTCAGTCTGCTTCTTTGCTCTCAGTTTCATGATACTGCTCCTGAATCGGCTGAGAGCAGAGTTCCTGTTCCTCCACTTCTCAATTTATTCAACATCATCACACAACATGGGCAATAAATTCCCAAGGACTTTCTTTAGCTGCTGTGACTCCAAAGGCTTAGCAGTACAGCAGTTACAGGAAAGCAAAAAGTATGCAGAAAGACTGTCTAACCCATTGTAAAAAGATGGAAGTCCTTATAAAGTGTTTCTGTAATCTGCACCTATTGTTTGAAATCCTAGCATGAAACTGAATGTGATACATTGGAGAAAAGCTCACCAGACACACAGAAGTGTGGAATTATGTCCTGCTAGTATTGGACTTGGTATGAATCCTGCCAAATACCCTGAAATTTTTAGTTTAAACAATTGATGGGTTTTGAATTTTCACTCTGCTTCTGCCAAATTTGGGTTATTTGACTAATCACATGGCACTACCATTTGGGCCAGAGTCAACAAAGAATTCATTTATTCATTAGATTTTGTGGAGCTAAAATGATATATTTTAAAAATTATACTTTTGGTGAAAAATAATAGTACTTTTGCCAAAACATGTAGTTGCAGCATATTTGGAATTTTAGTGTCTATTACAGAATTAAAATTTTAAACCCATAGGTAAATCTTGAAGATAAACCTGAGTAAAGTGTATTGTTTCCTTTCCTGGGATCTTGAGTATATTTAACCAGTGAAGGACTTTTCTTTTGTTGAAAATTTCTATGTAAAGTGGCCAAACAGTACTCTTAAATTCTGATTAAGTCTTGTTCTGAACAAACAATAAGCATAAGCATCTGTATTTTGAACAAGAACAATGAAACAGAAAGGTATTACTGCAATAAACATGTAAATACATAAAGTTGTCTTTCAAATACAATGGATGCCTACAGGCAAGAGCTTATTCCTCTATGAGACAAGAATAAACAAGTGAAGATTTATTATTTTTGTGCTAATGTAGTATTTATACACATACATGCATTTGTATTTATTTATTACAACTGTATTTATTTGTCTGTATAACTGAAACAAAAAATATCATCACTACACTACCTGTTTGGTGAACATCCCTCAGGTGTTTTGGCTTCACAGATTTGGGATTCATACATAGCATTGATTATAATTTTGTCTTTATGAAGTGAGAAGTTAACTTTTGGCAGGAGCTTACCATCTCTGTTCAGAAGATTCTGTGACCTTTCTCCATGTTCATAGGAATATACACTGGAATCTAGGCAGCACCAGTTTTAATTTTTGATTTGCAGTCAACATACAGTGTGGGCTCCTGCAAACAATCACACTTCTACCCCGGCTTCCCTCCAAAATCTGGGAATAATGATAATTAGCTCTTTTACACACATAATTTTAACAGGGAAAAATGTGAAAATGTTACTTATGTAGTGACACGTACAAAATAAACTGTGGCATAAAAATATACTCCTATGTCTTTCTTGATTTATTTCGCAGGCAGACATTGGGAAAACAAACATGAGGTTATAGACTCCACATTTTGAAAATAGCACATCCTCTCCTTTGCAGCCTGTATTTTGCTGAGTTCTTTTGCCTTTTTTAATAAGAATAAATTAATTTCTATATTAAGATTGACATTTTGAATCAGGATATTAAATGACTTTCATTGTAAGGGAAAAATTAAGTGATTGACTATCTCAATATTTTCATTTTACAGGTACAAAATGCAGATTTCACAGATAAAGCACTAAAAGCACTGCTGAATCTAAACAGTATTTTCTTTCCACATTTTCAAAATAGGCAGGAAAAGTAAGTGCAGGTTTGTGCAGCATACAAGTGAGCACAATTGAATCTTCAATTGTTGTCTCCTGAATAGACTTGTCACATTACTATTCAGACCTTTTGTCTTGTGATGGTGGAATATCAAAAAGATATTGAATAATATAGCAAAAATCTATTGTGCCATGAGATCTAATCTTTGTCTGCATGTAATTGCCTTATTAAAAGATTTGCAAGCTTACTTTTTCTGTGATTTTGAAGTAAGCCAAGAAAAACATGTTTAAAAAAGTAGTTAAAGCTTCTAAAGCTCTAGTCCCTGTGATATGACAATACTGTGTAATTTAAACTGGAAATTAAAACCACAGCCCTGTAGTACTATAGCAATGGTAAAGATGCTCCCAGTGCTGCGCTGTCATTGGAGATATGAATGGCATTTTGCAGGTACCTTTTTTTCCCCTCCACCACCTCTGAGAATCTAATAGGCAGTGCTGCAGGAGTTCTGTATGCAAACATAAGAATCCTATTTACTCTGAAATAGTTGTTACATGGCACATGATCTTCTGTCTGGTGCTTTGTACCTGGCAGCAACAGCGAGCAGAGTTCAGCTCGGACAGAATCCCCTGCTCTCACAGCCTGGCTGCTCCAGGCTCCCTGCAAGCAGAGCAGTGCCACAACTCAGCAGCAGGAAAGAAGTAATTGCACCTTTCTGTTGCCAGCACACAGGAAAAATTGTCAGCTTTCATAAACAGTATGACTGGATAAAACTTTTATTTCAGCCCTTCAACCATTTCCTTTTATTTGTCAATGTGGTTTACTTTTTTAGTGTATCGAACGCATGGGATTGCTACCCTTAGCAACTGAAACAATTGCTGTTTTACCTGCTTACCACTGAAGCATAATGCAAGCTTCCCTGCACAGAAATGTATTAATTCACCTTATGCTTGGCCTGGGCACAACACTCTCTTTAGCTGAAAGTGTAAAAGCCAGTTTTATTGTTCTTTCTGTTCTAAGTGTCATTTCAGAAACAAGTTATGTTAAAGCTTTGGCTTCTGTATATATTTTCATGTTCAGAACTCAAAAACATTTATTTTTTCAGTGGTCACATAAAAAAATTAAAGAATCTAGCCTGGAAACATTTTAGTAATTGCATTTTCCTGTCAAGATAACAAAATCAAATGAGATAAAGATTCTTTAATTCTGCACCCCATGTTTTAAAAGTATGGTGCATATCTACTTCCACAACCACAGAAGTGTACCTGTAATTCAATCACAGTGAAATGTGAAAGTTAAACATAATGTGTGTAGGTTATTCATTTAAACATCTTACCATTCCATACAAACTAAAATGATGCAGGTTTTTATTTTTACTGAGGCCTTTCTCAGATATTTTCCCTGTCTCATAATAGAACCAAAAGGAAATTGAGCCACGTTCTGCTGACAGGCAGGGTACACAACAAAATGACCATATGCTACCTATACAACATGCACAGTTTATTAAACAAGCATGCTAAAGGGAATAAGCACACTAAAGCAAGCACGCACGCTAACACGAATCGAGTATATATCTCTATATATACAGTAAATAAGTATAATAAAGCAAATCAGAGAGATATATATGTAAGTAAAGTACGGGGGAAAATTAGCAAAGCATCAAATCATTACTGCACAGAGAGAAGAGAGATTAAGAAGGAATACATGGACGAGGCCTTGGGTGATATGGTTTAGAGCGAGGTGTCGCTGCCCATGGCAGGGTGGTTGGAACTTGATGATCTTAAGGTCCTTTCCAACGCTAACTATTCTATGATTCTATAAATACCACTGAATTATCACCCAGGCCCACACTTCAAGCTGGGAAGCCCCATTGCAGCCAATGCCAGCAGTCTCAGGTAACTGGGAAAATTCCTGTGTGGTGTGTCCACCCATAGGTGAGGCTTCAGATTTAGCCACAGGAGGTTCCTGTTTTCATACCCTTAGACAAACAAGCGGCTTTATGCTGGATCTGTAATTGCTTACTCATGGGGCTGTGCAGTTTCTCATGATCTCACTGCTGTCCACCACAAGAGCGTTGGCCAGGAACCCCAGCACGGCCAAGTGTGAAGGTCATAGAACAGCTGCACCCCTATTTTTCGTGGCTTTTTCCAGCAAACAGTCACCATGAACATAAACACATATACTCTACCGAATATGCTGTGATAAAAAGCATACTTTGTTATGCCTCTCAGTCAAGAGAAGGAATCAGCTCTCAGCTAGGTTCCCATCCATTACGTCCAGTCCTTTGATTTCTGATCATGACAGACACATGATACACAGTGTCTCATGATTGGTTCCATAAACAGCAATTCCATACTGTTAATAAAATAACAACTATTCTGCACACTGGGGACTGCTAGAGTTATATTCCCACTACTATAACTCAGGTTGTATACATTTCCAATACTACTAGCACAACAATTATAAGCACTAGGAAGGTTACAACATTTAATAGCAGCAGTGCTAGCATTATATATAGTTACTACATCTTAATCCATTTGATGCTGTAGAATCATCCATAACATCTTCCCAACAAACTGGTTTTCCACAAATGTACTCCTGGGGAAAATGTTGAATTAGCTGCAAAGGCAGGGCTCATTCACGTTACAGGTGTAATTTTCTTGTCTGCATGGTTTGATACTGGTCTTCCATCTTCAGTACTCAAGCAACTTGTCAGTCCTTTTCAGACAGCTTCCTGGGGTAATGACATTGCCCAAAGGGACCATAAGACATGAGGATGTGTAGGATCTGTAGTTTCTGTAAAACAGAAAACTAAACCATAATAATATCATTTTCTCAAGTAGCATTTATTAGCAGGGACATATTCCCATTTTTCTTGTCCAGATTTAATCACTAATACCATATTGTCATTTCCAGTGGCAATAATTTCATCTGGTTGGGTGGGCCTAAAATTTAGCTCCACTATTCAATTGGCTAGTGGATCCAAATTCACAGTTCCCTCAAGCCATAGTTATCTCTGGGACTTCCCCCTTACTCACTTGCTTTTTCAACACAGGGAAAATCAACATTTGGGCAACACGGTCTTGCAGATTGATTAAGAAATCTTGATCTCCACTGTTCAACAAAATCACCTTAATCTCCCCTTGGTAATATGAATCAGTTATGCCCCCAAGTATTTGAATGAATTGATTAGCAAAGTGGAGCTTGGGCCTCTCAAACCAAAGTAACCTGATTGAATATATGCTCCAATACCAGTATCAATGCTACAAATACCTTAGATGTTCAATCTATGCATTTGTAAAACTTACAAATCTAATACTGCAGCATCTGGAGTTGCTCGATAAGGTGCTAAAGCTCCTTCCTTTATTTCCCGGTATGTGAGGGTCTCTGTTACTGTAAATGGTTTTATTTGCAAGTTATGGGTAGCCATCCTCATTAAAGAGGTTTCCATTTACCCCGTAGGTCTATTGTTCAATATCTTCAGCATTTCAGATAAATGGTCCCTCCACATGTCTGATTTTCTTTAACTGTTCCTTAAGCAAGCCATTCATCTGTCAATTAAGTCAGTGGCTTGTGGATAATATGGTATGTAAAATGTCCATTGTAGGTTGTTAGTGTCTGCTAATTATTGTACTTTCTGGTTTTTAAAGTGTGAACCATTGTTGGTCTGAATTTGCAAAGGAACCCCATAAAATAATCAATCCCAGTGTTTTAACTGTTCTGTCCTGGGTTGCTCGTCTCAATTCCATTTATGTATTCATGGATGGGAACAATCATCACTGAATAAGTTTGTTTTGGCAGAGTGCCAATCTTCATCTCAGTTTTGTCTGTACTGCTTCAAATTTTTGTCACCTGTAATCAAAACCTTTTCCCCTGTACATTTTTTAGGATTACCATAAATTAAAGAGGCCTCTGCTCCAGTACCAATGAGGGCCTTAACCCATTGACAAGATCTGTTTTTCCAATAAATTTTAAGCGCCACGTGAAGATGATGGTCTTTCCTCGTCCATCCTCGTGTTGGAGCTTGGCCTTCATTTCATTCCATTTTTAATTCAGTTGTTTAAACTTCTAAACATCTGGCCATGGATAAAGATCAGCATACTGATCTGATCCTTTTTTTGTCTCTTGGAACTGACGACTCACCAGTGGGAGCCCTGCATTGGTAAGTGTACCGTTCGGTTGAGGCTCAAAAGGGGGAGCAGAAGGTTGAATTGCTTAATCCGTCATGTCATCACCTTTGTTTGAGCTTGAATTCTTTACCCTTTTCAGAGATTTATGCAACCCACATTGCTTGTACAGTCTTCACATTTCATTTGGGGGGATCCCGTCAATCTTACCTCAGGCCATCCTATCTTCCAACAAGGCAGCAAACATATCTTTCTGAGACTGACGACTCTTTTACCTTGCCTGTCCTGTTAATCATCTACCATTTTTTGGGGGGAGGGCCCTATTCTCCAAATCTCCTAAGTGCTGGATCTTTTCTATGACTTCTCCTATTGGGATTTCCTGTTTCATTTCTCAATAAAGTCATCATAATACTTTTATATGCATGTGGTGCAGTCTTAATAATACGAATTTAAACTGATAGTGCAGTCTGCAACATAGCAGCAGTCTTCATTCCTTCCTCCTTAATATGCCGAACACACTCCTGTAAAGTATATCAAGGTCAAACTGCATCGGGCCATTCCCCTTCCATGGCATATGTTTTTGTTACAGCCTCATTAAATTAGTTTCCCTACTAGTGCCTCAGAAGGCATCCTGTAGAAATGAATCGGAGTTTAACATTACAAATTTTTTACTGTCTTCTGAATCTAATCTAATTCCTGAAGCCCTTAAATCATGCCAGTGAACACTTCACCCTCTCAACTAAGTCAGTTGAATCCCACACATTCCAGTCCCATTTCTCAGGGTTCATTCCTGCCTCCGTGATTACTGCATGCACTTTTTTTCCTGTTTACCCAGCCCTTTCGATATTTATATTGGTCAACCCAAACAGCTGCTTTTTCTGCTACTGTTTCATAAGTGTCCAATTTCTCCATTAATAGTCGATTTGGGCACTGCAACATAACTATTTTTCCCTGCATTCCACATACTTTTTTTCTCCAAATCAATTGTATCTTTACATACTTGCTTCCTCTGCTGACACTCCTTTTGGTATGCAGATAGATAGCAGAATCCACCCTCACCTCCCCAGAGCAATCAGTTCCTCCCCTTTTTCTACAGAAACTTTTTGTAAACATTTACTACTTCAAAGGGTTCTGACTCTTCAAAATAGGAGTCTGAGTTCTCACACAAACCATGACATGATCACTCAGGAGCCAAAATACGACAAGGTAATTACTTCCAACTGGGATCATCTAACTCTGCATCTGTTTTAGGAACAGTTTTCTTTATGTTTAAAAAATGTCATTTTGTATCCTGCTGACTACACCAAATTGTTCTTCTGACAGGCAGGGTACACAACAAAATGACCATATGCTAGCTATATAACATGCACAGTTTATTAAACAAGCACGCTAAAGGGAATAAACACAATAAAGCAAGCACGCACGCTAACACAAATCGAGTATATATCTCTATATGTACAGTAAATAAGTATAATAAAGCAAATCAGAGAGATATATATGCAAGTAAAGTACAGGGGAAAATTAGCAAAGCATCAAATCATTACTGCACAGAGAGAAGAGAGATTAAGAAGGAATACATCACCAAATACCACTGAATCATCACCCAGGCCCACACTTCAAGCTGGGAAGCCCCATTGCAGCCAATGCCAGCAGTCTCAGGTAATTGGGAAAATTCCTGTGTGGTGTGTCCACCCATAGGTGAGGCTTCAGATTTAGCCACAGGAGGTTCCTGTTTTCATACCCTTAGACAAACAAGCGGCTTTATGCTGGATCTGTAATTGCTTACTCATGGGGCTGTGCAGTCTCTCATGATCTCACTGCTGTCCACCACAAGAGCGTTGGCCAGGAACCCCAGTGTGAAGGTCATAGAGCAGCTGCACCCCTATTTTTCGTGGCTTTTTCCAGCAAACAGTCACCATGAACATAAACACATATACTCTACCGAATATGCTGTGATAAAAAGCATACTTTGTTATGTCTCTCAGTCAAGAGAGGGAATCAATTCTCAGCTAGATTCCCATCTGTTACAAGCGAAAAGTCTAATTTACACAATGAGATTCAAATAAACACAAGAGATATATATATATAATATTTATTATATATATATTATATTTCTTATATATAATTTTTATATTTTATGTTATATATTTTATATATGCTGTTTATCTTTATCATCTGCTTTTAAGCAGTATTATTTAAGAGCTGTTTGAATAAAATGCAATCAGAAATGTTATGTATAACTCATGTAACCTACACTTGCAAGTGTGCCTTTTTATAGCAAGACATTGAATAAACCATAATTAAAAGTTTATATTTTTCTTCACTTTGAATTTCTTGTAACTCTGTGCCATTTGTAGACTACCATTATAGATAGAAGTCTACAAATAGGAACCAGTAGCTACATAAGGTGCACAGAATAGAATGGGTCCTCTAAAACAAAGTTTTCATGCTCAGTGCAGTTGTCCTATGTCAAGGTACCAGCAGATGATAAATAAACATTCCTGAGGAAAACAGTTTGAACCTTTTTGCTCCAAAGGTGTCTGTAGGTGATTCTTCGATGTTCTTGTGAACTGCTTTCTATTGACTATTGTGATGAACACAATTGCTGTACTTCTCAGCCCAGGTCTCTGATAACCGAGTATAGGAAAATTCTTCAACGGGGCTCATTTTCCATGTAAAACTGGTAAGAAATCTACTAAACTAAAAAGATGAAACAAATGTTTCCATTCCATCCATACACGTTCCATCATGTGCATCTCTAACAGAAGTATCAGGTGCTGTTTGGGGATCATTATAAGGCACTTGGGTTTTTAAAATCATACAATCATGGAATGGTTTGGGTTGGAAGAGACTTCAAAGATCATCTGGTTTCAAAACCCCTGCCATGAGCAGGGACACCAGTTTGCTGAAGGCCCCATCCAACCTGGCCTTGAACACTTCCAGACATGCAGAAGCCATAACTTCTCTGGGCAACCTATTCCAGTGTCTCAGCACCCTCCTTGTGAAGAATTTTTTCCTAATGTCTAATCTAAATCTTCCCTCTGTCAGCTTAAAGCCATTGCTCCTTATCCTGTCACTACCTGCCCCCTTTAGATAGGCCTCCTTTAGGTACTGGAAGCTGCTCTAAGATCTTCCCAGAGCCTGCTCTGTTCTAGTCTGCACAAGTCCAACTCTCAGCCTGTTCTTCATAAGAGAAGTGCTCCAACTTTTGGAGCATCTTTGTGGCCTCCTCTGGACTCGCTCCAACGTGTCCGTGTGACTCTTATGTTGGGCACACCAGAGCTGAATGCAATACTGAAGGTGGGGTCTTATGAGAGCAGAGGGGTAGAGTCACCTCCCTCAGTCTGCTGGTTGATGCAGCCCAGGATAAGGTTGGCTTTCTGGGCTGCAAGCACACACTGCTAGCTCATGTTGCACCTCATCAACCATCACCCCCAAGCCCTTCTCCCCAGGGCTGCCCTCGATCCGTTCTCCACCCAGACTGTATTAGGGCTTGGTGTTGCTGTATTTGGGTGTTATTATGTATATTCAATTAAAGCCTAGGCTTTGATGTATAGAATGAAGTGGAAAGCAAATGAAACATGAAGAATCTGTCTTTCTGTCTTTACAAATCCATCACCCACAGAAATAAAGATCAGTTCTGACCACTTTTTTTTTGCAGTTACTTACAGTTTTCAGAAATAAAAATGTTTGCTGAGATCATCCCAATTTAACAAATTCTATTAGAAATCATAGAGGCCTGACCCCATAGCAACCAGCCTGAGAGACTGGCAGCAATCAGAAATTTTGGAAGCAACCAGAGAGAAAAATGGTAAACTCACAGGCCTTTAGACTGGCTGTTCTTCAGGGTGTACTACAAGATGCGGAGACAAATGCAGAATTTCAAGTTTGAGATTTTTCTTTAAAGTGAAATATGTATTTTTTGCTTTTTTAAAATCATAAATGAATATTCTTCACTCACATTATTGTACTGACATGGTGTATGTACGATGACAACACAGCCAAATATCAAAGCTACAGAGCTATCCATGGAACTTGATTTAAGAAAAGCAATATACAGGTGGTCTGGGAAAAAAATATGAGGTTTTCCTGTTCAGTGATGAGCCACTAAGGTCATAAAATCAGAAAACACCCCAAAACTCCAGAATGTGGAAGTCCTGATACTGATCAGGATTCTGCTCTGTTCTGACCTACCCAAGGATAAGTCGATGTTCAGGGTACTGTCATGGGATTGTTTTTCATTGCTTTTCATTCAGAATCTGCTAAATCTTATGCTGAGGGTCTCAGCTGCCAGAAGAGTAAAAATCCATACCAGAAAGCAACTGACTGAATGAAAGGGCCCTTTTATTATTATTATTTTATCACATTCATTCAGCAACCATCTCTAACTATAATTATTACCCAGGCTGATGCGATATGTTTGGGGACAAATAATTTACATTTTAATATTTCATCCTCTCATCAGAAACTCCTGCTGACTTTGATTATCATTAAAAATAGTAATAGAGAAGTTGCCCTTTAGCTCTTACTTAACATATGAGAGATCATCTCCCTCCTTTACAAAACAGTGTTGCTAAATATTCTTTATGCACTTGTGAAAGATTGCCCTCTTTTTCAGGCAGCAGGAGTTTCCATGGATATTTTTTTTCTAAATGGAAAAGACTACATTGAAATAAAATTGAATTCCTGTGGTTTACATTTATTTAATAAACTCCTAAGAAATAAGTGCTTGTAGAACAACAAATGAATAGACTACTTTGGAAATCTATGTCAGGAGAGCAAATTTGTAAGATTTCCTATGCCAGAGTCTTAAACAGCAACCACCACAGAATTTTTTAATTTTTTTTTTTTCAAGTGATAAACAATCTCTTTTACACAGAAAAAGCTGACAGCTTGACTCTGAGGCAGAGTAAACCAGATAACCTTCAATGCATTGGAAAATCAGGCCCTGATGCAGAGTGTGAGCACAGGGAAGGACTGGAGCCAACAAGAGGTGAAAGTGATGGAGTAGAGCAGCCTCTGACATGTGGGGCAGCCACTGATTCTCAGCATCTTTGAGAAAGCTGGTCTGTTTCCATCACAGGATTTTGTTAGAGAAAGGTGAGGGTGAGGGCCACTGCCATTTTCTTAATGCTGTGAGCCCTGCAGTCTCAACCGCATGATACGAGCAGGTGGGTACCAATGTACAAAGTTACAAAAGCTGTAACTAAGACAACAATGAGTGGTATGTAGAAAGTGGTAGAAAAAATTTGTCTGTCTCTAACAGGAACATTTCTACAATAATTTTCAAATAAGCACAGGGTTTTGAATTGACAGAGAGGCTGCTCACCAACTCTATGGCACAATGTAAATTCAGACACATTTAAATAAATATGCTTGTTAGTAGCTGTTTTGAATTACCACCAGTAGTTTGGATGCCAGCAACAATGTACGAGCCAAAACAAAAACAGTGGGCAGAATAGGAGTAGTGCAAACAGGTTGGGATCTGCCAACTTGCAGATGCTGCAGTTTGCTAACTGACTTTTGATAGAACATGGCATGTATCCTCATGCAAAAAACCAAACAGAATGCAGAGCAAACTGAAAGACTAAGAAACATAAAGTCCGTTTCAGATATCTGTGTTACTGTTCAGAGGGCTGCTTCTTCCACAAGCCCTGTACCTTTCAGAGATATTATAAACTCATCATTTTATATGTGCACCTTAGGATGCTCTCCAAAAACCCAGAAGCATTTGAAGCTACTGCCAGATTGGTCACTATGGTTAATACGGACACAGTATCAGGAGTGGAGACATTGGAATTTCAGAAGGCATGACTCTTCTTGATTAAGCTGTTTGTAAACACAGATATAGTGCTTCATCAAGCCACTTTGAGCTCTTCACATCAGTTCATTACAGGAGGAGCTCTGAATAGTTTCAGTGGATTAAGCTATTTCATTTAAGAGCAGTCATAAATCTACTAAAGTGTACAAGCAACACAGGTAAATACAGAGGGTATCTACACTGCTCTTTAACTCTCTATGTTCTTAACTTCCTAGCCTGTGGTGAATTATGACCAAGGCCTTGCAGAAGAATTTTACTAGAAATTGCTATCCTCAACCAAGTCAGCAAAAGCAGCAGCTGATTCATTCCTCACATTGTGTGCACTGCCTGCTCTGCAGCATTGAATGACATAAGATAAAGCAAACCACTGAGCTGTAATCACATCTCTGCACTGGCAGATTTTGCGCAGCCACAGGGATAAAATTTAAATTTATGTTGGACCCTTTGTTTAAGGCTGAGTTAAGCTTTGTTGCCCCAGGGAGATAAATACTGCTATAGAAATCAAAATGCAACAGTTATCCACAGCATACTTGCTCAAACCTGAAGAGGGAAACATAATTTCTTAAGATGAGTAACAATGTTTCATCTTCAGACTACATAACGGAATTAAATGGGATCAGTTCAGGTTTTTTTGTAACCCAGTGTAACTTTATTGAAAAGGAAGTGGACTAGGACCATTGTACTACCTCAATTCCAGTGAAGGAGAAGGTACAAAAATAAACAGCTAAAGCTAAAGACACATGAGAAATAAATATTTACTGAAAGAATTCATGCTGTATCACAGGGAAAAACCACAAACCCCCACACTTTTATTTTTTCTCTTGACCAGGATGTTCTGACATAAATTATTTGATTACCATTTTTAAAATGCCTGCAATTAAAAAGAAAAATAATCTTAAATAAGCAGGAATCTGTGTAGGACTAGGATGCAGGATTATAATTAAGAACAATTATCAAGAACCTCTTCACAGTCATGAAAGAAAGATGAGCAGCACACCAAAACCACCCCCTCAAACTGAACTCTGTTCTCTGTCGTATATTTCAAACATGTGCAAGAACTGGGGCTCTGCTGAGGAACAGGTGAAAAAAATTTGAAAAGGTGACCCATTACACAACTTGTCCTATGCCTGAGTATTCCACACTGAGCAGCAAAAGCAATTTTGTAATGTCCTACTTACTGATACAGAACTTACGCGTTTGATCCTATTTTGTTTCATTAGAAGATTTCTTAACAGAGCTGGAGAACTAGGAGGATTATGAGAATACAACAATTCCGAAATTCAACCTGCAACCTTCCATTCTTTAGATATTAAATTCTGAAATAATTTTCCATATTGTTAATGGCTGTTTATTTTGAACTCAAAAAAAAAAAAAAATTTTTTTTATTCTCTCCATTCCAAACATACAGCGAAAGAATATATCAAATACCATTTTGTCAGTGTGACATTATATCATTACATACACAATTAACCCTATGAACTGATCTGGGAAAGCAGAGCATATGTTCAGATGAAGCAGAAGGTCATGAAAACACTGACTGGTAGCACTCTGACACTTAATGTATGCTAAAGCCATTAAAATGTTCTACCACTGAGTGACAACACTTAGTGTGCTTCCTTCTGAAATATTTTTTCAATTTTTTTTTATTTCCTGTTTTTGTTTTTTTTCTTTTAGCTGAGTCTGTATGTCTTTATATACATATAATTTTTTTCTCAGCTAAATATATATATATACACACACTCAGCTTTCCTGCCAAAATGCACTTCTATTATCCTTTGTGTTCAAACTTAAGAAATATTCCGATATTCAGGTTTTCAAGAACTGAACACTGTTTAGACTGAGATTCTGCAGTGACAGATACAAACCAGGGATGGTGTGACTAGCTAATCCCTAGCATGATCCATTTACTTTCCCCTTGACAAAATGGGGCAGAAGAACAGATTTGGATTACTCAGCAGAAATGGAAGCAGCACTCCAGTACACACTTCCTGATAAGTTGTAATGGCAATGAGGTATTTTGCTCAGAAGAATCAAGGTCAGTAGAGAATGTAATAAAATTATTCCTGTATTATTTGCATATTATTCTAATCTTAAATTTTGATTTCAGTAAACCTAATGGGCACTGTAGAATGATGTAAAAAGAAAAAAAAAAAAGGTGCAAAGAAATAACATTTTCTCAGTCCTGAAAAACTGTCTTTACTGCATTTTGGGTCCACTTTTCTAACAATTAATTTCCTGTCTAGACATTTATAAACAGTGTCTGTTATATTATCTAGCTCTTGCAAAATACTTGGTTGGAGCATGTCCATAAAACCCAAAGTTCTCAGTTTCTGGTTTGCACACACGTTTATATTCCTTAAACATGTGGAGGCTCACACCTTCAGTACTGGGATCTTAAAATTGCCAGCAACAGCTTAATTTGATTTTAATTGAAGTTAGAAAGTGGAACACCTTACATTTTCCTCAAATGGTCAGGAGTTGCAGTGATAAATTATGAAATACGTGTATCAGGGAGAACAGATATTACCTAGTCAGGATTAAAGGGAGGGCAGGAACGGGGCACATTACAGTGGGGGTCTGTTACAGGCTTCCTGACCAGAAAGACCAAGCAGATAAGGCCCTGTATAGACAGACAGGAGCAGTCTCATGTTCACAAGTCCTTATCCTTATGGGAGACTTCAATCTCTCTGCTAGCTGTTGGAAGGACAACACATCAGGGCACAAGCAATATTATTGGCTCCTGGAATGCATTGATAATAACTTCTTTTTCCAAGCAATAGAGGAACCGACAAGAAAAGGGCCTATGCACTGGTGGGGAATGTGAAGCTAAAGGGCAGCCTTGGCTTCAGTGACCATGAAATGGTGGAATTTGGGTTCCTTAGGGGAGCGAGGAGGGTACACACCAAGCTCACTACCCTTGCCTTCACACTAGCGGACTTTGGCCTCCGTGCCCAGCAAAATCATAGAGCAGATTCTCCTGGAAACTACGCTAAGGCCTCTTCACTGACCTTGGTGTCTGCAGGGCTGTTGTTCTCACAGATTTTCGCTCCTCTCTCTGATTCCAATTCCACAGAAGGCTTTTCCCCCTTTTTAACTCTGTTATCCCCAAGGCACTCCCACTGTCTCTGATGACCCAGTCTTCAGCCAGCAGCAGGTCTACCTTGGAGCCAGCTGGCATTGGCTCCATTTGACATGGGGGAAGCTTCTAGCAGCTTCTCACAGAAGCTGTCTCACTACTAAACCCTTGGCAGCAAATATGCATATGACCTGCACCACTGAAATTAGCTATTATTTCATAGTTACTGCTTTTATCTCTTCTTTCCTCTCACTTCTCATTATTCCTGGAACAATATTTAGTACTTAAATCCTGTGATAATGATCTATTGTTTCCATTTCAACAGTAGTTCTATTGTCACTGCCACGTTTGGTGGGATGTTTTGAACAACCTGAAAGCTTTCGACAGACCGCACATCCTGCATGTTCGTATAGGCGATAACTTAACTATGCAAGGCTACATTAGGGTATAGTAAATAAGCACATAAACCCAAATAATCACTAGATAAAGAAAGGTGGTTGTCTTTTGCTTTGTTTTAAACTAAGTGATATGAAGTTTATCAGTTGATTTTTAGTTCAGAGAAATTTGGATGTGGTTTTTTTTCTATAAATCTTAAATAAAAATAGAATCTTTTCCATCAGTACAGTTTTTGCATCTTTCTTTCATTTTTAAGATCTTTCACATATCTGTAGTGGGAGACATTTAGAACTGACAGCAATTCAAACAGCTATCTCTGAGTAAACGCTGATTTCAGTCAGATACCTGTGGACCTTAAAATGACAGAAACAGCTTGGGGAATGTGATTATAAGACACCAATATTAGCTGGAAAAAAAATTATTCTAAATCCAAGCAGAATGGTAGTGAAAACATTTTACTGCTCATCCTGAAGTTAGGTGCTCACAATAAAGTCTCACAAAAGTTTTGTGGCTTTTAAATGGAAATTTAATTGCATTTTGTAACTGCATTACCAATTCCATTACACTTTCCCAGCCTAAATCACTCAGATTATTCATTAATTAAAAAAAAAATAAAATCTGTTAGTTATAAGCAAGAAGAAGAATCCACAGAATCCACAGAATCCCAAGGGTTGGAAGGGACCTCAAAAGATCATCTGGTCCAACCCCCCTGCAAGAGCAGGGTAACCTAGAGTACATCGCACAGGAACTTGTCCAGGAGGGCCTTGAATATCTCCAATGTGGGAGACTCCACAACCACCCTGGGCAACCTGTTCCAGTGCTCTGTCACTCTCACAGTAAAGAAGTTCTTCCTGATGTTAACGTGGAACCTTCTATGCTCCAGTTTACACTCATTGCCCCTTGTCCTATCTCTGGATATCACTTAAAAAAGCCTAGCTCCATCATTCTGACACCCACCCGTTACATATTTGTAAACACTGATGAGGTCACCCCTCAGTCTCCTCTTCTCCAAGCTGAAGAGACTCAGCTCTTTCTTTATTTCAGGAATTCCAAACTATGCTGAAGCATCCTTAGGCCATTGATCTGGGGTGGAAAAGAACAACTTGGTCTAGAGGAAGTACAGTATTTATTTATGTTAACACAAAACCACAGCAAGTTAGTGACTGGGACCTCCTTTGTACACATGGCAAGCTCATTGTCTTCCAGATAATTAAGCTACTTTTCCAACCTGCTGTGAAGAGTGCTCTCTGAGTTCTGTTAAGCATTCAGGCTTAGGAAGCGACTCTTGTAGTCTGTAGAGAAAAAAAATATTTTCCCTTTTTTTTTTGCTTTACCTGTAAATATGATTTTTTAATTAAATATAATCACAGACTTAGGGTCTGAGGTAAGAATAGCTCTTGTTATTGAGCCTTCACACTGTGTAACCATTCACCAGATTACTCACAATACTGTTGCTTGGCTTTAAAGTCCTGCTTCACCGTGTGATGCGCTTCATGCACTCACAAGCCAAGTTTACTGTGGTCTAAAACGCAAAGTGAAATCTTGGCCTCATGACAGTCAGCCAGGATTTCACCAACAGATTGTGAAGCCATGAGTTCAACAGATTGTGAGGCCACAGGTTCACTGAGCTCTTCCCGACGCCAACCATCTTATATCACAATACAGTGAACCTAAAGCTGAAGGGATATTGAGACATATTTTCATGTGACATATTACCAAAAGAGTACTACAGGCACTTTTGACTGTCTGGATGCCTACTGTAACATGAAAACATCCTGCACAGCAAATTAACTATGTATGCCGCTAAGATCTGTTTACATCCTTCTTAGTTACACCCTCCTCAAACGCCTGGTCAATCACTGTAAAGTATGTTCAAAAGCCTGACTTAAGCAAAGTTCTCCCTGTCAGAACAAATCACCAATTGAGTCAAATCACTAACAGATCATAGAAATTTGAAATACATGTAATTGAAAAGCAGTGCTTTCTAAATAGTAGGAGCCAAGAATAGTAGGAGCCCTTAATTCTAGTGGTAATTTTTCCTGATGCTGCATCAAAGACTTCTACACATAGTAATAAAACATGTATGAGATAGAAAGGTTTGTATATGTGCAGCTATGCACATGTGGCCTGGTACTTACCTTTGTCACACAGTTCACTGGCAAAATTAACAACTGTACCAATACTGAGTTCTGCATATGTTTTGTTTCCTTCTTTTTCTTTATTTTCTGTGCATATTCCTGAAGATTTTAAGTATGTCCAATATCTATTTGAATTAGTGATGGGATTTCTGCTTAAAATGAAGTACAGCTACAAAGGTGTTGCATAATATTTTTCAAGTATATAGGTAAATCCCCTGAAAATATTTTTCAAATTTTCTGGTTTTCAGAATTTTGGTGACAATGTAAATAGAATTTCTCAATGATTCTGACTTGGTTTACCCATTGACAAAATGTATGATAAAAAAACACCTCACAAGACAAAGAAGATGCAGAATTAAATTATATATCAGACGTTTGAGTGAAGGGCACTTTGAAAATAAAAAATAGTTTTACTTTAGAAACAAATCACTTTAACTGTGTTACCAAAATAAAACAAACATGTCAGTCTACTTACCTGTCTTTAGATCTTTCTTTGCCCAAAGGCAAGGACTTGTCTTCCAAAAATCCTTTTTGCGTCAATGTTTCTAAGTTTATATTGTAGAAAAAAAAAATGTAGAAGGGAAGCACACATTCCCCTTAAGATAACACATTAAGTTTATGTGAAAAACAGGCTAAATTTCATCCAGCAAGCACACTCCTGGTGATGACTGTACCTGCATTGGTGCACATATTTTAACTGTAGTCCTCATGACAAGCCTGCTTTAATCAACTCCTGAAAGAGAGAAAAAAACTCTTTGCCATGCAACTAGATAAAATTGAATGAACCACATCCTTAAGATGAGAAACATCCCCATAAGGTCTTTTATTTAATGGATGGAGAGTGGAAGTTGGGGAGAAATAAAGGCGAAGTTATTTTTCCAATGTAGTGTTATAATTCACATACTTCTTAATTGTTACAATCGATAAATAATGCAGCTCTTCAAATTGTACACAATTTGGATGTGCAGGCATTTTATCAGCCGTCAGCTAAATGTTCTGTCATCATAACTCTCGTCTGTCTATTCACTTTCTGAGTGAGAATTTCCTTTTGAGATTATACTCTGTTGGTTTTTAAACTACATTTTCATGTTGGTTCCCATGTTTTTACATTTAGTGTGGTTCTTTTTATTTTGTAACTGAAGGCAAAACCTGCAAGGATGGCTGAGAAGGAGCAGGTGGGAGGACAAATTGAAAGTTAACAGGGGCTCCCAAGTGAAAACAGGTACAACCATCTGTAAAGGAGTCACTGGCATACTTTTTTTCTCTTACACTTCCTTGGATAACTAGCTTTGAAGGAGCAGAGATGCACAACAGTAGCAGTTGTAACACCACAGAACAGAATGAAATCAAATACCTTTGCTGGGAATGCTGAGAAGAAATACGGCTTCTCTCTAACCATCACAAGGACATGAAGCGGGGTGAATCTCTCACTGCCATTAGCAACTGGGCTTGGAGGAGAAAGAGTGGAAACTAAGTGGTATTGCATCTGTATCACTAAACTGATTTAGTATATCATGACAACAACTGATAATGCTGATGCACCATTAGCTAGTGACAGAAAGATACCACAATGCAATGGTTTTGTGGCTTTCTGTAGGCTTTCTGTAGTACTGTTTGAAGGCACAATCTATCTCCTGTTGCTAAAGTTTTAGTACTTCTCTGTTTTGAACAAGAAGACATCACTCTACTAATCAATAAACTTTACACACTTTATCCAGACCCTGATTATTATTTTTTTTTTTTTATGGTACCTAAATATGTCCAGGCTCAGGGCAGAAGAGAAAATCTGAAACTGCTTATACAGAATCCCAAAATGAAAGAAAAAAGGAAACAAACCAACTCCTATCTTTCCAGTCAGGAGACTCCCATTCTTATGTGACTATAACTTGAGGAGGCAGTTCAGCTACACTGAGCATGATAGACTAAAGTCATCTCAGGTGCCAAGAGCTGTACAGAGCAGAAAGCTCAAGCCATCTTATCTTGACAGAAAGCCAAGGCCAAACATTCATAATTTATTAATATTCTCTTTCCAGAGTCCAGAATGAAGACATTTTCACCCAAATCCATACTAAACAATGATGCTTATATTTTTTTATAATACTATTAATAAAATATTTGACTATTTATGGAACTAATAGATACTGAGCAAGTTAGAGCTAAAAATAAGTTCATGTACATGAATTGAAATGAAAAATATTAGCCTACAGGATATGTAGCAAATATATTCTGATAATATTTGCATGGGCTGATTAAAATCTGAGGACATGACATTTGCCTAGCAGCTAATGAGAAACTAATTGTTCTTTGTTTGTCGTATGTTACATAAATAACATTGACCTAAAAACACAGACTGTGAGAGCATAAAATATGCTGAAACAGTGAAGACAGATATCCAAACAGGAGGTGCAGTTGTATTGGAAGAATTTTGGCTTTGGAAAGTCAATCAGACATTGTAATGACTCAAGAGCTGAAAACTTATATCCACACTTCACTCAGATCCATCTACCTGCAAACAAGCATAAAACCCACCAGAAGACTAGACAAGCAAAAGCAACCTTCAGTAAGAAGAACAAAAAGCTCTCACTCAGAAAGTTAAGTGATCCATGGTAATCAACATGGTGATATGTTGTCTGATCAAGTTTTACTCTCAAATACATTTCTCATTACATATGTAGGCCAACCTAAGGCAAATCTTTACCAACTACTCTAATGTTCTGCATTAATCACCTCTGTGGTTTTTTGTTTTTGTTTTTTTTTTTCTCATTCCTTACATTTTTGGAAGTACATAAATATCAAAAGTGTGAAGAACTCTTTTTTTCAAAGATATGATCATCTTGATCTCCATGAATTCCAGACAGTATTGAGGAAATTAATGAATTTGCCAAATGTCTTCAGTACTTTGTAACTGGGTAAACATAGAAAGTGGGATAGAAATACATAGAAGAATTTAAGAATGGACAAAAGAAGCTATATTCAATTCTACACACAGTGCAAGGTTTAGTAATCTTTCCCTTGACTTCAATTGTTCAAGGATTAACAACCTTATGAAATAGGCAAAGAAGGACACGGCCTCAAAGTATCAGTTGTGCTTGCAAGTACTACTGCACTCTTGCCTAGGCAGTCTTTTAGAGCAAATACTTTCTAAATAAGAAAACCAAGACGCAAGTAGTGCTCAACTGAAACTCATTTTTTTCTTACTCTTACAATTTCTTCCATCATGAACTACTTTCTCCTTTCCCACATCTCTGTGCAAACACTTAACACAACTTTGTAACTACCAAATGGCTTTGCTTCTTCTAATATTTAATGTCAAGCTACCACCCCTTGTCATTGTGTACTGCATCTCAAAATGAGCCTTGATGCAGGAGCAGAGAGACATTTCTGTGTGACCTATGGGCAGAATGAGCCTTTCTCTAAACTTCAGTTTTGACCTCTTCATTCCACAGATCCAGGTTCCTGTAAACGTCAGCATAATGACATACTGGGAAAACATCAAACTCAACTCTTATCTCCCAGATTCTCTGGCAAAATTTGGGTCCAAAACCCAGGTTCTTAGACAAGGTTGTCATACAGTCATATACAGTTGTATATATTTTTAAGAATGAAAATAATACTATTTTTTCATGTATTTATTCTGCATATATCGGTTTTGGAAATAAAATACTTGAGGTTTGGTTTTTTTTTTTTTTGTTTGTTTTGTTTTGTTTTGTTTTGTTTTTGTATTCTGCTCTCCATCTTAGGCATAGAGAAAGGCAGCTAATATATACAGACTGTCCTTTAATACCCTTTGGTAGATACTATCATCTCAGCAATGTTAATTTTTTTGTGGTGCTTATCATAGGTCAGAAAACAATAAAAGAGAACATGAGCTAGGGTAAATAAAGGATTTTCAAGACTTTCATCTCCTTTTGATTTGATTCATCCAAACCCAACGATGAAGCAAAGGAATGAAGTGCTTCCCTGTGCTGGGACAGTGACTGGCTATTTAAAAGTACCTCAGGCCTTCAGTGGACAGGCCAGGGGCATTAAGGGAAGTGGCTGAATGAAGGAGGAGGAGGCAGTGGCATGAGTTGCTGAAGTGCAGGGAAGGCAGAGAGGGTGGCAGCCCAGTATTTTCCAGCCAAAGGTGCCTATGGCTACGGATATGCATACCACCATAGCATATGGGCTAACAGGCTGGTTGTTAACAAAGCGGGATGACACTCTCTGGGAAGGAAAGAAGGAACAGTGTGGGGTGTCAGAGCAGGATATTTTGCAAACATGACTGTTTAGGCATGGACGTGCATGTTGACCACAAATACACCACAAAGCATTTGACAACACGACCCCCCCTTCTCCACTACACGCACAAGCAGTATCTTCCAGGAGAAGTATTTTGGACAGATTCTCTGCTGGTGTTACACCTCCCCACCTCCAGCTGCAGGGGCTGAGGCAGAGGAACAGCTTTAGGCAAAGGCTAGGGTGCCAGGAAGGTGATTATATACATTTACCGGCTGTATAGTCCCGGTGAAAAGGAGTGCTGCTCGTGATGAAGTTGCACCAAATCTATTGCATGGGGGAAAACGAGGACAAGGCGGGAAATATCTCGAGAGGAGCTTTAAACTGCCGGAGATGCTCCGACACGAACAGCGAGCCCCGGATAGCCGGGGGCAGGGACTGGGGCTGCAGGGCAGGCTGACCCACAGCGGCGGGAGTGATTGGTGGGGACGGGGGGCCCTGACAGCACTAGGGGCTCCGCCACCAGCACCCCAGCTTTGAGGGGAAGTGCGGGGCAGTCCGCACGCCAGCGGGGTTTTCGCTTCCTGGGTTTTTTAGCTCTTAAGGCGTGCGGGCGTTCCCTGCAGTCTGCCCGGAGCATGAATCCCTCCCCTCTACCCACGCCCTTCCTGTTCTTTCCTTGCAAAGTGGTCTGGAGTGGCGGGGGGAGCTGGGTCTGGAGTTTTTGTCGGGGCTCTTTAGCTTGCACTCCTTTTGTGCCGTGGTGTCTACGTGTATTTTACAGTGCCAGCAATTCTCCGGCCCGCCTCCCACCTCCTCGTCTCTTTGGTCCTAACACAACTGTTTCGAAAAAGTATAAATACGTGTGGGTTTTGGGTTTTGTTGTTTGTGTTTTTTTTTTTTTGTTTTTTTTTTTTTTTCTCCTAAGCCCATGACAAAGCGCTATGAGGTCAGAACGGTAAGTGTATTTTTATTTTTTTTTATTTTATTTTTTTCTAATTCTTGTAATTTCTGCAACGGGGGTAACCAACAACAAAAAAAAAAAAAAAAAAGGCAGCCAGCACTGTCGGTGGGGGCAGGCGGGAGAATATCCTCGCACATAATGCAAACCTCCCGTCCACCCCAGGAACGAGCAGGGCAGCGCCTTGCGGCAGCCGAGGAACCGGGACGGGATGGGCCGCGGGGAGAGGAGGCGGCAGCGGGCGAGTTCCGCGAGTGCGGATGGTGGCTGGACAATGCCGACCCTGAAGCAGCGGGAGGGCTCCATCCCAGTCTTCCGCGGGCACGTCGGGAATCTCTCCGGCCTCCCCCACCCGCGGCTCGGCGGGGCGAGAGCCTCTGCGGGAGACCTTCGTTCACACCGGCCGCCTGTCCCCTGAGGAGCGGCGCCGCGGCGGGGTGGGCTTGAAAAGCATCACCTTTGCAACCTGAACCCTTTGCTTTGTTGTAAAGCAAAGAACTCCTGCTAGCTCCTTAGGAGCACTAGTTCACAAAAACAGCTGGGCAGTGTGATTTCCTGTTTTATTTTATTTATTTTATGTATTTCATTTATTTTTTTAATTTTCATATTGTATATTATATTTTTTCTTTTTATTTTCTATTTTCGGTTTTATTTATCATATTTGTTTGATTTTACTTACAGATACTTGTATCTGCTTGAGCCAGGTAAAGAAGAAATAAGGAAGTTTTCTCACTTCATGACTACCTAATATAACTTCTCCCATTGCAACATTTAGCAATAGGTTAGATTTTATGCCATATGGTAGACAGTAACAATTAACTTTCACTGACTTTTTGTGGGTATTAGAATAATTTATTCAGAAAGTAGCTATAAGTCAGTATTGTTTATCATTACTTACAGCAATACAGGTAATTGTTAGCACTGGTAAATTTAGTCATTGTTCTGATAACACTTTTAGGCTGTTGCCTGTTATTCAGAGTGACTCGAACTTATGTGTATTCTAAAATGCATAAATGGGGGGGAAATAAAATAAAAACCGAGGTCTGCAATGAGTGAGAAGAAGCTATTTATAATTCTAGCTGTAGGCACAGACAGTTTCCATGTTTTTTCCTAAGATAATTTCATCTTCAACAAACAAGTTACTGGGGTTTTGTTTGTTTGGGGCAGGGGTTAATATTGTCTGTCCAGAGGCAGTAATGTTTAGGTTAATATTTCCCACAAATTCAGGTAGATGAACATGCAGGTATTATAGCACTAGCTTGCCTCAAGCTGTCTTCTTTTCAAAAATACTGTTCTTCCACCAGTAAGGTCAGTAATGTGTGAAATATAAGTACATGACTATATTCAGTTTAGTATTTGTTAGGACAGTAACTTCAACAGTTTGACCTTACGCTGGCTGCAGTTAGCTGAACTATTCTAATAGACTGCAAGTAGTAAACTGTACACATATTTATGTAGCTTTTTTCTTTTCATGTCAGCCTGTTTCTCCAAGGAAACTGCATCTACCACATGTATTGATACTTTCTTTTCATAGCAACCACACGGAATGTAAGTAGTAAAAGTATTTATAATTTTGAAGTCTCTTTCACTAATGACTCACGTTCATTTTTATTATATTTTAAGCACTGTGCAGTTGGAAAGTGGTGAGCATCGAGAGCAGAAGATGCTGAATTTGTCAGGAAACTCCCATAACTAGAAGGAAGTCACTTTTCTTGCAGATATGCTACACAAACACCTTAACATCATGGGTAGATAGATTTACCTGCACCCATTATTCTGTTTTCTCATCACTTCTCAAACATACACCCTAAGCCTTTGTGGCAGCAATCACCCACCAGTTACACACCCCTTTCATGGTATCTTGTGCAGCACAGGAGTCCTGTTGCTTCCCCTCACCTGTATCTGATTGGGGGATATCTCAGATTATGCATTACTGACACTGGACATAAAAAAAAAAAAAAAAAAAAAAAAAGGTAAAATGCTAGGAATGCAGCAGATCAAATTTAGCTCAAACTGTTAATAAAAAACTTAGACAGCCAAAAAAAAAAAAAAAAAAAAAGAAAAAGAAAACAAGATTTTGGGGTGCAGAAAAGCTTTCTGTTCCTCTGTGAACAGAACAAGTTCATGCAAGCATATTGTGCATTCCAGATCCTGAAAAATACGTGAATGGACATTCTGATGGAAGTTTTACTGAAAATTAGAGCAGTGATTATGAGCAGAATATACACAGAGACTTCTGTGTGAAACTACAAGGTGCAGGGTGGGAAACCCATGTAAACAGCTCACAGTAGAAGAGTAGGAAATGAGTTTAAATTCTTTCTATCCATGTGGATTATCACACTTTTTTCTTCAAAGTCCAGCCTTCATGTGAAAAAATGAGAATTCAAATTGAAGGGCAACAGCAGAAGTACCAGAACTATATCAAATGGGAAAAATTTTCTTGAAAATATAAAGAAAAAGTGATTGTCTGAAGCTTCCAAGGCACCCTATTCTGCTTCTTCATGAGTTTCTAAATGATGCTTTGAAATTATTGCCTTATAAAAACACCTAAAAGCTGTGGAATTCCCTGTGAGTGGCTGGTATCAAGTGCCAAAAATGCATGGAAGGCATGGGGTATTCATTCTGTTAGGAGAACAATACCTAATTACAGCAATAGTTTTGTATTTTAGACACAATTATAACATCTTGATTTGTGGTACCTTTCAGGTTTATGTTTTGCAGACTTGCATGTAATCAAAACATGATTACTGGTTCAACTACTTACTGGTTCAACTACTAATTTTCAGTAATGATTCTCATTTTCAGAAAAGAGTTTGAAATTTTGGGAATCAAAGTTCTAAATGCCATTTTTACAGAACAAATTTGAAGTCATGGAAAACAAGATTGCAGTTGTTGCAGGGCTTCCATTTTCAAATAATGCAGATATCTGTTAGTCAGGAGTGTAAGAAACATGTAAGAAATAATCTCAGTTTAATTCAGAAAGTCACTGCAGCACCTTGCAAATTTTAAGCTTAGTTAATTTCACACTTAAGTCTTTAACCTTCTAAGATTTTACATGCACAAAAATAAAAAATTAAAAAAAAATCACACTGCTTTGTCTAGAAGCTATCTGGGTCTTTTGGGAGAATTATTAAAGCCAGTTAACTTCCTCAACTTTAATTTATGGTAATGCATGTAAGGAAAACTGTTGACCCAAATCCTGCAAATAATTCTGTATGACTGTAAAGTCAACAAAATTTTAGAAATGCTGTACAGAAATGCATATATTCTCGATAATCCCAACAATACTGCTAGTATCCTGAATCTGCTTCTATTCTGTATTTATAAAAGGGTATTTGCAGGTATACTTGCATAGATACACATGCCTCATACTCATTATAGAGAACTAAGCATTTGTAATTTTGCCTGGCCCTTGGAATTATATTTCTTACAATCATCACAGAAGTGCAAAACGTATTTAATTATACCCTTAAGGAGATGTTCTTTTAAGTCACTAAGTCTTTAAAAAACCTGTGCTTGAAACAGACTTTTGCTTTTTTTATGTACCGGGGGTATTGAGATCAGTGCTTCATATTTCAGACATTCACAGTCCTCTGGCACTAGAAGAAAATGTACGTAAGTTTCTTTGAAAAAGAATCTGTGCTGAAAACAAACCGTATATGCAGCAGACAGTGTCATTCATCAGAGTTGTGTTTTTCTTGGAAGTCGGCTTCACAAGTCGTGCTGCTTACCGTGGGTGGTGTTCAGTGATGTGGTGACCAAAATGTCAGGCTAGTCTACCTTAGCAGAAATAGATCTGTATTTGTTAGAAATGACAGGTAGAAAAATCAGAGTTAATATAACTGTATTACTCTACTGAGAGGACAGTAAGTAGTTTTTATTATGAGATGGATTGTTTCTGTGAAATGCACAAGGTATTGTTCCGTCCTTTGGTAGCACTGTGATGTTGGTCTCTATGCTTTCCTCAGGGTAATGAGGAGATGACTCCACCTGTTTACCTGATGCTTTTGTTCAGTCTGGGAGCTAAGACTTACTCCTCTTCCAGAAATGAAATATGTACAATTATCTATGGCCACAGAAGTGCAAAACTGGCACGTTTCTGAGAACTCTTCTTAAGTATAAAGCCTAAAAATACTTAACGTCATTGACAACATCAGGAGGTGTGGCCACATACAGCCTTAGCATAGGGACAAACCTGCAAATATTCCAATTTCAAACATAATTTTCGCTCCCAGTAGCACAATTTAATACGAATAAGGCTTCAATGACTATGTAAGTAACTATTCAGTGACTACTCCAATTTCAAACATTATTTTTTTCCTAATAACACAATTTAATGTGAATGAAGCATTAGTGACTATTTTTAGTATGTTGAATCTTAGTTTCTGAGGTCAGCATGGTCTGGTTACTCCCACTAGGCACAATTTCACACTTCCTTGTTCCTGTAGCTCTACTGACCATTCAGACAAACTGCAAAAGTGATGATTTATAAACAGAGTGACAGGGGTGAGCACTGAGGCCCAGGGAACACAGGGTACTTAGTTTTATCCAGTGTTTACCAGTCACTCGAGTTTTCAGTTCTTCCAAGATATATGAAGATTTTGATGCCTATTGAGTTCATTTTGTCTGACTGCTTATGAAATGTTCATTAAAGCAGGATGAGATACTAACTCCAGATGCTGTAGAACTTTTAATATATGTACTGAAATATAAAATGTAAATATATATAAATACATTAATAAATATATTAAAATTTTAAATAAGGAAACCTTGGCTGGAGGGAGAGGGAAGAAGGACACAAGAGCAAAAGAAGTTCTCTGACTAGTATCCCACCCACCTTCAGTTCTTTAAAAATGAGTGACCATTGCTTTCCACATGAAACTGAATGTGTTCTGATGGGTTTATACATCCCATGGTATACTGTGGTGTTCAAATCATGCAGAATATGAAACAGATGGCTTGGGAAGACTGTCAAAAAGACCTGCTGGGCCTTCTCTGGCATTACCTTAAAGCAAGAGAGAGGATGAGCAAGTGTGGTGTAATTATGGCCTTAACACAGTGTTCCGGATGTTCAGTCTTCTGAAGGAATGCTTACCCAATTACAGTAATACATATAAAACCAAGTGTCTATTTGAGTATAATGAACAATGAAAATTATTTGAAATTGGGTTGAATAATGGAAGCAAAAAAGTGGAAAATTGCAGTGGAGGGAGGGGGAAGGGCAAACAGTTGGAGTTGCTCATCACAGGGCTGAGCAACACAGAAAAGTAAATTTATTCAGGAATTTCACAGGCCATCTTTAAATATTTTTGTGTGCAATGTAGTAGAACCTCAGTCCTGCAGTCTTTAATTCTGATCTTTTAAATTACTATTTCAGAGGTCTCCTCATGAAAATAACAGTTGTGCCTTCAAGACCTGCTTGGTTTTGGGATCAAAATCTCGAAGCATGTAGTATCTTCTAACAATGTATGCTATACTAACGAATTTTAAGCATGAAAATCAGACCCTAATATATAAACCTGAGTTTGTGAGACAGCATCTCCTTAGGAGATATTTAATATACAGAGAATATATGCTTGAGCTTTTTTGCTATTATAAATAGCAATTAATCCAAAATCCTCATGTTCTTGTTCACAAAACATCTTCAGAGGTTGGTTTGGGGTTTTCTGTGGATTTGTTGTTTTGTTTTTTTTTTTTTTTAAATCTCATTTATGCAGCTGCATACTGTCTTACTTAACCTTAACTGAGAAAAAGTAGACTTGGTATTTCAAGTCAAAGGTATTAAAAGTGCTGCATGTTTAGTAGCATTTAAAAGAAAGTAATTCCACCTCTGAGTTCACAGTTTATTGAAACAAAAATTTATTTCCAGAATTCATATTCTTAGGTAACAGTTCAAAATGTGGACATTGCCGTGTAAGGAAAACAATTTTCTATACTCACTTCTGAATTTCTGTTAACTACTAATAACAATCTAGAATGGTCACTGAAAGCTTCAATTCTTTTAGGCTACACAGATAGTGGGTTTGTTTGTGACTTATTTTGTTGTCTGTTGTTAGTTTCCTTTCGGTATTATCATTGCTCAGTTATCTGATAAAGCCGAAACTTGAAACTGTCTGTCTCTGCAACATGTTCATTTTTCAGCACATGGCTTTGCAATACAGTTATGTCAGGGCTTTGGGAGATTAATACCTGTTAAAGATGGTGTTACAGTGCCTAGGTTTACCTGTTATTTTGAAAATACACCTTTAGCCTATTTTTACTTAGTCTCTTTCCTGATATTGGGTTTTCATTTCCATGTTTTAGGAAAATCCTATAAATGTTTTTATGTTACTACTTTGAAAAGGAAAAGAAGAAACATGTAAAATACTCTTGAACACATTTTGCTTGTGATTTTGAATAGCTTTCAAATTAGAATGATTTTCCCAGATTTTTATAGGCTTGCCCAATCCAGCTGTATATTTTATATGCTAATCTAAATTCTATTTTTGTTCCCCTTGGGATTTTAAGTGATTGTAATTGTTGCTCTTCAAAAGCCAAACAGATGATGATTGCTGCTTCAGGAATATACCAAAAGAAACTGGCTTTCATTAAACCTGCTCATCCAGTTCATAATTATCTCCATTTTATCTCACTAAGAAGCAGGAAAATGGCAACTACAGTTCACTGAAGCTAGTTCAGTTATTTAAACATCACTTTAGTGAGATAACAGGAGGTGTTAAAGGAGGGAGGCTTTTTCTTTTCAAACACTAAAATGTAGCCAGTACTATAGTAGGCTTGCCAACTGGAAGACCAGACCCTTCATATCAGTTTGAAATACAATGCTAGAGGCAAGATATGGTAGAAGATACTGTGGTTTCTACCGTTGTTGGGGCCACTTCTGGAGGACAAAATGTAAAGTAGATTGACAGCTCTGTTGCAAGGCATCTGCTGGTTTGACCTCTCTGCAAGAAATGAGAAATCAGAGTAAGCAGAAATATAGGAGAAAAGGAAAGGAGATTAGAGCAGGCACAAGTTTAGATACTAAAGAAGATAATAAATAGGCAAATGATACAAGCTTTGACCATATGTTCACTCTTTGTATCTGACCTAGTGATGATTGGAATGAGCTGGGCTAGCCAGACCAGAAGGTGCCTTTGGGATTTTTTTGAGTAACAAATTTAAGCTTAATTCCATTTTAAGAATATAAATGGAGAATTTTGCAGTGAAGATCAATGTTGGACAGGAACAGGTCCCTGTGAATTGTACCAAGATGCTACAATATCTGGCAGTCCATGACCACTCACATGAACAGCAGTAAAAAAGGCACAGAGGTTTCTCAAGGCCTAGAAATATGTAACCAGTTCTTTAGTTCACAACACTGGTTAAAAACTTCACACGTTCAAATTTCTGCACATGTCTCCTAATGTTTTTCTTACCTTACAAATGTAAATAGTTTTTTTTTTCTACCTATTCTCTGAAGTGAGGTTCCTGCAATTTACCAGAAGAAGACTGACCATATGTGTTGCCATTTGTCCTCCACTGCTTCCTTTATGCTGGCAATCAGTGAAGCATTTTTGTATAAATCACAGCTTACCACTCAAGGGGACCTGTAAAAAAGCAATGCCATAAACAGTTTCTTCTTCAAAGACAGACTGGAGCAGCTGTCTGAAAGCCTGGTTCTTTCACCAAAGAAAGCAAGAATCTTTCACAGGTTTAGTTTCCCACATGACACATTTATGCCAAGGAGATAACCGGGAAAAGAGTAGGAGTTCACAAAGGGATGGATTTGGATTTTTATTTCTTAAATTTAAATACCTATATGAGAGCAGAGGTTAAACTTGGCCAACCACCAGAAACTCCTTTCCACCAGTTACAGAAGCGAAACTTCTGTCAGTTTGTGACTTTCTAGCTTGTGTACAATGTAACTGAGTTTTGGCTGTAGCAGCGTAAGCTGGGGGGGAAATTGCAGGGCCTACAGGCTGCTGGGGAAAAAAAAAAAAAAAAAAGAAAAAGAAAAAAGGTCTGTTTTAAATAGAACAGTGCTGAACCACCCACTGATTGCGGTTTTGTTGGTACAGCATTGGGAGCCAGGCACTCATTCTTGTAAATTAATGAGGCCTTGTAAGCGTCAGCAGTATGTTTGACGCCTCATGGAGACCAAAAGGCAGACAGTGCAAATCTCACAGCACAGGTAGCAGGCTGCAAGAAAAAGAGCTTGCTCAATTCCCAAGCAGCTGTATTCAGTCCCACCAACAGTTTTGAGTCAGTTTCACCTCCAGGTAGTCCCCTATAGGACAGAGTGTCCCATGTTAATGCAGGAGCCACAGCAAGGAAGATCTACCAGTGGAAGGAAATATTGTGCCCCTGACACACACAGACCTTGATAAGGTTTTACAGTAGAATTAAGACTGAGCAATAGCAGAGGTGCTTTTCATTTCAGAATTATAAAATTATAGAATAATCAGGACTGGAAGGGACCTTAAAGTTCTTCTAGTTCCAACACTCTGCTATGGCAGGGTACCTTCCACTATACCACGTTGCTCAAAGCCCCAGCAAACGTGTCCCTGAGCACTGCCTGGGATGGGGCAGCCACAACTTCTCTGGGCAAACTGTGCCAGTGCTTCACCATCCTCCTAGTGACAAATGTCTTCCCTGTGACTAATTTAAATGTACCCTTTGTCAATTTAAAGCCTCTGCACCTTTCTTGTAGGCCCCTTTTACGTCCTAGATGGCTGCTAGCACACCTCCCCAGAGCTGCCTCAACCCCAGGCTGAACAAGCCCAGCTCTCTCAACCTGTCTCCAGACAGGTGCTCCAGCCCTCTCATCATCTTTGTCCCTCTAATCGGCCCTGGTGAGACCCCATCTGGAATATTGTGTCCAGTTCTGGGCCCCTCAATTTAAGAAGGACAGGGACCTGCTGGAGAGAGTCCAGCGCAGGGCAACTAAGATGATTAAGGGAGTGGAGCATCTCCCTTATGAGGAAAGACTGAGGGAGCTGGGTCTCTATAGTTTGGAGAAGAGGAGACTGAGGGGTGACCTTATTAGTGTATATAAATATATAAAGGGGGAGTGTCACGAGTATGGAGCCAGGCTCTTCTCAGTGGCAAACAATGATAGGACAAGGGGAAATGGGTACAAACTGGAACACAAGAGGTTCCACTTAAACTTGAGAAGAAACTTCTTCTCGGTGAGGGTGACGGAACACTGGAACAGGCTGCCCAGGGAGGCTGTGGAGTCTCCTTCTCTGGAGACATTCAAAACCCACCTGGACACGTTCCTGTGTAACCTTATCTAGGTGTTCCTGCTCTGGCAGGGGGATTGGACTGGATGATCTTTTGAGGTCCCTTCCAATCTCTAACATACTGTGATACTGTGATACTGTGATACTGTGATACTGTGACTCTTCTGGACTCACTCAAGCAGCTCCACAGCCCTCTTGTGTTGGAGGCCCCAGAGCTGAATGCAGTACTGGAGGTGGGGTCTCACAAGAGCAAAGTAGAGGGGGAGAATCACCACCTTCAACCTGCTGGTCATGCTCCTTTTGACGCAGCCCAGGATACAGTTGGCTTTCTGGGCTGCGAGCGCACACTGAAGCTGGATCATGTTCATTTTCTCATTGACCAACACCCCGAAGTCCTTCTCCTCAGGACCAGTCTCTCTCCAACCAGTATTTGTGCTGGGGATTGCCCCAACCCTTGCATTCAGATGAAAATATTATTGACAAAGGTTGGGGCTTTTCAGCCTGGAGAAGAGAAGGCTGCGTGGAGACCTCACAGCAGCTTTCCACTATCTGAAGGGGGGCCTATAGGGATGCTGAGGAGGGAATCTTCATTAGGGACTGTAGTGATAGGACAAGGAGCAATGTGTTCAAACTTAAACAGGAGAAGTTCAGGTTAGATATAAAGAAGAAGTTACTGGGAGGGTAACTACTGGGAGGGTGGTGAGGCACTGGGACAGGTTGCCCAAGGAAGTGGTAAATGCTCTGTCCCTGGCAGTGTTCAAGGCCAGGTTGGATGAAGTTTTGGGTGACATGGTTTAGTGTATGGTGTCCCTACCCATGGCAAGGGGTTGGAACTAGATGATCTTCAGGTCCTTTACAACCCAAACCATTCTGTGATTCTATGATTCCTCCAAGGGCCTGATACTGAACCTACAGTATTATTCAGTTTCTCTCATTTCAGCAAAGTTCCTTATTTTTGTCTGAACCAAGCTGCATTTTCAATCCTTGCCCAATTGGGGTAGGAAGATTCCAGAAGCTGCAGCAGCACCCTTCCTTGTGCAGCTATTCAGGAAAATAAAATCAGTTGCTGAAAAGTAGAATGGAGACATGGAGATCAGTTCTACCTGTAAGGCATGTAAAGAATAGGCGACTGATGATAAAAGCAGCTAATGTAAGAGTTTATCAGAGCTATCACCTACTTTTCATTATCAAGAAGCCATTGATCATGTAACTGCTGCCTAAAAATGAGAGCTCAACCCAGAGCAACAGGGGTCAAGAAATCCTGAGCTGTGAATCCTGTCTCAAAGTTTTACTTCTTTGCTTTGCTTTCCACCCTCTCTCATCTAATATGAATTTATATTAAACTTTGTATTAATTCTTTCTATAAATGTTCTGTTAAAGAAACTGTTATATCTAGGTTGTAAATTTATTACCTTTTCTAAGGTAACTTAATTGCATATAAGCCGGTAACTACTCAAAATATGTTCCTGCACTAGGAAGAGCTTCCAACATAACTGTTCATTCTGCCTCTCTCTTTCAGACCAAACTCATTGTAGACAATGTGTTTTCACAGTGCCAAATGGTACTCCATAGTCCTTGTTTTAAACTAACTACACTACATACTTTTAGCACAAAGTGTTCTTAGATTCTACAGCTGGGGAAGTATTTATGTAGCTTCCGTAATTACTTGCTTATTTACTTGTTACATTATCATTCAAAATGAGTATCTTAAGCCGAATTAACATGGAAGGTATTGCAAACACATGCAAAATAAGTATTGAAAGAAAACTGTGCAAAATTAGAATATTTCATAATGAGTTACAAAATATAATTAAGAGTACCTCATTTAAATGGAAAACAACTTTAGTTGGTATTTGGCTTTGTTTTTATTAGTTTTCAGATTTTGCTTTATTCGTGGTAGGTACTTGATCTTAACCCTACATTGTCTTCTTCTGGTGTGATTGAATTTTTATTTTAGTACTGAAATTTGCAGAACCAGAAAATAATCTTACAGAACCAGTAAACACTAATAAGTCAGCTGTGATGCTATAAAGAAATCAGTGAAGATAATGCCTCAGTACTTACAGGTATTAATTTAAATTGAATAGATACATTGAAAAGGAGTGTTTATTTTAAAACCATTGCATCTTTATTTTCAGTTCTTTCTTGCAGAGTTCTATGAATTGTAAAGAAAAAAAAAAACCACATAGAATTAAAATCTAGTATAGATAATAGTAACAAAACCAAGGCAAGAAAAAATAAAAGGCTTAACTGAAAATTGCAAGCATAAGAGTTAAACAATATAAGACCATAAAGTACTCTGTCCTCTGAAACCTAAGGGAAGCACAGTAAGAATAAAAAGAGATGTTTCACATAACATAATGTTAGAATAATTTGTGAAAATGCTGCTACTCAATTAAAAAAAAATTTATTGCAATTTACATTAAGGCATTTGACCTATGATTACTAAAGTGGTTCCTAAAACAACAGTAATATTTTTATTTCTTATATGGAACTGCAAAGTGAAGGAGGTGGTGCTTTTGGTATACATTGCTATTCTAATTGAGAACAGCTCTGACATACAGTACAAAACTTACTTCATGCAAAATGATATAGTATTAAGTAATATAAGCTCTTGGCAGTGTCGTGCACATCTGACTTCACGCACTATAAAAATATCCATTTATCTCAGTAAGATTACCATAACAAGGAGAGCAAAGTATGTGTTGGATTTTCCTCAGTGTTATGGCTCTATAGCACTTCTCCGAAGAATTACTCAAAACAGAAGTGACAAAAGTTATTTTCCACAACAGCAGCAAAATTTATAAGCAAGGGAGAAAACATTCTGTCCACTCATTGGGACTATGCAAACGTTTTCTGGGTTTGTACTTTTGTTTTTAGGGAAAAATTATTTCTTCTTTCTGTCCAAAGCATTTTGACTATTCAAGACAATACTTGGGTACAGCTGAATTAGCACTTCATAGTGCAGAGTTGGGGAAGGGAATAGATTGGAGGAATTGCCAGAAAAGCAGCAATTATATATCAAGACTAATCCCAGCTTGTTATTTCAAATAACCTCATTCCTCCTTGTCTCAATATTATCAGAAACCAGGTAAACCATAGCCCTGTGGACTGATGGGAAATGTTAGGAGATGTCTCTAAACAGCTAAACTTGGTCAATTATTCTCATGTGCTCTGGAGATATGAGAAGGAATGAGCCCTTTCTCCCTCTTCTATTAGCTTGAGGATGAAGTTCCAGGGGAAAAGTTTAGACCTGAGGAATAAAACAGACCTATGCTGAATTCAGTCTGCATTTCTCTATCTCCCTTGTGTAAATCTCTCCTGCCTCAAGCTTAACCAGGGTAACAGCTTTTCTTTTTTTTTTTTTTTTTTTTTTTCCTTTCTAATTTGTTATGTGGCTCCTAACACACCTGGAGTTTCTGTTTCTTGCTGATTTCTCTCTTGTGTGTAAATAAAGCAGTCTCTTCCAGCTCAAATGCCTACAACCTAAAATACTTTCTCCACTCTTGAATAGCTCAATTTTCTCTTCTCAGAGAAGACATTTCATGATCTCACACTCACAGCCTATCCAGTCGGAGCTGCTGCTTGTTTTCTACCCACACCTTTCAGACACTGGGTGATGCAGCATTGCCGCAAGTTAGCACCAAGTTATGGCAAACTAGGTGGTGATGCTGTATACAGGCTGTAACGAGAAACTCCTTTGCTTGTGACTTTATAGCCTTTTTATTCCATGTTGTGGAAGGGAGCAGCATGCTAACAGACTATGGAAATCGAAGTATGCATTTAAATATTGATTCTCATTAAGATGTATGTTATATTGAAACTATGGTGACTCTATACAGGTACAAGCTATAAATAGTTTGTCCCCTGTCTTAATCTTCCATGAAAATGCAGTTGTTGCAAACAGAAAACACGACAGGATCAGCAAATGCCTGAACATCAAGTTATACAATGTATATGCATGACACAAAATGCTTGTTTGCATAGTTATTGCATAGTAAGTAGACTCTTCAGACCTGAACCACCCAGCCAAAATAGGAAAATAACAGAAAGTACTGGTATGTTTGAATATGCTAAAGAGACAGGGGGTTCTGAACACATAAAAAAAGGCTGAGAACTAATAGACCACATTTGCAGGCAAACAGACACACATCTGAGTAGTATAAAATGAGAAGATGGATGTAACTTTCACAGTTCGATTATTTTACTCTTGTTCTGAATTCTCATTGACAGTTACAGGGATGTTTTACAAGAAGTAAGAAGGAACTGTAGCTAACAAACGTTAGATAATTATTAGCAAAGTAACCTGAAATTCACTTTTTGTTTCATTGTAGCAGCTAGGAGCACTGATTAAGTGCTAGCTAGCATAAATACATCTAGTATAAATCTTGTCAATTTCAAGGACTGCCATGTGGGGAAAAAGGGGTAAAGGACTGTGGATGTAAAGATCATGTAAGCCTTTTTTACAGGGTTTTTAATAATTGTGGCTTAATTGCTTTTGTTTCTTTCATCTTCTTTCATGTACGTTGGAAATGTGGATCTCACATCAAGAAGGAGCAATATATTTTCATAATCTAAAAGGCACTCATGTTAATTCTCTTTTTCCCCTATGAACACCTATTAAAAACCCCAAACAATAAACCTTGAGCTCTATATAGTTAAAGGTGACTTGAGGGAGGAAGGTCTCAAGTTTGGGAGTAAATTTGAGTAACAAGACAGATACTTTAGAGCTTCTCAACACATGACAGGACTTCTTGTCGTGTCTTCATAACAAGTGGTAAGACAAGAAGCAACAACCTAATGACCTCAAGCTGTGCCAGGGGAGGTTTAGACTGGATATTAGGATAAAATTCTTCACTGAAGGGGTGGTCAGGTATTGGAACAGGAAAGTGGTGGAATCATCCCTGGAAGTGTTCAACAACCATGTAGATGAGGCCCTCAGTGATATGGTTTAGTAGTGGCCTTGGTAGTCCTGTGGTAATTGTTGGACTTGATGATCTTAAAGGTCTTTTCCAACCTAGCTGATTCTAGGATTCATTTTCTGTTTGTGCTAGAGATCACATGATCTAAATAAGCTTTAGATCTCAAAATGTATCTTCTATTTTGTGTAAACGATTAAGCAATCTTTCCTAAGTATGATTGTGGAAACATGAGGAAAACCTAGTGGAGTTTTGCACTATCAAGAAAGTACTGTGAACAAACAGTTCCCATCATTAGGACTGTTTATAAACAATGAAAATTGAATCCTGGGCCTTAATCACATATATTTGGGGATTTTGTTATTTGAAGATAAAAAGCGTATCTCTCACTGTAGTTTCACTTTTATAGATTACAGATGAATCCCTAGCATTGTTGATCATGTCTGATAGTGATGCGTAAAAGGCAGAATATTTTCCTTCTCATAGACATGGAATTTTGTATATATGTACACTTACGCTATTGGCTACTGATACAGTGGTATTTTAGCCCAAAGTTTTCATTAGTAAGTTACTACATTACCTATTTTTAAGTGCCCAAATGGGAATTACAAAATGATGCATGATTTTCCAGAATGCAAATTGTCTGCAGCTAGCTTAATTCTGGATTCCCATGTCTGAAGGGGACCAAAGAAGAGGCAAACTGAAAATCAACAGCCAAATGCTGAAAGGCATTTTGAAGACAGAGGTCCAGGAGATCAAAAAAACCAATCAGTCTTTGAATACATCTGGGAAAAATGCTAGAAGGCAAATAGCTTTGTTCATCAGACTTATATTTGCTTGGTTTCAGTGCTTATTGACAAAGAGAAAAAAATGTGTAGGGAATTTGTTTAGTACTTTACAGCTTTTTCTCTCAGCCTATCAAATCTGTTTCTTTCTCTGTTTTGTTTGTTTGGGTTTTTTAATTTTTTTTTGTTTGTTTTGATTTTCCTCTTCTTAGACATTCAATTTATTATGAAAGACAAAAAGGGAAAAGTACTATTTAGAAGTCTAGCTGTTTTGGAGGTAGAGAATCATATCCCTTGGGAGTCTTAAGAAATCAAATAAGTCGTCCTAATTCTCTGAGAAAAAATAAATTATATATCTAACTTCGAACCTCAGCAATTGCTTAAGTACTTAACTACTCTTACAAAATATTTTCCAGTTGTTAATCTAGATTTATGTGTTGTGAATTTAGCAATTTTCCCTTTTTTTTCTTTTAACTTACAATGCACATGAAGACTATTTGATTGTGATCTGCCAGTAATGATTACATCTCAAAGCAATTCCATATATGCTTTATCACTGTTCCTGTTTCTGTATAATTTCTCTCTTAAAATATATTCATAGGCTGTGTTTCCTAAAACCTTTAAACCTTTTAAAAACCCTTTTATGGGTTCTCTCCAGTTTTCTTAAAACATGGAAAGACTGGATACAGCATTCTCTTTTCAGCTCAGAAATGTTAACTAAGAAATGTATTCACATATGTCTTTTCAAATCATGCTCTTGTATACATCTCAATGTAAAGTCTCTCTTGCAACATCATATTCCCATGACTCGTTAGTACGATGAAGTAGTATCTTAAAACCTGTAAGTACTGCTATTATTCTCTATAATATATGTATATATTATCTATTAGTCTCTATAATATATATAATCTATATCTGCTATAGCTATATGCTATATAATAGCATATAATTTCTCTGCTTTATTTTTATTTGCATGTTTGATTATGATTTTACTTTTCTAAAAATCACAGTCACTTGCTACTTACCCGTATGGAGCTTTAAATTGCTGGTAGGTCTCTCTGTTCTGAAAAGATAATTTTGTATTCAGCATTTAACCACCAAATGTTTATAACCATTCTGCTTGTTGACGGTCCTCAGTTTTCATAACTATTCACTGTGTTCCATATTTCAAAACATGGATGTAAATACTTGACCTAAAAAGACAAATAAGGACCTAATGGATACAGCCATTCATTTGGCAATGAACTACCACTAAACACTCTCTAGATACATTTCTGTATATACTTTTTACAGTAATTTGATTAACACTATGATACCTTCTTATCCCATGACAACGCAATGCAGGTTGGAAGCAAACTTTTAAAAATCAACTTACACTACTCTGTCCCATGGACTGTGATTGTAGAAGAAAACTGTATTTGCTCCACACTTTACTCTTGGCAGATGTATGTTTCTTAGTACTGTAATTTATGAGCCTTCTTTTGAATTGAGAAGCAGAAATAAGACTGAATAGTCTCCCTTTTCCAGAATCTCTTTTTTTTAAAAAAGGAAGTATACAGAATTCTCCCTCAAGTCACCTTTAAACTCATTCTGCACTGTGTAAATATATTACGTAATGATCAGATACACATGAGAACTTTTGGCAATGAGTAAATGCTAATGACATCATCAGACCCATTTGCTGTAATTTTATCACGTATTTTATTTTACTCAACAATATTACAATGCAATATGCTACTATTAGTTTGAGTAATCTTTTAGACATTTGCAGTGACATGATCATTTATGATCTGGATTTTGCTGATGACTCATCTCCAGTAGAATCAAAGCAGTATGGAGATATGCATAATATTTCTGATTCGAAAAACTGAATTGTGTAAGCAGAAGAAACAAATCCTCCAGCATTGAAAGAGAAGCAAAGGCCAGCCACAGTGAAAGACCATTAGATCACCCACAAGTGAACAATTTTGACAACAAAAAGAAGAAAAAGTAGTTATTTAGATAATTTTTAGCCTGATCCTTCAAAGTAAAATCTTGATCAGTATAAGTAAGATAAGGGAAGTGCTTTTTAGAAGTGAGATTTGATCTTCATAGCTAGTAATTGCAAGGAGTAATCAGCAAAGTCTAGTTCTGCTGCTTTCAAATAATAAGCACTCTTATAAATTAATTGTAACACACGTAACATAGAAAAGTGTGAAGAACTGCATGAAGTTGAAGGGGCACACATGAAAAAGAATGTAACTGTATTTGCTGTAGGGCTAAGAAAAATGCATTTTTAATATCCCTTCTCAGGTACAGATAGATGTCTACTCCCCACCTCTGAGCAATTATAGGAGGTGCATGTTAAAAGAAGATTAACTTTACTTGGAAGAGAAAGAAAATACACCACTTTTGTATACCTTCTAAACTCCAACCCTTACTTGTCAGAGCAAAATGCTGTGTGTACCTCTATTGAATCATAATTGCCAGCTGGATTCGTATTATCTTAATTGAATAAAACAGAGGGTGCAAGTTGATACTTAAAATTACGTGGAATGTATTTAAAGAATTGCTTTACAAGGTCAAAAAAAAATCTACTTACTACACACACATGTGATCTGATTATCTGAAAATTATCTAATTACCTATTATACAAAGACTATGGAATTTATGAGGACTTTTTCAATAAAATAATAGTAGCAACAGCCACTATTTTATTCCACTATGCTGTCAGCATAAAATATGCTGGCATACTAAAAAAGCTATCATTGTATAATGTGTGCTTTCCTTCAGCAAATGAAAACAAATACAAGCTTTTGAAAATCCATCTTTTAAGTCAATATTTCTATAGCTTTAATACCATGAGAGGATATACTAATTACAGTAAGTTTATAACCATACCTCTCTTTCCTGGAAAAACATATTGCTATGGTGGAAGTCTAATCTAACTGAGTTGACAGAATTTGGGATGATTCACTGGATAACTTACAAGGACTTGTTATTTTTTGGATAACAAACAACATTAAAAATATTGATTATATTTTTGTTTTTGATTGTCTCTTTTGCACAAGATTATTTCTCCTCACATATAGTGCTTCACTGGCAAGAGTATCAGTCACTTCAAGCTCTGGTTACATATTCTTCACAAATTAGAAAGGGCAAGGGCAAATTGGTATAGTTGAGTTCTCTTGATTTGTGACCTTCATTAAACTACCTGCCTACTTGTGAACTACTAGAAATGCATCTTAAAAAACAAGTGCTTTTCTGCTTTTATAATAGCCCCATGGCACTAATTTGCATGTGTTAAAATCATACAGTCCGCCTAAGTCTCTGAACAAGTTTGATCTTCCACACATCTGCCTTCTGCTCTCTCCCTGTCACCCTGTGGTCTTACTCTGTGCCACACACGTCTGTTCAGGTTTCAAGTTCCTCTTAACATAAGCACCTAGCAACTTGTCTTTTGGCAAGAAATAAAGTTAACCTTGTCTTAAGTTATAATCTAAAGAAGATGGAAAGTTAGCCTTAATGGCCCAAATTAGATAACATAATGGCTTGCAAGCCATGCAGTTAATCTGGCTCTTCAGGAATAAATCACAAAAAGTTAAGTGAGTGTAACCAACCCTTCTTTACAAAGTAATGCTCTGTGACCTAAGATTAGATGCTCCATCTACATTCCTTTTAATTGCATTTTCCACAAAGCTTTCTTGAAAAAAAAAATAAAAAAACAACCAGAGCAAAGGTAATTTCAACTACGCCTAAACTAAGTATTTCTGCTGGAAAACAGTGGAGTTACAGTATTCTGACCTGATGCCATCAGTCAATCAAAAAAAGAGTTTGAAACAGGATTTTCTGCTCCTGTAAAATGTCTTGGTGTGTACTGTGGCTTACGTTTTGTCAAGTGAATAATTTCAAAGATCATTATAGATCCTTTTCACATTGGTAATTTTTATTAAGCTGTGCTCACAAACACATGCTTCTATTGTCTGTTACAGAATTAAGCTTTTGTGATTTAATGTGAGCTTGACTGTTGATTAAAAAATCACAGTGCAGTTCCTTCTCCTGCAGATGAAATAGGGAATTGTATATAAGCTACTACAGTTTTAAAGTGAAAGTGTTTTTTTGCTCAAAAAGAACTGAACAGCCAAATGGACAGGTTGTTCTGGACCGCAAAGACATGTCACAGCAGTGAAACAGACAAGGAACTCCCACCCAGTTCAGGTACTGCTAGGAGAATGATTTAGTATAGGGATGTTAAGACGTTTTTGTTAAAGCAGCATCAAGTAAGAGACACCTATTTCTCCACTGAACACATCCTAATGACAGTTTTACTTCACTGGATTATCAGCAACATGCTGGCTTTGCCACCTGAATTTCAATTTCTTAATTTACAGCACAGATAGAATAGAGCTGGATCTCTGCTGCTGTCTACACTGGGCTGGTCTTATCATGTGTGAAGTCTGGCACACTGCAAACCTATTCAAGTCATTATATGTTGAGGACCTCTCCAGCTATCTCCATCTCTGCAATGTGCTGATAAGACAGCTGTTTCTCTAGCTGCAGTGTCTCTCTGGGCCTTGGTCTTATTTCAGTGCAAACTACAGCTTTGTCATTGTGCCCTGATGCTGTCACATCCTCTGCTCTGCAACTGTTTGATCCATGCACAATAGAGGTTGATGGCAGCAATAGACTGGCAGGTGAAACAATCTTAGTATTTTACAATTAAACGTGCATTACACACCACTGGATACAAATCATCAAAAAAAGAAGCTACCTAAGCTGTGGTGCAGCAGAAATCTACCTTTGCCTGGTCACAGTAAGAAACAAGCAAAGATACAATAACATGAATAAATAGACAGCTTCTGTCAGGTGTTATATTCATCTGGATTAAGGCTCCACAGTTGTCTGTAGAAAATCTGAGCAGTTCCCAGCGTGGAACAGGGTTTTAAGATGTTTTTTAGATTCAACTGGAAAAAAGTGAAACACTCCCCTTTTCTTTTCTCATCCAAATGCTAACCTCTTTTTGAAAAACAGTTTTTATTAATATTCAGACATTGCTGCATAATAGAATAGAGAAGAATGCAGCAGCCTCAGTTGCAATGCTCATACTACTGTAGTTTTACACAGTATCTCTTACGACCATGGAGAGGCTTGGAGAAGGAGGTAAAACAATCACATTCAGATAGTGAAGTAGAGAGTTCATGCAAGTATGTTATATACCAGAACTGTCTGTTTTGATATGACTTGATATGAAGCCTTCATGCCTGTTACTGTCTTTATTTATTGAAGTAAGGGGAACAAGCATAAGCTTGCACTGTAAAGATAACCCATGGAGTCCCCCGGAGGACAGTAACACACACACACACACACACTTGCACAGACACATACCTGTGTGAGAACAGTATTCTGTATGAGCACCACTAGGCAGGAGCCATTTGCCTGAAGTGCCTTCGAGAGAGCCAAGTCCAACGAGACATCACATTCCTTACCGTCTTTCTTCCCCGGGGAGAAGGAGGGAGAGAATAGCTATTTCTCCAGATGCTCTCGGTCGCTGCAGTGCCCGCAGCCTGCTGGCCAGGGGCCATCCCCGGCTCTCAGCCCCGGCCCCGCCGCTGCGACCAGCCGCCGGCAGCCGCGGGAGGGGCCAGGCCGGGCCGGGCCGGAATGGGCCCGGGTGGACCGCGCCGTCGGGGGTAGGCGCGTCGCTGTCCGTGGTGCTGAGGCAGGTTAGCTACTGGCCCACGCTTCCGGCGGTGCGGCGCTTTCTTTGATCGTTTCTACTTCTGCTTTCTTCATACTTTTCATTTTCGCGCACATCACCTACCCCCCTAGTTGTTAAACGTCTTTCTGGCAGCATGTTGCAATCTTTCGCTGTGGTTCCCTGACCTCCAGGTCCTGGTCAGAAAGTTCAGAAAGCCTGCAGTTCCCTCTGATAGCTTTCCCGTGTCCAGCCACTATTTAATAAGCCATACACGTTTTAGCTTAAGGCGATACCCAGGCAGCCAGCTACGGCTAATTGTACAGACTTCGTTCCAGACATATGGCCTAAGCAAAGGGGAACTTCACAGAAAAACTGTGCTTTTCTTGGTAGAGGGAAGAAGTGAGCTTTCAATTTCCATTGCTGGCATCAAGGGCCTTTGAAAACGCACCAGAGATGAGAAGAGCTGATGACAGTACAATTCACTTAAACAGCTATTTTCTGCCTAGTTTGACTTTAGCACCATGTACTGACAAACGTGACAGCTGTGAGGGCATTACTGGTAGAGATAATAAGCCTCGAATATGCATAAAGTTTGGCTTTTGTTGCTAAGACCTGGCCACTAATTACAGCTAGGGAATTGTTTCTTTTGGGGGGGGAGCAGATGAGGAGATGAACTTGGAATCCTGAGTATCAGATCTGACAGGGAACATGCTGAGAACAGAGTCCTTTAATTTCCTGAATGCTCAGACAGGCACACTTCTGGTTTATAATAGCACACATTCTGGCTTCCTTTAAGCCAAGTTTCTTTAGGTCTAAAATCAGTTGTGTAGTCATACGATTTTAAGGTTTGGGGGGGGGGGGGGACGGGACGGACGACGACAGGACATGTGAGAGTGTCAATGCACTGAACTGTTTACAGATTTCAGTGAGTGTTTTACTTATTTTTTTTCTTTCTCTTCTCATACATCACTGATTTCTGCTAAGGAACGCTGCTGTTTGCTTAAACACATTCAGCACGGACTGGACAAGACAAGAAAGTAATCATCAATTAAATCTAGGATTTCCAAAGGTGGTGACAGTACAAAGTTTTTACAGATGTTTTATACTTGTTCTCTGCTCTAACCCAGAACAAATAAAACAAGCAATTGTTCTTTTGTTTTGTTTTTTAATTCTTTTTAAGATGCATGAAAATCTTGTTGACATATTGACTCACAGCATGAAGAACACGAGCAAGTTCATTGCTAATTGTGGTATCATCAGGAAACTTTCAAAAGCAGTTTTGCTGTATCAAAGGGTATAAGTTGCCATAATTAAAATAGCATGAGGATCAGACATAAGCTGAACAACAGTGTAAACTCAGAGGGCCTTCTTGAATACCAGCAGACAGTGCCGAAAGCTCAATTTGCACGTGCAGTTCCACAGACACTGTGTGCAGACAGCTCTTCATTTAGTACTTGTGCATAAGCAGCTCTGAGGGTGTAGCCACCCACCCTGTTCTTTATTCAGTCCCTAGAGCCGACAGTTTGGCACTTGTTCCACCATGGAGTTATTCCCTTTTTCAGAGTGCTACTGATTCAAAACTTTGTGATAGATTGTAAACAATCAGCTAAAGACTATGTGTTCTAGAAAAACATCAGGCACATTCGGCACATAACTAATTAAATTATAATAAAAATATAATAAAAAATGTGAAATCAGGCCCAGTATAACACTCAGTTATTGTCACAGTGGTACAATAGGGGAATTGTAAGAAAAAGACAATACATAAACAAGCATGTTTTCTCTTTCATGGTATTAATAATTTATAAAAACACAAGGACACTTTGAAGAAGCAGCAGTTTATGTCTCTATCTCATGCCTCTATTTCTGCACCTTGTCACCTGCAAATGCCAGAATTACCTGAATAAATTGCCTTTCTGCAGGGTGTAAGCACCTTCCTCTTAGAAACCCGCAATACACGCTTTCGTGTTCCGTGTTAGGAAAGACACAAGAGAAAAGCCATGTCTAGAAAGCACTTTGGATTCTGGAGAGAAATAATGATCAAGCAGAGTGAAGGTCAAGCAGTATAAGGAATTAAAGCTTGTCTCTGAGTACCACGATTTTTTTTCTCTGATACAACAATTTTCTCTGCGAACTTATCTGAGCAAGCCATAGGAACTGACTGCATAATGAGTAACAGCTCTTTTCCTTTCTTCTTTACTCTCTCCTTCCCTCCCCTTCTTTTCCTTCCTCCGTTCCTTCTTTCCACCCAGGATGTATGTCCCAAGAAACTCCGCTCATTAAGCCGCCCACTCCCACAAGGGCGAATCCGGGGACCCGTCCCTGGGCAGCCATGTGAACCTCGCGCGCGCCCCCCCCGGCACGCCGAACCGGCGCGGCATGGGGATCAGAACGCAGACGAAAGGCAGCAGCGGAGCGGGCTGCGGTCCCCGTGCGGATCCATCAACACCCGGCCCGCTACGCACCGGCCCGCGACGCACAGCCCCGCTCCCACGTGGCCGCCCGGGACGACACGCGCCGCCGCCCCGCGCAGTTGCCCGCGCCGCCGGAGCAGCGTCCCGCGGGTAGCAGATACGCGCGCGCCGCCGCGCCGTTCCGTGCCGACAAATGCCGCCGCCGCCAGGGCCCGCCCGCCGGACACCCCCATTCCCCCCCGCGACACACCGAGGCCCACCCGTGGAAGCGGCCCGGCGCGCCGCAACGCAGCCTGCAGCGCGGCGCCATGCGGCCTTGCCAGAGTGGCGGCTCTCCCGGCCAATGAGCGACCGTTGCCTCGCCGTGGGCGGGGCGGGCGGGCGGCAGCCGGGCCAATGGGGACGCGCGGTACCGCCAGCAGCTTGTGTTGCGCCGGGGTGCTGAGCCGCTGCCGCGCGGGTCGCCGGGGTAGGCGCGGGGCGGACGGCCGGCGGGCGGGGGAGTGCTGGTGGGGAGCTGTGCGTAGCCACCCACGGACACACCCCCTTCCCCCTCACCACCCCCTCCCCCCCTGCACGCGCAGCCCGGGGCCGCGGCAGCGTGCGGCACGCAAACGGGCGCACCCGGGCGCGGCGCGGCTGCAAGCAGGCAGCCGGGCGGCGGGGCTGCTATAAATCTGCGGGGCGGTCCGCCTCCCGGCACGGCACGGCACGGCACGGCACCGCTCGGCACCGCTCCTCCACAGCGCGTCCTCCCCCCCGCGGCCTCGCGCGCTCCCCGCCATGCAGCAGCTGACTCCAGCGGCGAGCCGCTAGGAAGGGATCGGCAAGCAGGGAGCGAGCGAGAGAGAGAGAGAGGGAGAGAGAGACCGTCTTTAAAATCGCCTTCATCCCTTTTCTCTTTGTTCCAGGCTTTCTCCCTCCCTCCTCTCTTTTTGTTCGGCTGGGTTCCGAGAGCGGGGCACTTCTGTCACCCTCTCTCTCTCTCTGGGTCCTCCCGCGTGTTTTTTTTTTTTTTTTAATTTTAAATAATTTTTTCTTTTGATTTTTTCCCTGTATTGGACTATTGGGGGAGGGGGGAAAGAGGATTTTTTTTTGTTGTTGTTGCTGTTCTTTTTTTTACCCTTCCTTTTAGAACTGTCCCCAGTTTAGCTCTCGCGCGTTGCCTTGAGAGAGCTGTCCACGCGTCTCTTAGCCCTCTTTATCGGGGAAACTGCACCGTTACTTTTTGTTTATTTAAGCCGAGGAGAGGAAGGTAAGTTGTGACTCAGTTCTTCCCGTGCTTGTGCGTGTGCGGCAGGGTCCGCGCTAACGCCCGAGGTGCATGCCGAGTAGATGGCCGGTGTTCGGTCGGTGTTTAGCACCCTTCGTGCCAACGCTCTGAGTTAGGAGCCTGGTGTCCGCCGCGCCTTGGGGTGAGCGCTTGGCAGCATTTGGGGCGTGGGGACAGGGACCCCAGTCACAAAGGTGCGCGTCCCCTTTTCCCTTATCTAACCCCAGGCTTGGCCCCGCCGCGGAACTCGGGGACCGCAGCGCCCGTCCTGGTGCAGGAGCACCCCGAGGGGCGGGGCGGGCGAAGGGCGGTGTATCGCCTTGAGGAGATCAGCTGGCGTTTGCGGATCAGCCGGGATAAGCCCCTCCGCGCCTAATAGCATTATCCGAGCGGCACTCCGCGCTTCCTCCGGGGCCGGGGAGGTGGCGCGTAGTGTCAGCGGGTGCGGAGAGCGAGGAGCTCGCCCTAGAACAAGTTATTACCGCCGGGGTGGGGGACCTGTCTTGTAGTGGCTTTGATCAACCCGCTGCGGGGCGTTGGGGAGCGTGTCCCTTTGTTCGGGGTGCTGCGCGGTGCAGCGCGGCGGCGCACGGCCGGGGTTTGTGCGGCAGCGGCACCAATCTCTGTCCGTGGTCCTACCGGGGCGGCGGGGAACGGTCCCCGGTGTGAGTGGGAAAGTTTGCATCCGGGAGCGGCCGCGGGCATCCGAGCGGGACTCCACGCGAAGTCACGGACAGGGCGCGTCCCGTCCTCGGGCGCGTCTCCGTTCTCTCGCCCTCTATCCCCGCGGTGATGGTAAACACCTGCGCTGCAGCGTGTGCTCCCGGCAGGCACCGGCCCCGACCACTGCTATTGTTGTTTAATTTATGCCCAGCACGTTGCCCCGTACCCACCTATTTCACGCATGAGAATAATTAACGTGAGAGCTGTACGCAGGGCAGACTGGCCGTCGGACGTGTTCCGTTAGCTCGTTTCCAAGGACCGGTGCTGATGCCGGTGCTGAGACGTTTAATTTTGACTACTCCCAGCGCGTTGCAGCGGCAGAAAGGCGAAGGACAGTACACGCCAAACCGTGAGCGCCCCGGTAACGGGACTCCCCTCTCCCAGTGACATCCCTCGGGCACTTGCTGGGGACGAGCAGTGGCGCGCTCGAAAGAGCGGAGCCTCGGGGGTCTGCCGCGGCGCTCGCAGCCTTGCTTTCACAGGCTCGAGGGTGTCCCCAAGCCGGCAGACTCCGGCAGGGAATGGGACAGTGCTGTCGAAGCAGCTAGTGCTGCTTTCGGCCAGCAAGGCTGGCCGCAATGGGGTGCGGAGCGTTCGCTGCGCTGCGACCCATCGGACGGGCGGCTTGGGGGCTGCGTCCGGACCTTTAGAAAACGAGGCAGCGCAGGACCTTCGGGGAGAGGCGAACAACGGTGGGGGCCCTCTCACCCCACCGGGGACCCGGCGCCTGGACACGAACGGGAAGGCATGTTCCCGCCAGTCCTGCTGAGCGCAACCGGCTGCTGTTCTCGCCCTGCGCCTGCCGTCCGCAGGTGCCCGGCAGCCGGGCGGGGCGGAGCGGAGCGGAGAGGGGCGGGGCGGGGCGGGGCGAGGAGAGGCGAGGCCCGTCCGGCCGTTCCGCCGCGGCGGGAGTGGGGCCTCGCCGGGCCGGGGGGGAGGAGGGCGGGCGCGGGGCTTATTGAGTGGCCGCCGGCGGCGTCACTCAGGCGCTGGGCGCGGGGGCGGGCTGTGGGGCCCTTTATAGCCTGCCGCCGCCCCACGCCCGCTGCTTGCGGCAGGGCAGCCACGGGGTTTTGGGCCAGCGGCACCGGTGTCACCGGAGCCAGCGGTGAAGTGGCCGTCGGTTATTGCGCAGCCACCCTCGGGGCAGCGGGACTCATTTTTCCAACCCCAGACTCCGTCGGACGGCAGCCACGCTCCGTGGGACTTTCTGCAGGAGCCGTCCTCGGCGGTAGTGCTCATGGACAGTGTCGGTCCCGGGTCTGGGCGGGTGAAGGGCTGGGAAGCGAGCCGGCGTTCGTGGGGAGCTGTCGGTGCGGTGCCGGCAAAAGGGCGGCGGTCCATAGAGTGGGCTTCTGTTTCGGTTTGGTTTTTTTGGTTGGTTGTTGAATGCTTAATTTTCGCAGCCGGCTCTTCCTTCTTTCTCCTGCTGGATGGGTTTCATCCCTTTTTTGGTTCGCCCCCTTCAGATTTCCTGAACTCTTCCCCCCTGTTTATCCTATAGGGCTAGTTGCATCTCATCTCCCGACAAAACATTTATAAACGCTTTGTTTTGTCTGCAACATTCCTCTGAAGGAATTTCTCTCCCCCACCTATTTCTCCAACGCGGCCCTGACACTTGAGCGCAGCTCCCGTTATCGGCGAACGCCGTACCTCTCCCTCCTTGTTCAGATCTGACCTTGTGCTGATTGGGCTGTCCGTGTCCACAGTGGTGCATCTGCCGCTGTCTGCCTGCTCCGTGCCGTATGGTGGGACCCGGGACAGCGGCTGGGAGCGGGAGGAGGCTGCCGCTTACTGCAGCGGGGCTGCGAGGGGTGCTGCAGCCGCAGCTCCGGTGCACCTGTGCGGCGGCGGGAGGCGGGGACGGTGCAGAGACCCCCGGCGGAGTATGGCCGGGGCTCCGGGGAAGCGCGGCCGGGGCAGCTCTTCTCCCGGTGGAGCGAGTCCCGTTCCCGTCCAGCCTCAGGGGCCGAGGGGAGATGCGGAGGTACCGGGGCTCGGCGGCGTGCATGGCTCTTTTGTCATGTATTTCATTCCGCTTGGAGGGGGTTGCTTTTTGGTTAAGAGGCAGGACTTCACGGCCGCCCTGGATCAGACTGAGGCATCACCCTGTCACCTCTGCTCTTTGCAGAAGGTTTTCCCTTGGTTATGTGCATTGCCCGCCTTTTCAGTTTGACCTGCCACGGGAAAAAATGAAGTGTTCTCGTTCTTGCTTTGCTGGCGCGGGGAGTGAGGTGGCTTTGTTTCATCTTTATAGTGCTGATCGTAAGATAGCTAGCCAGAGCAGTGAGATGGCTCAGTATTCCTATCACAGCCCTAAATCCCCCTTGCTCAGCCAATTAAATACAGGTGTGACTTGTTAGAACATTAAAACTGATATTTAGGGGGGAAAAAAAGAGCCTACAACAACAACAAAAAAAAACAACCAAGCCACCCAAAACAATGCCAAACAAATAACGTTGTCTTACTGTAGTTGATTTAATTGAAGTTTATAAGAACAAATTGTGTTGCTACATTTGTAGAGTTTTGAAGACAACTTTGGTAATGTGGTTTAGTAGCCATGTAAGACTTCAGTGTCTGGTTTTCTTACATTTGATATTTGATAAAGTAGCAATGCCTGACTTGAGAATTCTATAACTTGTATTTTCATGAAAGGTAAAGGGTTCCCAGTTAGGTGCTTTAAAAAAAAAAAAAAACCAAAAAAATAAAAAAAACCCTCACACACACACAAAAAAAAAAAAAAAACCAACAAACCAAAACATGCTATTTGACTTTATTTATCTCTTCCTTGAAGGCCAGTTTTAAATTAAACTGAGATAGTCCAAAAAAATATTAAGTAAGTGGGAACCTGTTCTGTTTAGAAAGTGGGCACTGGGGTATTAGTTAGATCTCTGATTTTACATTTTTCCTGTTAATCCTGTGGATTGTGAATCTTGAGGTTATATTCAGTGCCTCCTTCTTTTCCCTGCCTCTTCTGAAACCTACTGGGGGTGATAGCTTTGAGAGGATTCTGAGTCTGTTTGTTGTGGTTTAACTCCAGTCAGTAACTCAGCACGATGCAGCCCTTTCCTTAGCATCTTTTTCCCACCATTCCAGATGGGATGGGGAGGAGAATCAAAAGAATGTAAACCACATGGTTTAAGATAATAAAGTTCTGTAATTAAAGGATAACATAAAACTATTACTGATAATAGTAACAAGGGGAGAGAATATAAAACTGAAGAGTTTTTAAACACCAGTGATGCATGGTATGATTGCTCACCACCTTCAGACTGATACCCAGGCCGACCAGAGCAGTGACCTACCTTTCCAGGTAACTCCCCTCCCAGTTTATATACTGGGTATGATGTGCTGTGGTATGGAATACCCCTCAGGCTAGTTTGGGTCAGGTGTCCTGTCTCTGCTTCCTCCTGGCTTCCCATGCCCCTCCTCATTGGCAGAGCATGAGACTGAAAAGTCCTTGATTGGGTGTTACTGAGCAACAACTAAACCATCTTTATGTTACCAGTGTTGTTCATGGAGTAAAGGCAAAACACAGCACTTCACCAGCTACTGGGAAGGAGATAAAAACCTCTTACAGCTGAACACAGGGCACTGTTTTATAGCTGTTATGTGTTAATCAGTTTGTTTGCAACTACAGAATTGTAATTCTGTGTACTGTTTAAATTGGGATATTACTTAATCAGAGGGAAATGCAGATACTTGAAATTTCTGCTGTGATCTGTTGAGAACGTTGCAACTACAGATACATACAAGTGACCTTGAAACTCCTAAGAATTTTTATGACATATAAGAAATCTGACAAAGCACATCTTCAGTGCTCCTTCTGAATGTCTTATGGGTGTACCTAAGCTCATTATTTCTGCTCAGCAATAGCTGTCTTAATTTTTTATGCTTTTTATTATTTTTATTATGTTTTTATTATTAAAGTATAATATAAAATTATAAAATTATATTTTTTTTATGTTTTAAAGTTTTTAATCTGGTGGATTGATTGATCTTCCCTATAGAGATTTTAACTGCTTTAGGCTTTGAAATGGGTACCTCTTCAGTATGTTCACATTCACATAAATCCCTTCCTGTTATTTGCTTAAATCATACTAATGCAACATTTTGCATGTAAATTTACTGTGGCTTTCCCATACTAATGTAAACATCAGTTTTGATTCTTCTCTCTGGGTTTGTTTTCAACGCTGTTTTTCAGTGAGGGGGAGGATCCTTTTATGAGGGTGGGTTTTGTTGTCATTGGTTGATTTATTGTCTCTTCAAAAATGGTGAACTTACCGCACTTCAGAGTGGGTTGGGTAATCCATGTGTAGGGATTTGAAATTGTTTTAAACAGCTGCTAGATCTGCAGTATCTGCTTTAAAAAAAAAAAAAAAAATGCAAAAAGGCTTTCAGATTATTTACCAGGTTTGTGGATGGTAATATTCAAGCTATAGTGGTAGTCCAGGCTGAAGTCTACTAAAGCTGCTGTAATGGTAAGCTAGAATTTTGGGGGGACGAAGCTAATCTTGCTTTATTTGGGGACTGAGTAAAAAATAGATGACACGTGACCTAGTCTTCCAAAAGCCCAAGGAATACTTTAGCTTTCCTGTGCTTCTTAAAATAAGTCAGTGCCATTGCAGAGGTGGACTTTGCAGGTAAAAATAGTACAAGGATGCATGCGCAAGCCTTTTCTGAATAAAAGTGATGTTAAAATGCTGCTTTTATAGGTAAAACTTTGTCTTACTATGTAATGGCTTTTGATTGTATTCATTGCCACTGATGTTCATAGTGATAAAACCGGTTGTTAGCTAATGGATAAACTCAGTTTGTGATGAATTTACGTTTCAGTCTTGCTTTAAAGCTATCTTTGCTTTTGCTGTAATGCTTTCCTGATAGATGGTAGTTTCTAAAGAGGGCAGTGGATATTACCAGCTGTGGCTAAGACAAAAAGTAAGAGTGTGTTGCCTTTATGCAGAGAGCTTTATTTTCCTGATTGACAGCCCCCCAATCAATTGAAAAATTACAGTACTATCCAGCAGGATTATCTGATAAATGTTTTAGGTTGTCATCTATAGTTCCAATTCTGAAGGAAGCCACTACATGTTTTGATCTGTTGTCTGTGTAAATCTACCTAATTTGACTTACTCAGAAGGATTAGTTCTAGGGAAGCTGGTATAACAGAACCTGTAGCTTTTAGCTGCTACAACCAGTGGGCCAGATCAAGATGCTTTGTTGCCTAATCCTTGTTGTTGAATTAATAAGTCATCGTGAATTTCTGGTGGCAAAGCAACATGGAGAGAGGCTCCCTGATTGATTCCCACCGATGCCCGGGGAAGCTGTCAATAACAGGCAAGCTGCTTTTGCCCAGTAGGCATTGCTGTTGATTTGTAGGGACTCGAAGCATCTAATATTTTGCTGCTGAGCAGCTAAATATCATACTGAATTTGTTAACAGCTGTGGTTAGAACAGCTAATTGTTCATCTTCCTTGTGTTTGGAAGTGCTTGCTCTTTCACACAGACTTTTTGGTATACAGTCCTGCAGAAAGCACACCATGGAAGGATGACCTTAGCTTTAGTAGTCAAGTGTTTTTGTAGGGGGTGAAGTTTTCAGCTTTAAAACTAAATGAAATAGTTACAAACATTAAGCATGCTTTCTCAGAAACTTGTTTAAAAATTCTAAACCCCCATCAAGTTTTTTAAATAGTTCACAATTGAAATCTGACTTCACTGGCAAAATATCTGGAGTTTTAGGAATAGTAATTATATAATGACAGAAATTGCAATGGGAAGGCATTACTTGCATACATTTGAAATATGTAAATTTGGAGCAAGCTGGAACTTTCCAGGTGGAGCTTAAACTAGTGTCACCCTGTTTTCTACTCTGTTTGAGCCATTTTTCCTTGTGGCACTCCAGTACTTGAACAACAGGGATTTTCATTTGTTTTGATAGTCATAATAAGACTGGACATGATGCAGGTTTGGAAAAAGCTACAGTTTCACAATGGAAAGTCAGGATGAGTGTTAGGTGTTTAAATGTCTTAGCAATGCTTAACTCCTGTGAGCGTACCAGCCTAGGATTAAAATGATAACCATTACAGGTGTTCTGAGGCTTCACTTCATAAAACATTTGTGATACTGATTCTCCATTCCTTCATTTTGTCCTGTAGTTGCTGGTGACTAAATGGTGCTGCTTCTGACCAGAAACTACAGAGAGATGCTTAGACTGGATGAGGCTGTAAGATGTTCAAAGAATGAGTATTTTGGTTTGCTGTGTTTAGCAAAAACTCCAAGTATATCCCGGTAAACCTGCAATGATTGACCTAATGGCTCAGAAGCCTGAAAATACTGAAGTGCTCAGGACATTGTAGGGTGGTCTTAAGGACTCCAGAGACACTCTGGTCTTCAGCTGAGTGTGGGGCTGATTTAGGAAGTGTTGCATGCTGGCCAGTTACTGATTTGCTAGAATGCACAGTGTGTGTAGTTTCTTGAATGCTTCATACCTGACTACTGGTAAAATAGGGCAAACTTAAACATTAAAATGCTTTGTAAAACAGTCTACACAGAGTTAGGAAAAGCTGTTCAAGTTGTCCTGGAATAATCACACTGATATACTGATGCTTTTCTGTAGGTTTGTGCTAGCTGTATTTGCTTTTAGACTCCTCAGGGCAAGTGTGTTTAGCCAAGTACTTACTGAGGTTTAAGTGATTAACCTTTGTGGTTTTGTGGAATGAAACTGCAGTTGCATGATTGCTGGAATACTGATGTTCTTCTCTACTTTAAATCTTAACGACAGAAATGAAATTATAATTTGTTTTGCAGAATGGGTGAACAGAGTTAATTTTTTTTTTCTTAATTAAAATATTTGTAGACAATTGCCTTATACCCTTTATAAAGGTTGGGAGGAGGAGAACTAGCTATGGAAAAGGAAAAGTAATGTAAATCCAACTTCTCTACGAGTAGCATGCCTCTTGTTCTGTTGATAATATTTTTCAATACTGTTCATATTCCCACCCCCTCCCTTACTCCCCCGAAAGCAGAAACATGGTCAGAGGGTGTAGTTGGAGTCAGCTTCCCTGTGGCTTTTCTTTAGTCGCCTGTTGTTTCTTACATTGATTTGCTGATCTGTAGTGAAATAAGGAAAGAAGCAGGACAGAAGACAGGAGTATACTTTGTTGTTTCTACCTGGCTGAATTGATAAGATAGTGGTTCCAGTGGGTTTTGCCAATATTGAGACTACCTACATGGCATGAAGCTTGAACATTTGAAAGGGGTCCCTTTATGCTAGCCTAGACTTCAATATTGAGGGGAATAGTGGGTATGTTCCAAGCATTAGTGGTATCCAAATTGAGTTTTATAGGAGAAAAATGTGTGGTTTTAAGAGTCCTGAATTTAGAAATGTGTCTCCCTATATACTGAGATCTGAACAGTTAACCTTTGTGTGCAGGGAGCTGCAGGGTTTCGTTTCTGTGTAATGACATGTGTGGCTTACTGTTAATACACCTTAATGTAGATAAAATCAGTTAAGGATCGCAAGAATACTGGTGATTTACATGTCTTCACTGTGTTCCCATTCTAATTTTTTAATGGAGCCCTTGTTTTGGTGCCTTCATTTTGTTTATCTTCCTAAAATGTGAGAAAACTAATGCTGTAACCTGTGTTTTTATTAAACCGTTAACATTAAATTTCATATGCATCAACCCAATTTAAATACAGTGCAAGATCTTTGGATTTATTCAATTTTCCTGCACCTGCTGTTCATCTCCAGTCTGGAACCAGCAAATGTAGAGTAGAATATTATTGCCTGCATATCTCAGTTGATTTAAGAAATGCTTTTAAATATTTTAAATTTAAATCTTAATATCCTATCTGATTATCATTGTAATTAAGGATATTATTTTTATCTCCAGTAGCGTGCTTACAAATCTCATCAGACTTCCTGTTGTGCTTCTTTTCTACCCAAATATGCATTAGAAGCTGCTTTCTGTTTCCAAAAGAGGGACAACTGAAGTTGTAACTAAAACACCATATGCTTCTTGTAACAAACTATCCATGTACTGCATGCATGCAGTAGGGAAGAGATAAGTTTATTAATGGGTTTAACTTTTTTCATTTTGATGTGTTTACATGTTGAGCTGTAACCCAAAATTGAGTTCCTGACCTAAAACTGCTATTGCTAGTCTGGCCAGAGCACCTATTCTTAAGAGGTCTAGAAAACTGCTGACAAAGTGAGCTGCATAAAGTGAGGAAGACTTTAGAAGCTGCTTTTGCATTCAGATAGCTAAGCTGTGAAACTTGGCATAGCAATAGCACTTGCCTTGGACTGCATCCATGGTTAAGATGTTGGTAGGCAAAATGAGAATTACAGCCTCATTAACCAACTGAGTAGCTGGTTTATTTTTTTTTTTGTCACAGTTGAGCAAACTGAAAGAAAATTAAATGGAGTCATGATTGTGTTTTGATAAGGGCTATTTTTATAATGAGAGTGGTTCTCTCAGTGAAATATTTTGGAATGAGTGCAGCTGAAGGATATAAAGCTAGCCATCGTGATGGAGAACAAGGCACTTTCTGGATATAGCTTTGATCAAGGATCTCTTCTTTGCTAAAATTGGAACTGGGCTATAGGGTTACTTTTATGTGTAGAAGTTTTTGTGTACAGCTCAACATAGTAAGATGGTGGCTGCTTCTACATTTAGTGGTTTAACACAGATGACACACTAATCTGGAAGTTGTCCCTGCTGATGGCAGAGGTGTTGGAAGTAGTTGGTATTTAAAGGTCACTTCCAACCCAAACCATTCTGTGAATCTGTGGTGAAGTGTATGAGGGGGAACTTGTGTCCAAGTTGGGTAACATTAGGAGAAATGTAGATTTCATTATTAATTCTTCAGTTTGATAATCTAGTCTTCCAGAAGTAGCTGCTACAAAAGGACTAAATACTGCAGTCTTCTGCTGTGGCAAAAGTACAAACTGCTTTTTTTCCTGTAGATATGGCTTTTTTTTAATTTTTTTATCTTTACAAATACCACATATGTAACCAGGAAAGGTAAGGATTACTTGTTTTGAAGCATATTTAGGTGTCTTGAAACAAAGGATATCAATATTCCCAGTGAAATGATAAACCAAATTGCATGTTTTTTGTGTGAATTGCATAGAATGATCAAATGCACCAGGTTTTCTGTTTGAAGCAGTGCATGAGAACAGAAAATGAGTTGATAATATCTGTAGGAACAGGGTTTTCTTTTTTTTTTTTTTTTTTTCTTGGGTTTTTTTTGTTTGGTTGTTGTTTTCTTTTTTTTTTTAAACTGATACCGCACAGTTAACTTATGCATATCAATCTCATGTAATCTTTCTATGTCAGTGCCCAAGATCAGGGATTTTAGTGGCTATTGCTAGTATGTGCTCAAATATTTTAGGACTGAAAATTAATGACCATCTAATTGTAATTGTTCTGCTGTTTTTTAAATTGGGTTGCCTTGCCTGTTTAAAAGCTGATTTATATGTCTTTGCGTGATTAGCCTGACCTAAGAAGCCTGTGCTACTTCTATCTGAAAAATCTGGCTGTTAGGCTATTGGGAAGAGCTGTAGGCATGTGATTTTAATGATATATTTAGTCCAAATTAAGGTAACTGACTTAATTCCTGTCAAATTCAATCCACATATACAGGACATACACTGACCCACATAAATGGGTATGTAATGGTGCACTCAAGAAGTCCTTTCCAACCCTAACTATTCTATGATTCTGTGATGCAGACAACATGGAATACTATCTGGCCAGCTTTGAACACTTGAATGCAGATGGTAGCTGTTTGTTGTATGTAGTGTATAGACCGAAGTGTTATTTAATCCTTAGTGGAAAAATACAGAAGTTGTACAAAAGGATTAAGTGGAAATAGGAGCATAAATTTCTTGAAATGCAAGTATTTGAAGTACTGTGAATGTAGTAAAGAGGTGAAGATGCATTTCATGTTCGAGTGCAAGATGAATAGTTTGAGCAGTGGCTGTGACCCAAATCTGAGAACTTGTAAAGCTGATCAGGCTCTTGGGACATCTGTTAAGGTATACCTTGTAATTCTGTTTGAAAACTCAGTAGACAGTGGGTATAGTTCATGAATCCTTTGTTTCCAGATGTGCTTACCCTTCTGGTGTCAGTTCTGTGTTTTGCTTTCCTGACCTGAGGAAGTTGGACTTAACTTGCATACTTACAACACTGCAGTCTTAAGTCACTGACAGTACCCAGATCCAAGTTTAGGTGGCATCATCATGCTCTCACATTAAATATTTAAAAAGATTTGTTTGAAGGCTTAATGTTATTTAACAGTCTCATTACAGAGGTTCTGCTCTGCTTTGACTTACAGATTGATGGGTAGTTGTTGAAGGTTTTTTATTTAATCCTTTTTTCTTTTTTTGTAGCTCTGAAGTTTGAAGAGGCAAGTTATGCACTATACTGTCTAATTCAGAAAGCTATTTTCCATACCTTCTTGAGCCAAAAAGAGAGACAGACTATGTTTTTGGCTATGGGGTCAAGAAATGTGTTCCCTCAGCAGTAATTTTCCACAGGTAGCTGCTGTGTTCCAGGTACCCTTAGCTGAGAGGCTAAACTTTTCTAACTGTTGCTAGCTGTTCAAAATGGATGTTTTGGTTGACGCACAAAGCTAGATGGGAGACACTGTTCCCATAGCAGAAAGATGTCTATGTCCAGGTCCCTGCACAGATAGTTTATGAAGCGGGCTGTTTCTTGGCATATTGCTCTGTGGGGGGCTTTCAAAAGCAGTTTATCTCTTTAAAAGTATTTCTTTAAAAGTAATTTATCTCTTAAAAAGTATTTCTTTAAAAGTAGTTTATCTCTTCCCCTATCTCTTTCCCCACTCCATTAAAACAAGTCCCTCATCTGAAGCTTGAGGGGTGAGTTTGGGTCAGATGAGCTTGGATGTGTATTCCTTTTAACAAGCTGGTGTTAGTTGCCACAGAGATTGTTTGGTGAAGCCAGTGTCTGGAAAGGAGCAGAGGCAGATGCAGGCGCCCCAGGGACCTGCCGTGGTGGTTTTGGAAAGAGACTGAAGGAGCAGTAATAAGGCCATGGGAGGATGCTTGCTGGGCTTGTCTTAGGTTGAAGACACAAGGGGGAGAAAATGCTGTACCTGGGTGATGAATCTCACTTCCTGAAGGGGATGAGGGCAAAATAACATGTTTGTATGAGGGGTCTGAAGTTTGTATGAGGAGTTTGAAGTTTGGAACTAAAGTAGAATGGGAAAAATGAGCTTTGCTCAGTAGTTTCTCCTGCTGCATGTTAATGGAGGACTTCACATGGTGGTAGGCATCGAGAGCAGATGCTTTACCCTAGGAAAATAGATCTGCTACTACTTGTACAGATCTGTGCTGGCTGAGAAATAGGAACTCTCTCTGCACTCTTAATACTTCTCATGAATTGCTGTGGTTCTCCTGAATTCCCTGGATTTTGCCAGGAAAGCAGCAACCAAGGGCACATGAAATGTGTCTGGTGTCCTCAAAATAAAAAGGACATTGAACTGTTGGAACAAGTCCAGAGGAGGGCCATGAGGATGATCAGGGGGCTGGAGTGCCTCCTGTATGAAGACAGGCTGAGAAAGTTGGGGCTGTTCAGCCTGGAGAAGAGAAGGCTGCGTGGAGACCTCATAGCAGCCTTCCAGTACCTGAAGGGGGCCTATAGGGATGCTGGGGATGGACTCTTTATTAGGGACTGCAGTGATAGGACAAGGGTAACAGGTTCAAATTTAAACAGAGGATGTTTAGATTAGATATAAGGAAGAAGTGAGGCAGTGGAATGGGTTGCCCAAGGAAGTTGTGAATGCTCCATCCCTGGCAGTGTTCAGGGTCAGGTTGGACAGAGCCTTGGGTGATATGGTTTAGTGTGAGGTGTCCCTGACCATGGCAGGGGGGTTGGAACTGGATGATCTTAAGGTCCTTTCCAACCCTAACCATTCTATGATTCTGAGTAAGACTTGGAGCAGGCTCCCTCTTCTTTCTCCACATAGGAACTTCTGAGTTGGGTAGTTCTGATCAGTGTCTGGACTTTGGCAAGAGCTAATTCCCTAGCTTTACCCCAGCAGGGCGGTAGCTTGCTGCATGGCTCTGTTGGATGTGAGCTGTCTGGGAGTAGGCCCATACCAGTCACTGCTGGTGCCAGCCAGAGCTGCAGCAGCTGCAGGGCCTAGCTTATCCTGTCAGTGGAGTCTGTGGTGCCTCCATGAAGACCAGCTTAAGAAGAGATTACATGATACACAGGTGGAGAAGAATGTGGGGAAAAAGAAGAGATGAAGCAGTCTTGCAAGTACTGAGGCCGGAGAAGGCAGCAGCTCTCGCCTGGGGCAGACATGGCCCAGCAGCCGGGGGAGGTGACTGCAGTAGTGGAGGACTTCTCCTGCCGCCCATGGAGAGAACGGTGCTGGAGAAGATACATGCATGGGAGCCAGTGGATGACCCCATGCCATAGCAGGTGGATGTTTCCTGAAGGAGGTGATGGCTGTGGGGTGCCCTTGGTGGAGCAGGGGGAAAAGCATGTCTGTACACCTCCATCCTCCTTTCTCCACGGGGGTGGGGGGAGGCAGATTGTTGGGAGTGAAGTAGTAGGATAGAAGTTGAGCCAGGGAACATGAGGTTAGAGGTGGGGGGAAGGTATTCTATTTTTTTTTTTGTTTGTTTCCCACTAGCTAAATCCATTGTAATTGGCATTGAATTACATCATTTTTACTCAAGTTGGGTGTATTTTGCTCATGACACTCACTGGGAAGTGATTTCCTTGTCTTCACTCATGAACTGTCTCATACTGTTTTCTCCCGATGTTCTGTTGGGGGCTGGGGGAGGTGTCTTATAAGCCCACTCACCAGTCAGTGGCTTAGCCTGTGGCAGAGGGTAGGGAATCTCTGGAAAACAGTGTACTAGTTGCTGTACTTCCTTGGCTAAGCAGAACAACATGCAGTGCTGAAGATGGATGTGCTGTGTTAAAAGGTGTCTGAATTAAGGTGTGTCTGCTCTTATGCTTATGTGCCTGAGAGATGTGGCTTCTCCAAACTCATCACCTAATTGACAAGAAATAACCTGGCTTTAAAGTGGCCCAGAAATGTGCATCCAGGGTGTTATTAGTGAAAGGCTTTGTATTTTCTCATGTACTCCAAGTTGTGCTTGCAGAAAGAGATGGTTGCTGTGTGTATTTTAGATCTCCTGGCAGGGTAGCTGCTGGATGCATTTCTGTATGGGTGCCTGACCTGGCAACAGGTCATACTGTCATGATGAGGCCACTGTCTAATTTTTGGCAGATCAGGAAGGTTCCTGATGACTGCAGAAAAGCCTGTTTTGCTGCTACTGGAAGTGAGTGCAGTAAGGAGCCTCATGGTAGTCTCTCAGTAGACCATTATGCGAGTCATCTTTGAAGAATTTCTGTGCCAATTAAAACAAAAAGTGATAAATTGTAGTGCAACAGAGTATCTTTGAAATTAGTAAGTCTGTGAATCAGATGATCAACAGGTGTCATTCATGTTGAGTTGAGCCTAATGCCTTAGGTGTTAGGCTTGCCACAGAATCTTTGTAACAACTTTGGCATATGAAGATTTAGTATGGTGTACAACTAGATAGCTGGAAAACGGGTAGGATTTTGGAGCTTGAAATCTGGTGGTTAAAACTTTATGTTCTTCCTGGAGGCTTATTACAAGTGGAGGTCTACATGCCACCTGTTGTGGTCACTATTCCAAGTGACTTGGGAAAAGGGAGGAAGTTGACCCTCATCAAGCTTGTAGACAAGGGGTGTAGCTGATGTTCTCAAAAGCAGAGCTGTTGTCCAGAGGGACCAGGACCAGTGGAACAAAGGGCTGTCAGGGACCCAGTGCAATTTAGGCAGGAGCAGTGTGGGTAGGCAGGGACCTGACAGCAGTGCCAGCAGGACTAGGGCAGAAGGCCCTGGGCCCTTCCAGGCAGCAAACTGGGCAGGGTCAGAGAGGCTGGAAATAAGAGAAAGCTTCCCCCTGCCCCCAGAACAGCTGGGCAGAGGGCCTGAGGTCAAAGGGGGGTGGTGCTGTCTCTGTACTTTGAGGGTTTCCAGCCCACACAGGGTAAAGCCCTGAGGAACCTGGCTTGACAATATGGCTGAGCCTGCTCTGGGCAGTCAGACTGGAGACCTCCTGAGGTGCCTGTTGGCCTGGATTACTCTGATCAATCTACCTCTTTTACCTATAAAATACATTTATTGGGCAGAGTTGAGACATGGTAGGGTTCCATAGTTCAAATCTTACAAAGAAACAAACTCAACTCTGATAAAGAAAGACCTTGTTTTCATAGCATGGTTGAAAGATTTTTTTTTATTTTTTTTTATTGTTGTTTGGGGGGGTAGCTTTGACTCGCTATGTCTGACCTAAAAAGCTAGAATTGTATCAGAAGGACCGGGTAGGGTAGGTGGAAGATGTCAGGATCAGATTCTGCTTTGTTGTCTGCTCTCTTAAGAGGTTACTGCTCTGGAGTATGTGCTATTTCATGTGACTTAAAACCAAGCGGGAATATCTTAATCACTTAAAACCAAGCTGGAATATCTTAATCACACTTTCATAATTTCACTGCTATTGTGAGTGTGAATTCAAGGTGAATTTTCAGTCTTTTGCACTGTTTCACAGTTATAATGCTGCTTTGGCAGTACTTCGATGTCCTCCTCTTTAGGCTGTAGGTATTTGGGATAGCAGCAAGATGCCTAGCATTGTTGCCTACTGCATGGGCAGATTTTTTCCTTGAGTAGTAGTAGAGCCAAATGCATACTTATTCTGAAGGACTGGCTATGTGTTATCAGTTCTCTTGAGAGGAAAGAATTTAGTTTTCTCTTCCTCTATGTAAATTGACCTATTCACAGAATGAATAGTGATCTGTCTGAACTTGTTTTCCTGGTGGGGATCAACCTAGAGGCAGACAGGCTCCGTATTTAGATTTTGAGTAGTCTTCAGATCCCTCTTGGAGCTAAAAGAATGCATCTCTGCATGAACCACTCTCTTGAGAGCAGTGGCTGTCAGAAGTCTGGAAATTCCTAGGAGCAGTTCTGGGTCAAATGAGAATCTTTCTACAGCAGGGATGTTCAGTGCAGAGATGTTAGTGATGCTCTCTCTAGCTAAGAGGTGAACTATGAGAGTGCTGCTGGCCAACACTGAGCTGATCAGTCTGTGCTGAGTAGAAGCTATTCAAAATTGTTGCTTGCATATCACTTTAAATATGGGGTTTGGCTTTTTTGAGAATACTGGTTCATATGGCAAAGGGGTTTGTGCATACTTCTATGAGGACGTGTCTGAGCTTTGGCTGGGTTTAGGCTTTTTCAAAGGCAGGTCATCCAGTGTCATGTGGATCAGGGTAACTTGGTGTGGGCAATATCCATCTTTGTTAAAAGAGTCTTTCATGCAGCAATATAGGAAATTTGGCTTGATAAGAAATGAGAAATGGAAAGGTGTGGCTAATGAGTCAGAAGACTGAAGATGGCTGCAGTAATCAGAGTGAGCCTGTTCACGCAGCAGTAAGCTTGGTTTATTTTATGGTGCATTAGACTCGGATATCCCTGTTCTGCAGGTAACTTGCTGCTTTCCTGGCTTCCTGATTTGTGGAAGTGGCTGTGGCATTGTACAGCTAAATGATATATAGGGGAGGAGAAGGACTAGCTGCTTTTCTGTGCTTTTATGCAATAGAATGACTTCTGTATAACACATACAAATGTAAAAGCTTTGTAACCACTAACTTTTGAAATAATGCTTCTGGCACATTCTTCTGCTTCTGGTTATGAGATGATAATGTGTAAAAGGTATGCTTCTTTTGTGGTTAACAGTACTTGGCCAAGTCACAACTCGTTTATATCAACAGTACTGTACTTATTTTACTGTGTCAATTAATAGTAGGTGATTTTAGGAGGATTCTGAAGCAGAGATATTGAAAAGCATGGAAGGTAATGGTGGCAGAGGTGTGAGGGAAGCATTGTAAGCAATTGAGGTCTGGCTCAGGTGTTTTAACCCTAGCTAGCTGTCCTCATTCTGCATTTTTTTTGCTTTGCTGCAAAAAATATTTAAGTTGCCAAATGGTATGGACAATTTTCTTAGGATTTGGAGTTAGGAAAGAACTTGATACTTAGGCAGCCTTTCCCAGTGTTTTCTGTGTGGCAAACAGTAGTGGTCATGAAAACCAGGTGAATACTTGGCGGATTAGGGAGAATTGGAAGATGTGATTATTTTAGAGTGAATGGTCTTAGTGGCTGTGGTTCAGGTTCTTTGCCTTGATACTGATATATTCTTTACTTCCTGCAGTCCTTCAGGTGTAATGTGTACTTTGAGTGGCCTCTGGAAAGACATCTAAAAATAAGGATCTTAAACTGCACTTCTAGTGCATTCCACCTCATAGCTATTCATTCCATTTAGCAGTTGGCATTGCCTGTGTTGATCAAAACAAAAATGTCTGTCTCCTGCACTCATGCTATATCTTCAAACCCAAAAGATCGCTCTTAGGATGAGCAAGAAATTATTCCACTTAAGTGGAGGAGATAAGTGGATCTAAAACTGCTCAGGTGGGACTACTAGTAACTAGCCATTGTGTTTTAGAAATGTTGCGCTCTGTCTTGGGCTTTATAGAACTAGAACATTAACTGAAGTTATGTTTCAGTGTAAAAAGAGAATTGGTGATAACATCTTGTTCTCTGCCTTCCTGATTGCTGCTTTTCTCAGGAGAAGTCTATTGCTCAAGATTTAATTCTGAGAATAATTTTGATGCATTGGAGTTCAGTGGGCAGGCAGGATAGATTGTGGTGGGGCTAGCAAAGGACCAGCCATGTGACCAAATTGTGGGAATGATTATGTTGGGGAAATTTATTCTGTCCAAGCTGCTGAATCCAGTCATGTGAGCAGGTACAAAGGAAACTTGGGAAGCCTGGAAATTGGCTAATACTGTAAACCTCCAGAGCTGTAGTAGTCAGATGCAACTCCTGGATGTCGATGTTCATAGGTTGTTTTACCACAAAAGGTGCTCTCTGACACAGGTAACTACTATCTCTGAGGGGCAGAGAATTTTGTAAACTGCTACTTTAATGCAGTCTCATTAAAGCTTGTCTGGACTTGAATGTAGTCAGTTGAGGCTTTCAGTTTGTCTTCATAGAATAAACAGTTCACGCATACTTGCCTGTATATAGTTGGGAGTGTATAGTTTAGAAGTGAAAATGTTACTATTGTTTTTTGGGTTGAGACCAGAGAGAATGGCTTTCAAGTTAGCAGATGATACAGAAGTCTCAGTATTTTTCCTAATGAAATGGTTAAGGGGCTTTATCAATCTAAGTTAGAAATGAAGACCAGACATGAAGTCAGCCGGCTGTATTTACTGTGGTAGCAAACTGAAATGAAGACTAATTTGCACTAGTTTAAAACAGGCGAAGTTGTTTTGAAGCATATGTTATAAAAACTAGATGCAGTAGCCTTCTAAAATCTGAGTCCTTGTGATTTCTATTACGTTTAGACTTGCCTCATCTGCTAACCAGAGGGGAGAAGCATCTCTTGTATTTACAGGGGTGTGAAGCTGTGACCACAGTCAGGAGTCTCCCCATTTGTGCCATTGTGCTTATATTTAGCATCTGGAATATTTGTAATTATCTGTAAATGTCTCATTAGCTTTTGTAGTATCCTCCTAGCACTATTCAGTTTAAATCCAAGTGGGTTTGCAATGATATTTTATTTAAAAGCAGACAGTGTGCTTGGGGACAAATTAAGAGCTATTTCTTTCATATTTTGCTTCAGTTCCTCCATTTTTGAGAAATCGTCTACTGTCACTTGTATGTCCAATGGTACTCTTAAACACTTATTGCAAGGAAATTGTGGAATACTGTCTGTGCAAGAATTTAAATTTTTTAAAACCTAGAATTTTAAGAACAGGTGGGATTCTTTAGCAGAGTATATGCACTGTATATGTATTTTTCTTGTGGGCTGGGAAAGGCATGTAAGGGGAGTTTTTCAATGCTGCATGGTCATTTTATGTGCTAATGGACTCATTGTGTTGGGTTTTTTGGGTTGGTTTTATTTCTTTTGTTTCCCCTCAGTCTTAAAGATTTAAAAAATTTTGTGGTGTAGTTTCTTTTAGGCATGGTGTGGTTCTGGAGGTAGTTTCCAGGGTAGATGCAGGGGTAACTAGACTGCAGTGTCTTTTTAATCTTAAAAATAAGCTCCTTATGTAAGAAAAATTACTTTAGAACTTAATTTGGAAAGATTAGATTGGAATTGCCTCAAATCCAATTAAGCCACACTGCATGGACGTGCTGGGAATATAAATGCAATTACTGTAAATTTGTACAAACTGATTTGTTGCATTATCTTGCTAATCTAACATATGGTACTTTTTGTGTCCATATTGCAGACGGCAACTCCAAACTAACATGGCAGTCAGACTGTGTGATGTGGCTTCTCTGCTTAGAAGTGGTTCGTGGGCAGCAGAGCCTTGGACCGGGGTCTGTGGGTCTTTTCTTAAATTCTGCAGGATACTTTTTAACATGTTAATAGTGCTGAGGCCATACCAAACTTCTTAATCTTCCATTTGGAATGTTAACTCTTGTTCTACGCTTCATTATAGGCTGTAGGTTGCGTCCCTAATCTGTGAGAGCCTGGAGCACACTGGTATATCATGATAACTTCATATATAATATAGTGATCTCCTGTAGAACTTACACTGCAGTGACTTGCCTTTTTTCTAATGTCAATTAGATTTCAGTACGAACTCAAATCACTCGGTGGATGATTAAGAGTAGTATTGTACTAAAATGGTTTTGGTATGGTCTGAATACTAAATAGCAATAATGTAAAAAAACCCTGTATACTGTTATTTGTGATTACTATTTTAAAAGTATATTTACAAATCTTGCTTTAAGAAATTGTTTGAAAACTGTAAATTTATCTCAAACTATTTTTCTGGGTAGAAAATATTTAGTAACTGCTGTGTGCTTTGTGTTTTATGAATGGTTGTATTCAACTTATCAATGGAATATGCATTATTTGTAAAACATATTAGTGTCAGTTTGTTCAGAGCAGATGGCTCTATAGCTGAGAAATGCTGTAATTTCAGCACACTCAGGCTACTGCACCTGTTCACTTGAATATTGGCATAGGATCTCATTCTTGCCACCTGAACACTAAAACAAATGTGCAGTTAAGTGAGGATTGTTGTCCTTGCTAAATCCTGCTAATTTTGATCAATAAACACTTCAAATTTGAGTGAGAGTGAGAGGGCGTGAGAAGCAATTCTAGAGAGCCTCAGTCAGAGCACAGCATTTGTAGCTACTAGCTCTGCCAGATATACTAGTGTTTTGAAAAGTAATTTTCTTAATTAGGATCATCTACTTTCTCATCTTCTTAGCAGACTTGTTTTATCAGTGCCAGAAGCAGGTTACCCCTTGGAGTTTGTCACAAAGGAACTGTTGTTCCAGTTCCTAGCTACTCAGGAAAACTAGATCAGATTTTTATATTAAGTGTTCTTAATAGATGCATCTTCCCTTTCTTGTGCTGAAGTAGCATCTTGGAAAATACTTCTGTATGTAAAACATATAAGTGTATTTCCATAAATGTCTGAATTGTAGTTTAAAGACAGTCAATTTAGCTTCTCATATATTTTTAGGAAATTTAAATTTATGTTCCTTGAGTACAGTTGACCTAATCAGGGTGTGCTGCTTTGAACAGGACACATAGATAAGCTCCAGAGGTCCCTGACATTAAACTGTGATATTACAGTAGGCTTTATGTGAGAAGTCCTCATAGAACTTTCAGAATGAGGTTTAATTTCAGTGACTGCTGGATATTTTTAGTGAACTTCTTGCTGAGTCTTGCTTCTGTGTTGAAGTGTTTATTACCGGAAAATTAATTTATAAAATTTCCTGTTGGATGTTGTCTTACGTGGTTGGTCTCAGACAGGGTAGGTAGGCTGACCAAGGCCTGGGTATTAGTCTGCAGTTAAAAATCCATGTAATTATCAACTGTTACCATTCAGTGACTGACTGAGATGGCAGTGGTAGATTGTGGGCAAATCCTAACAGTTCTCCAAGTGATTGTTGCTGTATCTGCCAATCTTACAGTCAGTTATTTTGGGGTGAAACATGATAGTTCCTGGAGTGGTGATCACTCTCTTATTTTGATGTATAAAAGTAGATCAAGTTAAAGTATCAAATTTTTAACTTTTTTCAGGGTGTAGGGGGAGGGAAGAAGTGAGAACCAGGGACTTTCAGTTTAACCAAAAGCATTTAGAAACCTAATTACAATCTTTGGTGACAGAAGGTTGACCTAGAGGTTGCCAAGGAGGAGTTTTTCTATCCCAGCACATCCATATATCTCTCAGTCTCTTTCGATGGCTAATTTTTCTGCTTTTGCATTCTGCTATTGCTTATGAGAAATAGGCTCAGGATACAGTTAACACCCACCTCTTCGAGAAAATAACCAAAATAACTAACTTTAAAAGCTGTATTTCATATAACTTCATTTATTAGTTGTAAGTTAATAGAAATGTTTACCCTTGCAACAGACCAGTTCTGCTTGGTAACTAGAAAGGCTATGATGCCTCTAAATGTAGGGAATGCAGGTTGATGAAAGCTAAGCTTTGACTCCTGACTTCATTAAGAGAAATCCTGGAAACTTTTGTGGCAACTTTATTTGCCTGTAAGCTTTTTGAGGTATTGCTTTGCCTTAGTTAAAAATCTTTCTGTATTAGTAGAGCCTTTTGCATTATAGAGGCAGAATATGGCCTTGCCTAGTGACAGGTACTGCAGATTCTTGTCTGAACTTTCCTAATAGATGGTGAAATATGAATTTTGATGGTTCTTGTTTTCTGTTTTTCAGCAGGTAATTGCTACCATGGAAACACAACTGTCTAATGGACCAACTTGCAATAACACAACCCATGGTTCAACCACCATAAACAACTGCTCATCACCAGTTGATTCTGGGAATGCAGAAGACAGCAAGACCAATTTAATAGTCAACTACCTTCCACAAAACATGACACAAGAAGAACTGAAGAGCCTCTTTGGCAGCATTGGTGAGATAGAATCCTGCAAGCTTGTTAGGGACAAAATAACAGGTATGTTCATTTTGGAATTTTCTGTATCTTCATTTTCTAAGCTGTGAGCTGTCAAATGGTGTTTTGCACTTAAATCGTGGAATAAAGGCAGAAGAAATTAATGCTTGTGTTGCTAGTAAGAAGGAGCTTAGGCTCATTATCTAGACTCTGCACCCCAAAATTAAGTGTTTGCAGTTAATCAGGTTTGTTTGAGTACTGTAAATGCTAACAAGGTATTTAAATCTTATGAGCTTTAGAGTCTTTGAAGAAAAGATTTGGAGTAATGATTTCCTTAGTCCTAGTTGATGCAAAACTCCCTTTTGCACAGATGTGGGTAAACTTGTACCCTGTGAAGAGGGCAGACCACCTTACTTCGTAGGTGAAGCTGCTTTTGTGTTGCAGCACTTCAGCCACTTTCTTGAGGATGAATAATTGAATCAATATAGTGTAAGTATGAACTGCATTATGATGTGTTAGTACTTTATTTCAGCAATAGCTGGTGTGTACAGGTTGACTGTGTTAGACCAGTTTTTTACTCTTGAAAGAACTACCAGATGGATGCCAGCACTTTAGAACAAGAATAAAAGGATGACTGGCAAATTTCAATTTCTCATCTCTATTTTTCAACTCCAAGCCTTCTCAAAAAACGTTGATGTACCAGTCGTGTCAATGTATTATTGGGTTTGTTCAGAAATGCTGACTTCAGTACTTGATTTCCTGGCTTCCCCCCTGCCCCGAGTCTTCAAATATCCAGCTTTCAAGAACACAATTTTAACTTGTGCTCTTGATTGCAACACCTGAATGTGCTGGTTAGCTTTGTGTTGAGAATACATCTCTTTGAGGCTGCATGTTCTATGCTTTGGTTTAAGGGTTTAGGGGTCAGTATTTCCTATTACCAAAAAGTAGTGTCAGAACATGGGCATTTTGCTTACACTGAATAAACTTTGTGACTTGGTGTTCCCCAAACAGCAGCAGTGGGAAGTGGAAAGGACACAGGTTGTGTTGCTTCAAGCCCTACTATACTTGATGTGTTTGTTGATAGCTTGAGGTATGCTGGAGGAATGTGTTTTTCCCAGCTGCATACATTAGTAGTGAGAGACAAAGCCTAAAATCCTTCAGGCAGCTCTGGTACCCACCCTAGGACCTGTCTTTGACATGCAGCACATGCTTTCTTCTCTAGTCCTGATGATTTATTTATCTGCTCCTCTATCATTGGTCACTCCTGATGATAGGTCTTGGCTACTGTCCTCTATAACAGTTTTGTTGTCAGGCTGCACTTGTTTGTCCCCAGTCACAAGGTAGATTCTCATCCCTATTTCTTCCTGCAGTTCAGCCCTGTATAGTATCAGTTAGTTATGCTTGACTTCAGATACCTTACAAAGTAGAAACTAAAGAGAAAGGTAGATGCCCATACTGGGACCTAGAAAGGTGATGCTGTACTTCTGAGACTGCAAGAATGGGATTTTTCTTTAAAGTCTTGATATTTTCTACTGACGGTTGTACTCACAATTTGTCAATTTGAAAGTGAATTCCCCCAAAACAAGGGCATTCTGCCTGAAGAGTAAGACTTGCCAAAGATGGTGGCCAAAATATATACCTTTGTTTTGATGAATGCACTAGGCCATGCTTCATGGCAGTTCCTCATTTCAGTTAGGGATTGTGACAACTTACTCTCCCAGAGGTAGAGACCATTTAGGGGCACAAAATGAGTCAAGCAAAGGGGCTGCTTAAAGCCCAACACTGTTCCTTTGGCCTCCTTATTGAATAGTCTCTGGCTGACTTCTGTGCTTACAAAGGAAGGCTGCTTTGCCTCCCCTTTCAATCTGAATGACCAGCACTTTTTCCTATAGCAGGTGGCTTGCTTTTAAGCTGTTAGGTACTGGAATGGTTAAATCTGTGAATACTGTGTTTCACCATGGTATTCTTGGCCACTGAAAGCACTGATTTTGCTCCTTTGGGCTCTACCAAACTTATTGTCTCAGTAATCTGTGCTCTTTCACTGAATGAGAACAGTACTGAATGTGCTTTGGGGCACCAGGGAAACTAGACTCTGCTGATGCCACATCTTGCTGTCTTCAGCAGGCTGGTTGATACAGAAAAGAAGTCTGCCTTCTCTTTAGGTAATGACCTCTGCGGTTTGAAACAAAAGGTCTTTTACTTTGCACTCTGGGAACAGAAGGTCAGGAGACAGCTAAGAGGTAACTGGTGCTTCATCAGTTACTGGGATGGATATTCAAAGCATTTATCTGTCTTGCAGATCTGAGTTAATATGTTTAGCATTCCTTATATAAAGGATTGCGTGCTTCTTCCAGTTAAAAGGCTGCTGCAGATATACAGAAGTGAGCCTCAAGTTCTTAATCATGGATGTGGAAATTGCCTGCATATATATGTGATAGTTTTGATGTTTTACATGCTAGAAGCTCACATTGCTCCTGCTTAGTGTCTAAAGACTCCTTGCTTGGGACTAAAATGAAGCAAGACAATGTAAGAACTCTTGTTTGAAGATGTGATGTGTTCTGTATAGCATAAAATGGTGCCTAAGAAAAATCCTGACTTGTAATTATGCTCTTAGTGGAAGAGGACAACCAGTGTTGGAGTGGAGATCGAATTGGTGTTTCTGCTTTATTAGAGAGCAGCTCCTCAGCTTTGAGGCATATATTCAGCTGTCAGCAAAACACTGCCTCAGCCTTTAGCCAAAAGGTTTTAGTATAAATGAGAAATGTAGCATCTGACCTTATAATTACATTGTTACTCCTGATTTAGGTAGTTTGGAGAAAGATTACCTAGTGTTTTGTGGATGCTGGAGAGAGAATGCTCTAGTTCCAGTCTTGTTCTTACTCATTTTCAGGTTTTCTACAGGGAGTTCTTGAAAAGCAAATTTTTAATTTCTACAAATCAGAACAGGGATCATTGCTAAGTTTCTGTAAAGTAGGATTTTTTTAAATTGCATAATTATATTGGTTTAATTTGTGTTAAAACAGTAATTATTGGTTAAGTGAAATCTCGTAAGTATTGGGTACCTGGTAATACCTCTACTTTCCCCTGAACTTTTCAGTGAAAGCTGAAATGCACTTTCATAAAGGCTAAACTGCAAATGAAAATTGTTAAGGGGGAAAGCATAGGTCTGCCTTTGACTTCATTTATGACATGCTGGAACTGAGAGCTCTTTGCCAGGCAGGTAAGATGGCTTCAGTGTAGGAACACTTAAGAAATCTGGTAGTATCTTCACTGGTGAGTGAAATAAACACATAGGTGAACCATTTCTCAGCAGTAAAGAATGCCCAAAGCCCCATCCAACCTGGCCTTGAAAAAGAAATTCTAACCTATCTGTCAATATTAGCAGGTAGTATCAGGAGTTCCAGACCCTACCCCACTGATGTGATCCACTAGGAAATTTTAAGACTTAAAGATGCCTGCTATATACTGGGTCACCAGTGCCATTTGTTGGCTACTGCCATCTTGACCCAAATACTTGTCAGAGCATTCTGTGATTTTTGGACGAAATTACCTTCCACCCTACTGTTTAATATTATATTTCCAGTCACATCTGCAACACTGGAGTACATGAAAGACTTCATTATAGCAGTGCTGCAGCTTGTTGAAGCTGTCTGTGTACTTTAGGGTTGAGATGAGTTGAATTTGAGGACCTCCCTGCCTGTGGAAAGTGTAGTGGAGGGAAGGGAGGCACCCTGGAGTTTACCTACTGATTTTATGGGTGGAGTCTGAAGTCCTGTTTCTAAAAAGGCTGTTCTAGTAGTTTCAGTAATGCTTTTTTCTACTGTGTGGAATTTGTTAAAGTAATTCCTTGTACTGTACTGTCAATGAAGTTTGTGTCACATACTGATTTTTACTTAAGTTTAATTGTGAAGTAGTTAGGGTAGAGAGCTGAACTGCAGAAGGTTCCTGCTGGCCATACCTGAGTATGCAGTTCATGGGCACAACCTGCTGTTAAGGTAACATTAGTAAGTGAAGTTAACTTGCTCAGCTAATGGAAAAACACTGAAAGTGTTCTCAGCAAGACTTAAAATAGCTGATTGCTGTTCCATTCTTCTACTGATGGTAGAGAAATTAAACCTTGATGCTAATGAAGATTTTAAAGGGTGCTGAGCAAGAGTCTCTTTATGTGAGAATCCTCTTGAGGAGAGCAGCATCTGAGATGCAGGGGCATGAATGTCACTTACCTTTGCTTCCTAACCAAAGAATCTCTCTAGAATGAGTCGTTGTGCTCAGAGATTCTGAAGTCTGTTAAGTCTTGTATGCTTGTCATGGTTTAACCCCAGCCAGACAGCTTGTTCACTCACTCCCCCCCTTCTTGCCCTCCCCCTACTCCCAGAGGGAAGGAGAGGAGAATCGAAAAGAATTCAACTCCCATGGGTTGAGATAAGAACAGTTTAGTAACTAAGGTATAACACAGATCACTGCTGCTGCCACCGATGATAATAACGATAAAGGAAATAACAAGGGAAGAGAATACGACCCCTCATCACCTGCCGACCGATAACTTGCCCCACCCTGCTTTGACCAAGCACTGACCGATACCTCCTCCAACCCTGCAGTCCACTAGCTCTTCCAGGTAACTCTGTTATATCCTGGGCATGACATGCTGTGGTATGGAATACCTCTTTGGCTAGTTTGGTCAGGTGTCCTGTCTCTGCTTCCTCCCAGCTTCCCTTCCTCCCTGGCAGACCATGAGGCTCAGAAAGTCCTTGGTCAGGGTAAACATTACTTAACAACAACTAAAAACATCAGTGTTATCAGCACTGTTCCCAGGCTGAAAGTCAGAACACAGTGCTGTACCAGCTACCAAGAAGGAGAAAAATTGACTGCTACTGCTCACAATTCTTTTGACTAATGGAGATGTATGTAAACACAAGGTAAAAAGTTACCACATGAGCTAATTATATTCATACAGTAGGTGGGAGATCCTGTTCTCAGTGCATCATAACTGAATTGCTACTGGCTGCTCTAGATAACTGTATAGTTTAAGGGCTTTTGCATATTTAAAAGCAGCAGGTAACATTTTACTGTTAATACTAAGCATGTGTAATTAGGAAGTAATTTTAGCTTAACTTTTAAATGTAAGGGAAGGTAAAATGGTATGAAGTCTAACTATTAAGCTGCCCCTGTTTAGGCACTTAAAAAGCACAGCCTTTCTACTAATGCAAGACGGATGTAGCAGCTGTCAACAGGCTACTTAAAAATGAAGCTGTACCTTAGTATGACTTAGTATGCATTTTCTAGACCTAATTTTCTGAAATGTAGGTAAAAATGCCATATAGGTAAATGACAATTATAGGTACAGGTAAAAACAGCAATGAATGTGGTATCCTTACAAAAAGACATGAGTTCTTAAATGCCCAGTCTTAAGTGCAAATTCAGTTGCACATGTGGAAGAGAAATACTTGATTTTTTTTTTTTTTCCTTTGTGGAATAATCTTCATGATTTCAGGTGTTTGCTTCTGTCATTTACCCAGGAGTGCTTGCAGAGTTTTAGCTAAACAAACTGTGGAATTCAGCCCCACAATTTCTGAACACTTCTTAGCTTTCTTGGCTTCAGAGCTCCGGTACTTTTCGCTGATTAGGATAATCATATGCTTGTAAAATCCTCCAGTTTTCTTTAAAAGAGAACCTGTTGTTAACATGTGTAATAGTTCTAGTAACACTGGTCATAATTCAGTGTGTGCAATGTATATGCATGGTCAGTGCAAAGCTAGGAGGGACTCTCTGATGTCAGTTGCTTGGTTATTGAGTACTCTGCTCTAGTGTAGAGTCTTGAGCAAACACCTGGTGACAATGTTGTACTGTAGTCTGCCCAAACAGCTGAGGCTGTGGGATCATAAAATCACAAAAAGGTATGGGTTGGAAAGGACCTTAAGATCATCCAGTTCCAACCTCCTATGGGCAGGGATGCTTCACATTAGACCAGGTTGCTCAAAGCCTCCTGCAGCCCAGCCTCGAACCCTCTTAGGGATGTGGCAGCCACAGCTTGTCTGGGCAGCCTGTTCCAGTGCCTCACCACTCTCACAGTTAAGAACTTATTCGTTATATCTAACCTGAACTTCCGCTGTTGAAGTTTGAACCTGTTACCTGTTGTCTTATCGCTGCAGTTGCTGATAAAGAGTCTCTCTCCAGCATCCTTGTAAGCCCCCTTCAGATACTGGAAGGTTGCTGTGAGGTCTCCACACAGTCTTCTCTTCTGAAAAGCCCAACTTTCTTAGTCTGTCTTTGTATGGGAGGTGCTCTAGCCCCTTTTACTTTCTGTGCAGCAGGTCTTCTCTTAGCAAAGTATGGGTGAAACACTGATGTTTTACTGATACCTCATATTCTGTGATATGCTTGCTGTTTTATAGCAGTCTTATGGTAATCAAGGGAAAAAGATACTGTGTGTCTGAAGCAGTGGAAGATGTGTTGTCTGACTGGCTTCTTGTATCTAGAGCATGTGGAATTTATTAACCTTTGTGGTTTTCCTTATTTCTGTTGTACCAGTACAGACTCCTAGCTCATGTTAGTGTCTGTCAAGAGCAGAGCTGATGGAAACCTCATGCCTTTCTTATTCTCAGCCCTTACTCACAGTGTGCCTAATGTTTGCAGTCCTATTTCTTAGTTTCCACTCTTACCCTTCACAAGCTACTGCAAGGTTTTGAGTGCTGTCGGTGTGAGAGAGTAGAGTAATTCGGCAGCTAAAGGAGGATCTATCTGAAGCTCTTTTGTGGTGTGGAGTCTGTGAGAGGCAGGGGCTCTTGCTAGCTGCTGCTTAGTGGTGTGCTGAGGTAGGGAATGAGCAACGTGACAGTTCATGATCTGGGCAAGGATGTGGACAAAAGGTGTTGCCTAAACTGTATTTTGCCAGTAGGATGCCTTGTGCAGAACTTGGTTAAAATATGAAATTAAGAATAAAACCTGAATGGGATTAGAGGTAAATTTATATTTTATTACATGGTCACTGTTTGATCTCTTCTCTGGAGCACCTCGCTTAAGACTTTTAAGCACAGATTTTTTCTGGGGGTGGGTGTGAGGTGGAGGGTTGTTCTAAACATCAGCTTTTTAATGTTCAAGGTAGTCCATGTTTGGTACTCCGCAGCTGTTGCAGTGCAGTCTCTGATGTGGCCTAAGGACTCAGTGTGGTGTAGCACAAAGTTAATAAAGTAATTTTGAACTTTATGTGCTTGTTGGAAAAAATACAACAGCAGAGTACTGGAGTACTTGGCTGGTGGTTGGAGTACTGTCCTGTTGTCTGGACTGCAGGAGAAATGATGGAGTTACATTTTCAAACAAGCCTTGTGTGGCTCCAGAGTACTATTAATACAGACTTGTCTTAAGTCTGTTACTGCTGTATTCTGTAGTTACTATTCTTTGGTTCTACATATTGCTGTTTAATGTTACTGAGAAGAACATAGCAGCATTTACTGTGCTTTTTCATAGAAAATGGCATAATTTATTGCAATTTGCATGTCTGTTGGTCATGAGTCATGCAGGCAGGTGGAGATGAAGGAACTCTCATCTTATGTTACTCAATATAGCATTTGATTGTCTTTGCAGTTCCATTTGTTTTTCACTTTCTTGCAGACACAACACTGCTTTGACCTTTCAGAAGTTCATAGGCTTTGTTTTCACAAATAAGATAGAAAAAAGTGTTCTTGGCTATATCTGCAGTCTGTTCCAGTGATTCAGTTAAGTTGCCTAGTTAGTTTTTACTACTGACATTGTAGAAACAAGCTATTTTTAAAATGGTTAAACAGTTCGTTTATCCATATATTAACCTGAATTAATGAGCTGATCTCAATGTACAACGTATGTGAGCACTTGGCGTTTTGAAACTGGAACTCTTCATAAGGCTAAGCATAAGGGACCTCTCAGTATAGTGAATCAGAACATCATTGAATTGCTCTGCTTTTCAGCAGGCACTGTGCTTTTTGATGGATATTAATACAGTATACATTTTGCACTTTTCTACAGATAAATCAAAACTCACTCTTTGTCAATCATTGCAGTAACTTATAAGAAGCCTGTAAAAGTGTTGGATCTTACAAACTGGCAGTGGCTCTCCAGTGATGAGGGGTATCTTGTGTGCCTTTAGCAGAGGTAGTACTCCTGCAGACGGCAGTGCTTCCACCTTGAGTCCTGATGCTGCCTGTGTGGCTTGTCTTATTGCTGCTTATTGTTTCATATGTTTTTGTAGGTATATATTGCTGTTATGTCCTAGTGATTCTAGGCCAGCTGTTTGAATAAATGTTACTTCTAGTGGAAACTAATGCTTGCTAGGAGATGTTTGACTAAGACAGAGACTTGTGATCTGTGCCTTTTCCTGTCTTCTGAGTTTCTGGAGCTATTGAAGATAAAATTTGCTTTTCTTCTGGGCACTCTGGTACCTACTGTTTTATGTGGTTTAAGCCCCAGCTTTCAGCTGTTCTTGAAATGCATTTGAAGCCTAATGTTGCTGCACAATGGTTACGAAGTCTTACACCTATAGCAAGTTGCATGGATTATTCACACACACACCTTTTTTATAGAATCTTGATGTATTCCTACAAGAATTACTTTGTGGAGACAGATTTCAGTTTCAAGTAATGACAGCTTTTCTCAGTGTATCCTTTTCCTGTGTATTTACCAACTAAAGTGAGAAATGGCTTGCTTTCTACTACTCAGTATTGCAGATTAGTAGCTATTATTGTTTCGTAAATGCAGGAGTTAGTTAAAACTTGAAAGAACAATATTCTCCTTTGACGTACTAGCAAGGACATATTTTTTCAGTTAACAGTGAAAACTTATGCTAGGGAAAGGGTTTATCTTATAACAACAGTATCATTTTGTTACTGTTTTTCAGTCATTAGTAAAGACTGAGCTGGGGTTGGGGGAAGGAGAAACCCCTGTAAGGGAAAGCAACACTGTAACTTTACTTTTGCAAACTGTGCCTAAGGGGCACATTCAAGTTTCTGATTATGCCACATTTCAGGATGTCTTTCAAAACTCTGAGATATGAAGTAGCAGATAGGGTCTGAAAGAAAAAACAAACAAAATCCCAGTAATAATAGTATGTCTTAATGTGGAGTTTGGAAAAAGCATTTTTGTTCAAGTATTGCGCTAGTTTTTTACTTGAATGCTCAAATTGCTGTGGACTTCAAAATGCCCCAGCACTAAGACAACATGCATTATCTATCTGCTGTTTATTTAAGGTGACTATGTGGTGCAATAGGGCAGATCATTTAACACTGCTGGCTGTATTCCTGAAGAAGAGCAAATCAATGGCAAAAGACTAAACTTCTCAGCTGCATGGAATATGTTACTACTAAAATGGTTAAAAACTTGAAGGGTAAAAAGGCAGCTGTTGTGGTTTAACCCGCAGATGGTAACTCAGCACCATGTAGCTGTTTGTTCACTCCTCCTTCCCCCCCTTCCCGGGCAGGATGGAAAGGAGAATTGAAAGAACGTAAACCTCATGGGTTGAGAAAAGAACAGTACAATAACTAAAGCATAATACAAAATCACTACTATTAACACTACTAATAATAATGATAAAAGAAATAACAAGGGCAAAGTATATAAAACTGAAAAGGGAAAACCCCACAAACAAAACCAAAACAATAAACAGCAGTGATGCACAATGCCATTACTCCCTACCTGGTGACTGATGCACAGCCCTACCTGAGCAGTGGTTTGCCCTTCTGGGTGACTCCCCCCCAGTTTGTATACTGGGCGTGATGTGCTGTGGTATGGAATACCCCTTTGGCTAGTGTGGGTCTGGTGTCCTGTCTCTCTTCCTTCCAGCTTTTTCTGCCTCTTCTCACTAGCAGGGCATGAGAGACTAAAAAGTCCTTGATACAGGGTAAGTACTACTGAGCAACAACTAAAAAATCTCTGTGTTACCAGCATTGTTCTCAGACTAAAGCTGAAACACAGCACTGCAACAGCTACTGGGAAGTTGGGGATGTTCAGCCTGGAGAAGAGAAGGCTGCATGGAGACCTCATAGCAGCCTTCCAGTATCTGAAGGGGGCCTACAAGGATGCTGGGGAGGGACTCTTCATTAAGTGCTGCAGCGATAGGACAAGGGGTAACAGTTTAAAACTTAAACAGGGGAAGTTTAGATTGGATATAAGAAGGAAGCTCTTTACTGTGAGGGTGGTGAGGCACTGGAATGGGTTGTCCAGGGAGGTTGCGCATGCTCCATCCCTGGTGGTGTTCAAGGCCAGGTTGGGCAGACCCTTAGGTGACATGGTTTAGTGTGAGGTGTCCCAGCCCATGGCAGGGGGGTTGGAACTAGATGATCTTAAGGTCCTTTCTGACCATAACTATTCTGTGATTCTATGGTGTATCTGTTAAGTCATCCTCAGTTTAATGGCTGTTCTAGCTTACTGAACATCTTTGACCAGATTCATGTAGGTTTTGGCATCCACAGTATCCTCTGCCCTTGGCTTTCTCTGTCTATCACAGTATCACAGTATCACAGTATGTTAGAGATTGGAAGGGACCTCAAAAGATCATCTAGTCCAATCCCCCTGCCGGAGCAGGAACACCTAGATAAGGTTACACAGGAACGTGTCCAGGCGGGTTTTGAATGTCTCCAAAGAAGGAGATTCCACAACCTCCCTGGGCAGCCTGTTCCAGTGTTCCGTCACCCTCACTGAGAAGAAGTTTCTTCTCAGGTTTAAGTGGATCTGTTGTGTGAAAGAACCAGAGCTCCACCCCTTTTTTTGTATCTGACATTATCAAGCTTGTGTTGATGAAGCAGCAGATGACTGTTCCTCACATGTGAAAACCATGTGAGATGTGAGTAGGATTGATTTAGTAAAAGGTTAGAGTTGAACCTGGCTTGAGATAAAGTGTCATTTTCTCTTCCTGAAAAAATCAGTTTTTTTAGAATAGCTTATAGCTCTATTTATGGCTGCTTAGTTATAGATATATTCTTGTGACTGTATGGCAGGATAAACTGTCAAGCACTTTGAACAGTGTTTGATCCTTTTCATTCAGTCTTCAACTTTCTGAGCAGTAGCTCTGGATCTGGGTTTGGGGGAAAGAGGCATCAAAGTATCAAATAGATCTAGTAGAGATCACAGCTTTACTAGATTGCTGCATTGAGCTTGCTGCCTCAGTGATGTATGAGTGTTCAATAATCAGAGCCCATCTACTGGAACTACAAGCAAACTGCAGTTAAATTGGTGGTTGCTCTGTGGCTCATGCCTCATTTTGCTGAAGCTGCTTTTAAAATGCAGGTCAGAATTTAATGCAAATGTTAAAGGACTGTAACTTGAACAGTGATTTTATGACTG